>NC_052502.1:54188645-54514512 GCF_016617805.1 Bactrocera tryoni | reverse complement strand
TGGCTCTATATGCCTGCCCAATGCTTAGGTGACACTCGCGCTGCGATGTGATGTGATTTAAAAGTCAGGGCTGTGAAGGGTATTATAAGCATCGGTACAAGCGAAGTTAATGTTATGTGTTTTTTTTTCTTTGAAAATTGCCAACTAGTAATTTTTCCAGACCATACCAGTTTCTGTCTAACAAAGAGTAAAATTTTTAAACGCAGGCGAAATCAAAACTGATAAATTATTCAAGTGTGTTTCTATTGTACATAGCAACAAATTTGTATAGTTATATATTATGTACCGTAGTTCAATTTGATTTATCATTATGCGTTGCGAATTGAAAGAAAACGCACATACAAACGGCTATTGCACACGACCTCACCTACAACAAACACAATGGTTTGAGGTGCTAATATTCAAACATACGCATGCTTGGCTAATATGCTTACATATACACACATATATAGAGCACTACACTTTGCACAATCATTATTATAGTTTCCTTATCAATTTGATAAGTAATCACCAACTACTTTGGAGGAGCACTCACTCCATTCATTCTATTTTTTAATGGTGTGCTGCCACAAAAAGATTTTAATAATCACTTTTGATTGATTTAAACTCAAGTGCCTAAACTTATTCGCACGCATACGTACATACATGCCGTCATGCATTGTGCAGTGCACACGAAACACATGAATGTGTATGAATTTGGCGCCAGCGTTGCGTATGAGTAACATTCAATCGGTTCACAGTTTACACTACTGTTTAACGGCTATTATCGCCCGTTTGGTATGTGCGTATGTGTAGAGTGTGAGGCAATAACATTAAAATGTATGTATGTATATGTATACATATGATTAGCTACATATACATGCATGCATGTGCGTGTAATTTTGAAATTTAGAATGACAGCTGATAGCGTCTCGGTGCAAATTAGAAAATAAATTAGGGGAGATTATGAATGGTATGTTGGTGCTTTTTCTGTCTAAATCAAATACGCACATACACACACAACCGTACATACAAACATACAAAGGAAATGTGAAATACGAAGTGCCAACTAACCGTATATTCATATCGCTGATGTGCTGATAATTCCAGCTGCCAACAGACGCGCCAAGGCAACGCAAGATTTGGAGTGCTCACTTTAATTGCTGATAAAGCTTCAGTTTCATTTAAATATGTATTCGTATATACGAGTATGTACATATGTTGCTTTAGGTTATACACAAATGTACAATATGTGTGTTTAATCAACTGTGCTGATGTGAAAAGCAGCGTTATAATGAAGAAAAAACTGAATTTCATTAGCCCATATTAAGACAGAATATATCACTTGAAGTGAAAATTTATACAGCTCACATTTCAAAATGTTTGAAACCTTCCAGTGGGTGAATGTAAATGCAGTATTTATTAATGCATAACAAACTTTAGTAGAGAAAATGAAATATTCAAGCTTTATCTGTCAATCAAGCGCAATATTATAATACAGGTAGCAGAAATTTAGTTCACTTCAACTTGGTATACATACAAGTATATTTTATCAGATCGAAGACTTAGCTTTTCGTCAGGCAGCCACTCTACTTATCATCTGAGGCCTAAATCAAAGTCTGGACCAAATTCATTCCTAGGTACCTGTGTGACTAAACCACATTCTGGCCAAGGAAAGTTTGCACAAAGTTATAGTATTTCGAAGATAATAAGTATATCTACCTATCACATTGCCTGGTATATCATATACGGCATAAAGTCAACCGCAAATTTTAAAAATTTGTATAATACGTTACATAAGATGTTAAGATAATATCATTCCCGAATTAAGTCATTATTGGTGGAGTAGTTGTTCATTAGACAACCCATCTTACACTTGGTTGGTTCGAAATTGAGGGTTGTGAGCATAGTCCGCAGGTGGCAGCACTTAGGTCCTTATTAGTTATTATTGTGGTTATTGTGTTGCCGGATGGCAACCAAATTAAGAAATATCCATCAACCACCTCAACTACCAAATGTCTCTTAAGTTGGAGCATTAGGAGCCGTTAAGTATATCGTCCGGCTGTTGGCTGGGTGTTCAACATAGTTAATGTTCCAGCCCCTAATCATCCACCACCCTTCCTTCCCATTTTTATCATTTTGTAAAGATGGGATCATAAGGGTAGGTGTTCTGTAATGACCACTACAATATTACCTACGCTTTCTTTTGCCTAGAAGTTTTGGTCTCCTGTCCACCATCTACACTTCTCCAAAGTAACTTTGTGGTGTGTCCAGTGTTACTTGCGTTCCAAGACCTGAGTTGTTTCTTTATGGTACATTGCTTCAACAATCTATGAAGGAGCTGAATGGCCTGCGGTTGCTTAGGGGAATTGTGTTTTCAGCGCCACCAAGCGGGCCAGCTCGTCTGCCTTTTCATTTTCTTCTCTTCCCACCCAGTACCGGATGATACTAACCGAGTAACCTACTAAAAGCTTAGTCACAGTCTGCTTGCAGACTAGAATGTTTATGGACTACATGGTTAGAGCAGAAGTTCACTTGGCACTTTCTGTTACGCTCAAAATTTTAGCCTGAAATACTAAATTGTAGTTATTTAGTTTGAAGCTACTTTCTATGTACGGATCGCTCTTGATCGTATTCGGAAGTGTCGATCACAAATCCATTGGTTCAATTTTCTATACTGAGGAGTTTTGGCACTGGCGATCGCAGTGGCAAGGGCATCTCTGGGTTGAAAATTTTGTAAAGTGGGCGTGGCCCTGCCCTCTCATAGGTTTAATATACACTACTCTCAAGCTGTTAAAATCAAAATAACTAAATTCGCACAAGATAAATCCTATAAGAACCCCTACCGACAGTATTAAAATGAAAGAAGTCGGATCATAATCCCGCTCACTCCTCATATAACGGTACCGTTAAAAGCTACTAAAATCACGATCAATCAAAAACAAAAATTTCAGAGATATTTATTTTTACCACCGAAATGGTATGAGACAGCTTTATAAGAGCCGCGGGCAAAATTGGACAAAGAAGCTGCCACCGTCCTCTTTTAGGTGAAGTCACATATCTCCGGACCCAATTCGGTACATGAAATTATTTGTATATTCCTATGTCACAGTGTGAAAATGGACGAAATCGGACTTAATCCCGCCTCCATATAGCACAATTTTTAATTCCACTTGATTCTTTCACTTTCCGGTATACAAATCAAGAAGCACATAATGTTATGGGATTAAACTTTGCACGAATAATGCCTTTAAAGTAGGCTACCTTCTGACCAATTATTCAAATCCAACAAAAACTGTACAAACCCCTATGTAGCGAATATGGACCCCTATACCTAAAGTTGACTTTTTACCGCTAATATCGGTCGATGTGAGAGATATATAGTTGAAATTTATAGAGAATCATTTTCTGATAATAGTATGTATGTGTGTCAATAATGGTTTCAATCGGGTCAATACTTCACTGAACTCCCATATAACTAATACAACGATTTTCAAACTTCCAGTTGACTCTATACTGCATACTTGTGTATCGGTCAACATGTGAGTTATAAATACTCGTATTTTGTCGGGCCATCATTCTACTACGTTAGATTGCTAACAACAAGCCTCCAAATGAAGTTAAGTTTCGCGATTTGATTTGAAGTGGGTTCATCTAAAGTATACCTCTTCTCTTAAAAAATAAGAGAAGTTGCATAAATAGAAATATCGGCGACTTTATTATTGGATATACTAGACTATTTCGAAGTTTCTTAATTATTTCTTACATAATTCTGTTCTTTAAACTTTTTACCCTAAAGCTCAAGCAATTTAGTACCGACGTGACGTAAGTTACATGACGTAGAAACTTTCTTTATGTTTAAGTAGTCTCAAGATTTTATTTTTTTATTTTATTTAAAAAACTTAAGTGAAATTATTATAAATCGTAAATGCTATTGGTGTTGTTGTGGTTTGTTACGATACAGCGGAAGTGGCAATACCTTGAACTATCGCATAATAAACCGCAGCTTTAAGTCACTTCCTGTTGCAGTAATCAACTTGTGCTGATTATACAAAGTAGCAACAAATTGAATTTGAACTCAAAATTGCAACAAGTTTCCTAATCAGTGCTAAATTTTGAATTCATACACACAAGCGCACACATACATACATATATACTTGTATATGCTAACTGTCTACAATATAACACGATGCTGTGAAAAAGCTGAAATCAAATGTCAAAGTTCCGACTCATTTGGCGCTTGATTAGCGCTGTTAAATTGGCCAGCGAGGGCATAATTGTGTTGCGAATAATTGAAGGCAGCCGTAACTATGCGGTGATATGCAAGCATACATATGTATATGTGTATGGCAATAAATTTCGGCGAGCGAATTTTAATCAGCGCTCGGTCTTTATTTGATTGGATTGGCGTTTAATTGACGCATGAAATAAGCCCTGCATGCTGTGCGATAATTATGTGTGTATGTTTGTATATGTGTATGTATGCATGTATGAAGGTATGTATTTATGAATGTATGTAGGTGTGCATGACTTATGAATGGTTTACGTTTCTATGTACTTTCAGCATTAAATCTTTCAGTTCTGCGCTTATCAGCGACACTCTGGCATTGAAAGTGAACGCTTTTTCTGCAACAATAGAATTTAAATTAAATTTCTGCTGCTTGACACCCCATAAAGCTGTACTAAGTCATTACTGATATATTAAAACTAAGCAAGTAGCTCAGAGACGAGCGTTCTAGTCTACTTTTACTTTGTCAGAGGCTCATTACTTTCTAATCAATTTTAATGTCTATATACATATATACATACATATAAAGTTTATATACATATTTATATACCATTCAATATGTATGTATATATGTCTGCGCTTGACGTTCGATGACGGTGCTTAAGTTTTTTATTGCTTTACTTCAACTAATTTTCCATTTAGTTGGTTTGTCGCTTGTCGCTTGTCGCACGCGTGCTACTGCCTGTTCCCGCTTATCAAAATTAGGTCAAATCAACCTATCGCTATACGAAACTTATTCCCAATTGTCGTTTTCTTTGTGATGGGCCCATTTGCTGGCCGCGATCGCTTTTCTTATCACGAAATCGGGAATGCATTCGCGCTTAAGTACTTTTATTGTTTAATTTTTGTTGTATTTTTTGATAATGCCATATTTTTATTTATTTTTATTATTTTATTTTCTGTTACGTGTACAATTTGATTGAAGGGATTATAGACAAAATTGTGTACACAATGCAACTCTGTTACACTTTGTTGTATTACTTTATTGCCCAATGGGAATTGTAATGCGCAATTGAACTATTTGCCTTATTGTGGCTTATAAGTAATGATTACAATATTACTGTTACAAATACTCTTCCATAATAATTCAGCATATAATGTCTAATAAGTGTTTTTTAATGTCATTGAAGGCGGTAGCGCTTGTGGGGTCCTAGACTTTTGTGGATATATCAGTTATAACCGAACCATTTGAAATGATTATTGTATTATGTAACAAAGCCAAGTTAGAAGTGTTCAATATTTATCTTACAAACAAATATTTTAACAGCAATCTCAATCCAGGGATTGTTCTCACCTGCAGGTCAGAAAAAACGATTTTTTATGACTATTTTAAGAAACATAAAATTATTAAGAAATAAATTTAAAAAAAAATCATTTACGCATTTTAATGAACTTTCAGAGTAGTCCATTCATTTTGAGAAATTCTAAACTACCTCGATCTTATAGCCGCTTTACAAGAGGACTTCCTAAAAAGGTGTCTGTCGGTGAGCAACGATTGATCCAGTCATTTCGGAATTATTTTCTTCACCCACTCAGAAAACAACGTTTCGAGTTTAAAGTTGCAGGAGCCGATTACACTAAGTTCTTACAAATACAATAGTTTTCCCAAAATTGTTTGACGAATCAACTTCAAATTATGGAAAATCGATTTTCGCAATATACTATTAGTACCTTTTATTGTGTCACCCTTTATGTAATATGTGATCCATTTCGAGATACCCTACCTTTTTAAAGAAAAAACACAGAAACTTCAAATTTAATGAGGAATGTTTATTATCAGTCGAACGGACATTCTTTGGCATTTATTTTTTGAAGATTATCTTTGCAATATTGCCCGCGGCTGCGTCTCAGATGGTCCATCCGTTGAATCCAATTTTTTTGATATTTTGCTCCGAAGAATGAATCGAAGCGGGATTATCCGCATAGACTTAAGACTTTATTTATCCCCAGAGGAAACAGTTTAATGATGTGATATCAAACCATATTGGTGGCCAATCGACCGTCCTAAAACGTGAAATTATTTGCTTTCCGTAGTGTTCTCTCAATAAATCCATTGATTGATGCGATGTGTGTGAAGTGGCGCTGTCTTGTTGAAATCAAATTTCGCCGAGATCACGACCTTCAATTTCAGGCATAAAATAGTCGGTTATCATGACGCGATAATGATCACCATTGACGGTTAAGTTCTCACCGGCACCATTTTTGAAGAAATATGGACCAATGATTTTACAGGTACACGAAACCGTTGGCTTTTCTGGATGAAATGCCAGCTGTTGAATCTGTTTAGGTTGCTCTTCGTCCCAGAAATAGGCCTCATCGCTGAACAAAATTTGGCTCCAAAAAGTCGGATCTTCTTGGAACTTTTCAAGAGACAATATGAAACGATGCCGCTTTTTGTACGCTTTCAACAAACAATACTGAACAAATATATCATGACAGCTTGACACGACTCGCGCGTGATCTGTTAAAAAAGGCTCTTGAAAAAAGTACATCTACTTGCATCACTCGTTATAATTGATTTTCTTGTGATTCGATTTTTTTCGGCTGAAGACTTTCTTTAGGCAAGCACTGTCGTATGTAGACTCGGGTCCAAATTGAAGCAGGGTAAATGGGTTCTGCGCATCGAGTTCAGTTTTAAACTTTTTCAAGAGATTTACTCCGAGGAGAAACAAATCGGGTATATTCGCCTCATGACGATTGCTCTTGGGATGTACATACATTAATACGACAACGAATATTTTTCTCAGTAAAACAGAATGAAATACGTGCCACAATGTGGCTATTAGCTGAGAATAGTGGTTTGCTAACTCAAGGCGCTCGTCTGAAAGAGTACCTTAATAGAAAAGGTTTCGTAATTTTCCCATAATAGCACTTCTTCTGCTTCTTAAAAGCACTTTACACCACCGGCACTAAGAAAATTGGAATCTGTAAGGATCTAGGTAAAATATTTTTTATAGCCTGAACAGGGTATATTAAGTTTGTCACGAAGTTTGTAACACCCAGAAGGAATCGTCGGAGACCCTATAAAGTATATATATAAACGATCAGTATGTCGAGCTGAGTCGATTTACCCTGTCTGTCCGTCTGTCTGTATATATACGAACTAGTCTCTCAGTTTTTAAGATATCGTTTTGAAATTTTGCAAACACCATTTTCTCTTCAAAAAGCTGCTCATTTGTCGGAACGGCCGATATCGGACCACTATAACATATAACTGCCATACAAACTGAACGATCGGAATCAAATGCTTGTATGGAAAACTTTCACATTTGACAAGATATATTCACGAAATTTGGTATATGTTATTTTCTAAGGCAACAATGTAATCTCCGAAGAAATTGTTCAGATCGGTTAACTATAGCATATAGCTGCCATACAAACTGAACACATAGTTACTAACAGAAATGCACCTGTGAAGGGTATTTAGCTTCGGTGCAACCGAAGTTAACGTTTTTTTTTGTTTTTGGTTGACTGCATACCCTTAAATATATTGCAACTATTTCTGAGAACGAATACATCATTGGAATATAGGTAAATTTTCCTATTTCAAAGAATCGAGCAAAACGGCTTGTAATAACGGCATATAAGCCGTTAATCGTTATTATTTACATACACACCTAATCACATTCAAACAAATATGCATAAAAGCACATATCTATGTATACTGAACACATGTGCTTCATTCCCGAACTTACGAACCGGGAGTGATTCATAAGACTGTAGTGTTTACTTCCTGTGTGTGAGCTAAGCGCAATAAATTAAGTAAACAATAATCGCTTAAGGTGCCGATTTTCTTCATTACCTTAATTTGGTAAACAATTAACAACATTGTTTCTCATGCCATTCAGTGATTATTTTTTACGACGATGACATGCATAACTTATATAATCGGTTATTTATTATACTTGTATTCATAATTGTTGGCATACCCTTCTTCTTCATACAAAGTCATAAAAAGCATATTTGGCAAGTGGCAAATTGGTACCCCTACCGATATTTGCCAAATTGTGACGTTACAAGGAGTTTATCTTTCTACGCGTAATTTATTTTTCAATGCTTGTGTAACCCTCCCAAGCTTTCTAAAATTATTAAAAAATAACCGAGTATTCAGAAAAAGAATATAGCTTCAGTTCTAGAAGGTCGTTATATCTCCCAAGCTTTCTAAATTTATCAAAAACGAACATACAAACGTATGGATATATCCTTGTTGAACGAACTCTTTCCGTCGCTCTCTGACCCTTCCATTTATAGATAAAATAAATAGTTGAAAATGACTTTAAAGGAAATTTATCAAAACTACGTTAATCCTCCTAACTAAATTCTTACGTTGATAACGAAAGGCAACAATATTGATCGCTCACTAAGGGATTATAACCTCTTAAAAGTCATAAATAATGTGCAGTTTAGATATACTTTAATAATCGGTGATTTATATTGGATTCTGTTGACCCCGTACTCGATCTCCGGAAGGATATCCGAAAACAAGTGTCTGGCGGTTAGGAATATTTTTCTGCTCAAAATTATCTCAAACCCAAAAATAAAGAAAAATTTTATTATTACAATGAATTATCATAGGACTGGAAAAATGTTGATTGATAAAATGGTGACTTTTCAAAAGGAACGTTGTTTGTGAAAAAATTTGCCCTGCAAAGTGACTTACAAATTCGAAATTATAATCAAAAATCTTATTCCTTCATTTATTACCTGACAAATTGACATACATACCTACATATATCTTAGAAGGTAGTGTGAAAATTTCAAGTCGGTCGGTTCGACCGCTTCGAAGAAATTTCGGTAAGAAGAACCATGTTTAGAGAAGATTACAACCCCTTATCATCAACGCTTGAACCTTGATCTCTTTCGCATATTATTGTCGTATTTGATCTACTTTTCGTCTCCTATTACCATTCACTTCAATGGTTCCATTTCATTTCGTTTCAGCAAAGAATCGCAGATGTTAATTCGCTCCATTAAATTTTTCACAGACAATTCATGTGGTAACCAAACCTCGAGGTTCTTTCTGCAACCAGTCTTTTTTAAATGGCTCAAAACCGTTTGGTGATGAATGTCAAGTTCCTTCGCAATGTTATGGCTGCTTGTGTGACGGTCCTGGGCAATCTTTTCCATAATTTCGTCGACTTTTTCAACGATAGGTCGACCCGAGCGAGATGTATCTTTCACATCGAAATTTCCAGAACGGAAACGAGCGAACCATTGTTGTTCTACACGAACTGATACAGCTTCGTCTCCGTAAACTTTACAAATTTCATTGGTGGCTTGCGTGGCATTCTTCCCTTTTTATATGTACAAAAATTTCAAAATATAACGAATTTCTTCATTACATATAAATGATCAGGATGACGAGACGATTTGAAATCTGGATGACTGTCTGTCAGTCCATCCATCTACGTTCTACTTGAGTTATATCACTCAAATTTGTATAGAACAAATCATATCGACATCTCCTGTGACAGCATGAAAACTGGTGCAATCGTATGATAACCACGCCCTCTCCCCAAATAATGATTTTTTTGAAAACTAGTGCGATAAATCTATAACTAAATGCGTCAGCGACATTAAATTTTTCATCCAGGATGGTACAAGAAGGATTTATGGTAGGTGTACAAATTTGGCAACGGGCGTGACACCGCGCATATCTAGCTGAGAACAGATATGTATCTCCGGAACTAGCCCACCAATATAAACCAAATTTGGCATATAGCATTACACTGACAGTTTTATGTCACAATGCAAAAATATGTGAAATATATAAACCAATAAACCAATTTTAAATTCCATCTGATTTTTTTCAATTTTCAGTATAGAAATAAAAGTTTTATAAATATATTAAAAATAATATTTTCTAAAAATTGCTCCAAAACTTTCAAGAACCATATATCGAATATATGGACCCCACTGCGTATGGTTGACTTTTTGCCGAAAATGTCGGTCAATCTGTAAAATATGTTATGGAAATTCAGGGAGAACTTTTCTTTGATAATATTATTATATACCCGTATGTTAGAAATGAGTTGAATCGAGTCAATACTGCCGTAATACTTACCTAATAGAAGAATTTTCGACCGGCTGACTTTATGCCGCATACAATTGCAAATAAAATTGAGAAAGCGTTAAGTTTTTTATAACGGTGCTTCTTTGTGTCTAAAATAATAATGGGTTGTCAAAAAAGTCTTACGGTACTTTTATTGAATTTTCAATTGTTCATAAAATTGGTTACAATAATTCGATTCAAGTCAAATATGCGCCGTTTTGTTCGATGATGCGTTCCCAACGAGATGCCAACTTCATAATGCCCCTCTCATAGAAGCTCGCTTCTCTATTGGCAAAAAACTCGGCGAGCCAATTTTCAAAGGATTCTCTTGTGGCCAACTTCAGACTACCATGCGCGTTCGCCATGGACAGAAACAGGTGGTAATCACTTGGTGCGAGATCCGGACTATACGGTGGATGCAAAAGAACCTCCCATCCGAGCTCCTGGAGCTTCTGGCGCGTCACTAAAGATGTGTGTGGCCTGGCGTTGTCCTGACGGAAGACAATTCGGCCTCTGTTGATCAAAGATGGTCTCTTCTGCATGAGTGCTGGCTTCAAGCGGTCCAGTTGTTGGCAGTACAGATCCGAATTGAGCGTTTGGCCATAGGGGAGCAGCTCATAGTGGATTATTCCCTGCCAATCCCACAAAACACACAGAAAAACCTTCCTGGCCGTCAATCCAGGCTTGGCCACCGTCTGGGCCGCTTCACCGCTTTTCGACCACGACCGTTTGCCCCTTACGTTATCGTAAGTGACCCACTTTTCATCGCTAGTCACCATACGCTTCAAAAACGGGTCGATTTTGTTGCGATTTAGAAGCGATTCGCATGCGTCGATACTGTTAAAGATGTTTCTTTGCGTCAATTCGCGTGGCATCCATACATCGAGCTTCTTAGCGACTCCAAGCTTCTTCAAATGGTTTATAACGGTTTGATAACTCATGCCCAGCTCTTGACCGATGCTACGGCTGCTACTATGGCGGTCTCTTTCGACCAATTCAGCGATTTTATCGCAATTTTCGACGACAGGCCTTCCGGAGGGTGGCGCATCTTCGACCACCTCTGCACCAGAACGAAAACGTTGAAACCATCGTTGTGCGGTGGAAATGGAAACTGTATCGGGTCCATAAACTGCACAAATTTTATTGGCGGCTTAAGATGCATTTTTGTCTTTATCGTAGTAGTACTGTAAAATATGCCGTATTTTCTCTTTATTTTGCTCCATGTTTGCGACGCTATAACTCACGAACGACTTAAAAGAAACGACAAGCAATCAAACACGTGTTAGCGCGTGAAATGAGCTTTCCAAAAAGATATAACATGACCCGATGCGACGAATAAAACTAGAACTACTCGCTTTCAGCGCCAACTAGCGAAAATACCGCAAGACTTTTTTGAAAACCCATTATATAAAATCGGGTGACTACTCCGTATATATTGGTGATGGAAAGAGCGGTACCTTAATGAAACTTAGAGAGCATCATCCAATCCCCAACTTTGATTCTTGCAAGCTGAATAAGTTTGAAAAGTTCGGTTACCCCTGAACTTAGTGCTTCCTTACTTGTCTTTTTTTCAAAATATCGTCCACTGCTTTTGTTGGCTGGAATTTGTTGCTCCAAACAAATATCGTCGAATATCTTCCGAGTTAACAGCCCTTGACCGGATAAAAATCCGGGTCCGTCCGAGGTTCCAACAGTGGTGGAAACGGAACTCATACCAACGACCCTACCAAGGGACATACTACATCGGTTCTCGTCTGATCACCGAAATTGAGCAGCGTCGGCCGCAGTTAGTACTTAGATGGGAAACGAAAGTGGCTATCCTAGTCGCGTCCCCTGGTATTTAGAAGCTCACCAGCTGCAGATATCAGCCTACAGTGAGCTCTCGGGCGAAGTACGTCACAATGTTTTATCCAAAGATTCACCTTCCACCCCAGTGTGCAAGCGAAGCTCGCGCTTTGAGTTGATGATATAATTGTTATTACATACCTAGAACATATAGTAGATACAAATCCGAGAAATTTTTATTCACTTAAAAGTCGTTAACGACAAAATCTATAATTAAAACTGCGATTATTCACCACCTGGAAAATTGCCCGTTAAGATTGCGCATTCATGAATCATTAGACCGGGAAATCATTTACAAACATGTAAAACCGGTTGCATAGGTGGCTGCAAACAAATTGAAAAGTGTGAATGAGGCAAATCCGCTTAGTCATCGGCGCTTCGCCGGTAGCCTCGCCACAACGTTGGCGCCTATTTTCTCAGCAATTGCGTGGCCTAAGGAGTTATTAACAGGCGAATAATACTCATAACCGGCGATCAGGCGTCCGAAACGTGAATGCGAATTCCGAAAATTTTGCACTTGATTGTGCAATCTGTGTACACATATACAAGTGTACGTATGTATGTGTGAATATCTGAAGCGTTATTATAGAATATTTGCAAACGAATGCAAATCAACAACAAACAGTTCTACAAATATTTGTGTGAAATATTTATAAAAAGCGCACAAAAGCCATTTCCCTTCCACTGTCTATATGTGTGTGCGTGTGTCACAATGCGCAGCCGTTTTGTATTTGCAAAAATTCTTGTGGTTTTTATTATTAATAAATAGCTTCAATAAATACATGAGCCTGAAAAAAGAGAAAAAATGCAAACGAAATTTGTTTTTGTATTTGCTTTTTTTTATTTCATTTGCGTTCGTGCACTGTGTATGAATGAATTAATAGCCCTTTGCATATGTATTAGTGCGCTGCATATGCAAACAGCATTGTGGTTGTGTGTGTGTGTGTAAGAATTCCCGCGTAAATTGTATCTGCTGCAGCTTGGCGTCGGTTCAAATGCACTCGGCGACCGACGTCAATTGCTGTGATTCCTGGAAGCGTATCTAATTTGTGCGGCAAATATGGTGAACCGGCTTACAAATGGATATTTGTTTGCGTGCTTGTGTGTGATTTCATAAACAAGCCCACTCATTCATGCCGATCTTCAAGTGTATGTGATTAAGAAGCTTCGCGGAAAACACCTTAAAAATGTCATTTGTAAATTTACACTCAATACTTTGTAGGAATGTTTACGTTTGGTTTCAGCTGTGTATGTATTGTGATATGTATGTATGTTTCTTCAGTAATTACGGCAAATAATCTTATAACGAGTTATATTTAAAACAATAAAAAACGTTAACTTACGTTGCCACGAAGTAAGAACTGGATTTTGATTGCCTACTTTGTATAGCAGCTATTTCATATAGTACGTAGTCCGAACTGGAAAATAGCATCGTATATTGTAACGTTGCCTTGGGTAATATTCTGAGTGGAATTTCTTAAAGCTAACTTGTCTAATGATAAAGTTGTTTCAAAGAAGCACTTAGGGATGATTGTTCAGTCTGTACGGCAGCTATATGCTATAGTGATCCGATAGCGACCGTGCCGACAAATGAGTAGCTACTTGGTGAGAAAAGGATAGATGCAAAATTTCTGCTCTACTCGATATCTCTAAAACTGAGGGATAAGTTCGTATTTAAAGCGGATAGACAGACAAAGATGGAAGGAATCAACTTAGCTCGTCACGCCAAACTTTTATATGGTACATACCATACATACATACATTTCATCGGGTCTCTGACGCTTCCTTTTCGCTGTTATAAACAACGTGGTAAACTTAATATACCCTGTTCAGAATATACCAAAAATATTATCGAATCCATACATATCTCTTCGTGGGTACTTAAAGCTAGACTAGACCTTTTTGCCTTGGGGAATTCCCATAATGAATTATTATTTGGCCGGTCGGAAGGAATTCGGAGTGCACCACACCTCGATAATTGAACCTTGATTTTTGACATGGTATTTTCGTCTTCGGCTCACATTTGCAACGATATTCGGCAGATTAATCGTCTGTTTCCGAGTCATAAGCAAAGATCCAAGACTCATCGCCAGTAATAATACGTTTCATGGCATTCTGCAAGGGGGAAAGCATTGTTTCAAAGACGTCTACGCGGTTTTTCGAAAAATTTAATAATTTTGGAACCAATTGTCTTACTATTTTTTGCCCACAGTCTGCGAAAATGGCAGCAGTAGTAGGACCTTGTGACCATTTAACCCTATGCTGAAATCTCATCATCTTTTTCACCTTGTTGACAGCAGGTTCGATGGGTGATATTTCGGATTTGCAGGACATGATCTAAGCGATCTTTTGAGGTGCTTTATAAATCATGCACGTTCTAAGCAGTGTACGAATACGGGATTTTGGACTTTTGTCACGATATCCTCTGTAGTAACCGTTTTGGGTTTGAAACCGGTTATACCTACATATTTGTGACGGACGCCATCGAACGAGAACACTCACTATATTCAGCTTCCAATCACTTTTTGAATTCGGTACATAATTTCATCTCCAAAATCAAAAATATCATCCTCGACCGATATATGTATATCGTTTCCTTTATTTTTCTAAAATCCGCTAGGACACACGCTTTTACTTGCAGTCGAAATAAAACGACTTTGACATTTTAAGAGTGTGTACTATACGATAATAAATTTCTCTTCCGATAATGATGCTATCAAGCGTTGAAAGCGAGATATTTATTGGACTGTCCTCGAAGATTTCGACACTCCAAAATTTTTTTTCTTTCAAAACTCGGCAAAAAGCTCTTAAATGCGGTTTGCGTCGCTCGAGTTCTTTGAGCGGGCGTAGGATTGTGGGCCTTATTTTACAATGGGCCTTATTTTGCAATGATTTGATTAGCATCCAGTCAAAATCATTCCTAAATCGTATCTCCTTCTGTTTGGTTTCTGAACTAAACAATAACAATTTATGTGAACTTAGTTGGCCGAGTCCACATAACGTACCAATCGGGTTAAGTCCGTATGAATATGAAACGCGGAAGTGGATTCTAGGTTTATCTGCGTAATGTTAAATGTCAATATGTAAATCTTCCTAAATCTTTCGTACAGCCATCTCTCTGCTCTTCCCAGAGCCGTATGAATTCATTAAATTGGATGTTGTCATTGTCTGCGTTTTAGAGCTTTGCTTACCATAAAATATAAATTTTGTTCAACGAGAGATAACTTCTCATCTCAATTGTCTACTGAGTCGAAATTGTCACTTATTAACAAGAGTGGTGCTACAAAAAAATGAGTGACAACAGTAACTTCTTAGGCAAGAGTGAATTCATTCAACACCAGATCTATTCGGTTTTTGACTCTTTTTTGACTTACTTAGAAATTGAAAGTAATGTCTTTTTTGTTTATAAATCCAGAAAAAAAGAGAAATTAAAGAAAGACTGAAAGTCGTCACCTTTGAAAGTTTTCTTAACGGTAATAATCTTCAAACAGGTCTCTTCTCTTTCGGTCAATGCCTTTGGTGTTACACAATAACCAATAAATATCGCGAAAATATCAATCCATATCGAGCAACTTTTATTAAAACGTTTCAAGATTTTATATATGGAAATATACTTGTATGTATGTGCATATGCTTCCCAAACCTAGCGTTACACTAAGGTCCAATTAGTTCATTGACGGTGGACTTTAATCGTTAACACAGCTCATTCAACGGAACTTTTGAGGCGTTATTTAATATGTACATATGTAAATAGGTATTAAAAAATTTATTGTATTTGCAAAAATTATATTTCATATGTATTTTCTTGTGCTAATAAGCGCTAACGAACAGCATGTGATTTAGCTGCCGATTTCTACAGATAATAAATGAACTTACGCATGTATGAATGTGATTGTTCATAGTGTTTGCCAGTTGTGAAATTAAATTTTTTATGTCAATACGCATAGCTATGTACGTTTGTATCTACGCACACTATATAAGTATACCCCACAAGCAATTACGTTTTTCTCAGCCGGTGAATATTTGAGCTTGCTCAACTAGTCGACAAATTTTTGAGAAAGAAACGCTTTTTAATTAAATATAATTCAGAAAGGGTTTTCTTGTAAAATATACCAAACAATTATATATGGATAAATAACGCTCCTTTTTGAGTTTTCCAAGACCTTAATGTCTATTTCTAGCGCTATCTCGCGCATGGTCTCCTTTTCCTTTTCTTAGCGACCTAATAGTGTGGGGAAACATCGATTATAGCATTTTGTGACAAGTACGCCATTCACTGAGAAAGAGTCGGTGAACATGTTATTGGCACCACTGAGAATGGCGGTCAGTGCATGTCTAAAGTTTGTTGCGTCCGAACTCTGGTCGCCGTATTGTTTTATGACGTCGACTTAGTTCAGGAAGGACCTCTTGATGCTCCTAGGAACGGTTCTGCTACAAGCAAGTGGCTGCAGGGATGATTTCTACGAAAGCACCCTAGCAGAAACTGCTTGGAGAGGAGTTCATTATGCTCCTTAACTGAGAGAAGTGAGGCCCGCAGCACTGTGCAGGTGTTCGATGGGATACATCAACAGACCTTCCGTTGTAGTTCGGAATGCGGTATTCTAACATGTCTGTAGCTTCCTCATCTGCGTTTCACTGCATCCAGGCGACCATACCGGTGGGGCGTAGTTAAGGACCGGCCGGCCGATTGCCTTGTATGTTTCTTTGTCTTCTCTAATCAGCTCAAGAATCATATATCATATCTGCAACTAAAAAATTAAGTATTTCACAAATTTAATGCAGGGTATATTGAAATATAAATATGTAAGCTTATATATAGATACGAATTTTTATGCCTGTAGGCGCAAAACTTGTATTTTTTTTACTCATTCCCGAACTTTGTACCCGTGAATCAGTAACAGCAGACACTTCAAAGACGATAAAGAATGCTGCATGCAAGATTTATTCATTATTTTTCTTCTGAACACATTTTTTTGTTTACTTTGCAAAAAATATGTATTGAAATAACAGATTTCAGTACTTCTATATAAAGAATATGTATATGTATGTAGGCATATAATGGTGCTAGTTAGCTGGTGCCACCAGTGCAATTACTCTTATCTGGTTGGTGACTAAGCGTTTTTGCAATCTGGGTGGACTATTCTGGTCCAACTATGCATTCAGCAACTAGTTGACTTGGTGACAAGGCTATGCTGAACTTAGCTAAGCTTTCTTATAAAGAAACGGTGTAAGTTTGAACACTATCATAACTACTTTAAAATATTTGCTTAAGTCTCTAAATGACATTTCAAAGCAATTAAGCTGTTGTTGTAGCAAGTCTTCAACAAGTTGTAAGGCACTTAAAATGGACAGACAGTGTGGAAACTCTAGTATGATAGTTTATTAACCCGCTCGAAAGCACTGTGGTAGTACTTCCATGAAAGAGTGCATTAGTTATATTTCTCCCAGTCCAAGGAAAGTGAATGTAACTTCCAGTGCTTCTTTCAGTTTTTTTGCTTTCTTCCACGAGTTGACTGATGTGATATGTACTCCCCCATTTTTACTATGTTAGAATTATCTATTTGCTGCAATCGGTAAAGCTAATTCACAAAGAAAGTTTCTTGATTTTTTTTACCTACCTATCCAAAAAGCGTCGACTTACATTCGGCCGTCCGGTCACCTGGATGCAGCAGGACGGTGGTGAAGATGATATGGATAAGTCAGAAGTTATCTGCTTGAAGTGAAGAGAAAACATTCCTACAATACGTCGACAAACTTCAAAAATATACCGACGCAATTTGGTTTTCGACCGCTTCAGACAGTTACTGAACGCTATTAACAATAAAGCTATTGTGTGCACGAGTTGCCGGGTAAAACCAGAGCGACACTAACGCGACTTCGTTCTGGATACTATAGCAGGTTAAACTCATACCTATCCAGAATAGACTCTAACATTCAAAATATATGGCCTGTGCGCATAGCACTATTCACATCTTTGCTTGCCACGCTAAACCCATCCACTTTACACTCTTCTCTTGACTTGGTCTTGGCTAATTGATTTCGATGACAGTTGTTTTTCACACTTTCATTCAAAAAGGGCTTAAATATTCACTGTTTTTCTGCAATTGGAGATTTCAAGTGCAGTCAAGTCCTTCTCTACCTGGTCTTTCTAACGAAGTGGAGGTCTTTTTCTTCCTCGGCGTCCCACGGCGGGTACTGCATCGAAGTTTTGAGTATAAACAATGACATGGGAGCCAAGCCACGAGTACGGCAACTGTTTGTACATGGTTTGTCCGGAAAGAAATAGGACTGAGTCGATTTAAAAAAAAAAAAAAAAACCAATCGTTACAATTATTTAAAAACTTTCCAAATAGGTTCCTTCTGCGTCGATGTAGCGCTGCCAGCGTGATTTCCAAGCATTGAAGAAAGGCATTATCTTGAGAGTCTTGGGAGCCGAGGTGCATGCTGCTTGGATCCCCTTTCATCGGCCTTTTCAGGCAAGGAAACAAAAAAGTCCGGGGCCACATCTGGGCTATGGGGCGGCTGCGGAAGCATTGGGATGCCGACCTTGGTTAGGTAGCTTTTCACAAGAAAGGCGATCGATCGTCGGCGATGCCTTGTCGGACCCGATTGACTCTTCATTTGAGTCTCTTGAGGACTTCCACGTAAAACTTTGCGTTGACGGTTTGTTCAAGAGGTACAAATTCATGGTGGACGATGCCTTTGATGTCAAAAATGACTATAATAATCAGCGTTTTTACTTTGAATTTGCTCATTCTTCCCTTTTTTGGGCGACGAGACGCCGGCGCCTGCCTCTCAGAAGAATGCCTCTTTTTCTCGGGATCCTACTCAAAGATTCATAACTCGTCACCTGTGATGACGTTATTCAAAAATTGGGGGTCACTTTCACACATGTTCAAATTTTCTTGGCACACTTCCACACGCTTTCGGCTTGCACCACTCACAGAAACACGTGGCGCAAAAATGCTTTTCCTGACTCTCGTGGTGCTCGGAGACAACTGACCAGCCGCTCGTGCGTTAGCAAGGAGCGCCCTCCACCGAACCCAGTCGGTGCGCACACGCTCCGAAGTACAGTCGCGGCAGAAGAAAATCAGCACTATTACTTTCCGGACAAACCCTGTATATAAGGTATCAGCGTGACGAGTTCAGTGAACGAATTTTTCTGTTTTGCACACCTCCTTTTTTCCCAAGAAGCTGCTCAATTTTCGGAATCGCCGACTTCGGACCACCGTGCAGAAGAAAAGATTCAGTGTTTCTTCTTTAATTTGTATCTGTTACATATGAACACATACCTACGTATGTATATATAGTATATGTATATGGATTTGAATGTCTTCTTCGATTTCGCGTTCCATTCATTCACACTTTGCTCGTGGAAAATAACAGCATTATTTGCTATTCACTCACTTTGAACCATTAATAAATTACTAAATGTTTTCCGAAAAAAAAAAATAATAACACACACATACATGCGCGTTTAAATTTGTACACAGCAGCTAATTGTTGGTTCGAGCAAAGTTGCCATTGTTAATTACAGCTGTAATAGTGCTAACGAAAGCGCTCACAAGCTTCTAGCCAGCAATCACCGCCGCCTCAAAGCTTAGCTTCACTGTGTTTCTATTTCACCTTATCGGCTGTGTCAAGTGAAGCGTTTGCTATTTGTGCTAATTACATTAATAACAGAACCACCGTAGGGTTCAGTAAACCTCACTCACAGCCCAGAAATATGCTCACGCACTTGATTTGGAATGGAATTTTTTCAATGTTGCCATTAATTAATACATACACATGTAATTTTCCATTCCATATCTTCTGCAGCTCGTCTAGAACTGAACTTTATGGTTCAATGTTGACTTTTATGCCCTGCGCTGGCGTGTGACTCAATGTTTCACTAGTAACTTATTAATCCGGACGAGCGTGTGTGCGTGAAGACGTGCCTATGAATGATCATCGATGATCAGCACGTCTAGTGTAATGCTTACGACATTGCTATGTACCCATAGGTGTGTAAGTAAGTGAGTGCTTGAGGAAATACTCATAAGCTCAGTGATCGGCGGTTTTTAATATTTAACCAGCTCAATCACAAAAAAAAAATTTATGACATTTATGTATTTTTTATGAATATTTACGAATACACGTTCTACTAATGTCACTATAAGGAAGTGCCTCACGCTTAAGCATATGATAATTGTCAGAGCTATTTTGCGTACTCTGTGAATATTGCGGTGGATTAAATAAACACTTGATGAGCGAGCATCGGCATTCCATAGATATGTACACACAAGCATGTATGTATATCTAAAATTTCACTTCCAATTAAAATACCATATAAAAAAAACTGGAAAAAGCTTAATTGAGGCTGAAGGTTTGGGTTTGAGTGACGATGTGTTATTTTAGATCGATATCCCAGAAACTGAGGTACTAAACGTATCTGGCAATATCGACATAGCTCTTCACGCTTATTTATCATTAGGTATAAACGTGGACCTGACATTCCAGGTGCATGCCCTTAAATCATAGTCCTTACTACATTTGCTGTAGTCGTCATCAAAAGCTGGTTTCTCTTCCTATGCTGTCCCAAACCCAGCGCACAAGCCTGGGGAGGGATGGTTCACTCATCTCACTTCAGCTCGCCTTCAAACAGATGTTCTTTGGTTACACAGAGGATACTTGGCCGGAAGTCATGAGCTTTTAATCCATATGTGAAATAATCCTTTCTCCCAAGTGAATGGTGCTAAAAGAACTTTCCTCACTTGCGTGAACTCACATGACTCCATCCGCGGATATAGTAATAATATAGACTACGAGCGCAGTCCGATAAGTATAATACTTAAGCTCAATGAAAGGATTCGCCATTATCACCAAGGGAAAAGTTTCAGCCGATTCGAATCGGTAGACATCTTTAGAGACCGCGAAAGTACGGCGTAAAATATCAATTTACAGAGCTCAAGATACACATTGCTCAGAGGGATTAAAAAAGTTGGAATCTGTCTGGGTTGAGTATATTTTAAAAAAAAGTTGACTATGTTGAGCAAAATATGTAAATTTTGCAAAATTTCCGTTTTTCTTTAATAAACTAAGAATTTGAGGGCAACGACCGGTGTATTTAATGTACTTGCTGACGACAGCCTTATACCATGGCGCTCAAGAGCACTGTGGATGAAATCAATGCGTGGATCAGCGCCCTGCAAATGCCAGGCATTTTCAGGACCAATAGGCAGTATGGAGATTAGAGCGAACTCCAAGGGCTCCTGCTCCCGGTTGTACCAGAATTAAGGCTCTCGTCCGACCAAACAAATCACACGCAAACGACCCTAACTGTTCGGCATTCCGACTAGTGGAGATCACACCGCGAACATCTAAACTTTCATCAGTCCAGCTGATCCCCATATCACCCAGATCCCTACTGTCCGAGTGCATTGGACATTCTGCAATTACATGCACCCAATCCTCGATCCGCGTCCCACACCCCGACCTATCAGAGAGGTGCCTCTTATGCAAAAATTCATTCAGAGGCCCATGCCCCATAAGCAGAAAAACCAGACTTAGACAGAAGTCTGAGTTATCCTCAACAAACCTAACGTCCCGAATGTACTCGTAAGTCACTAGTCTCTCAACCGTTAGGACTATTGTTGCCATAGCCTTGCTACCTACATCTGACTCTATCATCTAAAAGCCTCCTGCTCCTAGATATATCTCCCTCTTCATATCATCATGGGAAATCCAGTTATTCCGCAGAATGTCCGCCTATTTTTTTCCAAAGCGTCACTGATCTCGGGCTTATCTCGCAACTTCGCAATACCCTACCCACAATCTTGAGGGCCACGCCAAAAGTCCACGACCCGAGTTACTGTATTCACCAAAAGGTTTCCTTCAATAAATTGATTGCTTCGTTAATGTACGTATGTCATGTAGCGCAGTATTATTGAAACCAAAGTTCGTCCTCATCAACATCCACCAATTTAGGTATGCAAAAGTCATTAATTGTGGCTCTATAGCGATCTCCTTTCACTTTATCATGATGGCTGGCATCCTACATATGTATTTTAAGAAATATTGACCAATGATTCCCTCTGCCCATAGAGCACTCAGTTACTTTTTGAGGATGTAACGGCGTTCCAATAATGGCTTGTGGATTATCAGCACTCCAAATGCAACAATTTTGTAGTCACGATTTCAAGGAATTGTTCTCTATTTGATAATAATAACATTCTTTATATTTTAAGAACATTTCTATAATCCGTTGTCTCATCAAAGTAACGCTTTCTTCTTCTCTCTAAAATCCATTGCCAGACTTACATGCGGAATTTGTATTAATTTATTAGCATTCCATTAGTAATTGAGTAATTATAGTTAATAACTCCACATCAAATAGAGGTTAAATTGCTATATACTTTCAATTTGCATTTAGAAGCCTGATTTGATGTGGCATTAGACCATGTCTAGAACCTTCAATTGGCGATAATAATAAGTACTTACGTAAAGTTCCCAATTAGGGACAAATGATAAGAATTAAATCACTTTATTTGCAAAAAATATATAACAACATACACAATTTTTTTAAAAAAGCATTTATACACATTTTTTAATCCAACATAAGTGATCTCTTTTAGCACCTCCTACAAATAAAAATACTTGAATAAACACCAAACAAAAAAATCACATTACGCACGAAATTCCAAAGTCAAAAAATGAAGGCATTTTTTCTACGCTCTCAAAGAATTGTACGCACATGAAATATTTAAGTGTTCATATTCATACATAGATAGATACATACATACAATACACACGGTGTGTACATATGTATGTAATAGCAGGCTCGTACTTTTTTTTAAATAATTGTGGGTGTGATTTTGATTAAACACTCAATTACGAAGGAATGTATGAAGTAATGGCATGTGATAAATGTATGTAAATACATACATACATACTATACGTATAAATATGTATATGCTATTACATACATAAATATTAAAAATAATAGCAGAAATGCAATAAAAAACAGCCCAAGACGACAAAAATTAGGCGAAATTAATTAAAATGTTAGAAAAAAATTACATATTGATACATATAGTCCATACATATCTACATTTATTAATTTGTTATACGCAGAAGAGAATTAAATTAATGGCCAAATTGAAAGCGTCGTGCTCTGAATCATTCATATTATTACTGTTGGTATATGTTTGTATATAGGGTGATCCATTTCGAGGTTCCCTACCTTTTTAAAGAAAACAAAAAGGGGAATGTTTTTTATCATTCGAAAGAACATTCTTTGACATTTATTTTTTGAAGATTATCTCTTTCAAATGTTGGTCGCGGCTACGTCTCAGATGGTCCATCCGTTGAGTACAATTTTCGATGACTCGTTCGATCATTTCGACTGGTAACTGGCGACTGACTCGCGTAATGTTTTGCTCCAAGGCTGAATCGAAGTAGGATTGAGCGCGTAGACTTTACACTTTATAAATCCTCACAGGAAAAAGTGTACCGGTGTGATATCGCACGATCTTGGTAGCCAACTGACCGGCCCAAAACGTGAAATTATCTGCTGACCGAAGGGTTCTGTCAATAAATCCATTGATTGATGCGATGTGTGGAAAGTGGCGCCGACTTGTTGAAACCAAATGTCGCCGAGGTCACGAGCTTCAATTTCCGACATCAAATAGTCGGTTATGATAGCGCGATAACGGCCGCCATTGACGGTTACATTCTCAACGACATCATTTTTGATAAAGTATGGACCGATGATTCCACCGGCTCGCAACTGCACCAAACTGTTGTTTTTCCTTCGTCCCAAATACAGCAATTTTGCTTGTTTACATACCCACTGAGTCAGAAATGGGCTTTAACGCTGAACAAAATTTGGCTCGAAAACGTCGGATTTTCTTGGAACATTTCAAGAGCCCATAGAGCGAAGCGGTTTCGCTTGGAAAGTTCAAGTGACTTCACTTCTTGCACAAACTGTATTTTCTACGCTTGCAATTTAAGATCTTGACGTAAAATGCGTCAAGCCGTTCCATACGTAAGTCCGAGTTGCTGCGAACGATGTCTGTTCGGTCGAAAAATTATCCAATAAGGCATGCTGGGTCTCAAGATGGGTGATGGTGTTGCGAATAGTACACTGAGTATTCATTACAGAACGAAAATTTTCGTAATAAAATTGAATGATTTGTTGTTGCTCAGGAGCAAGTCTTTCCATAATGAAGAGCCAAACATTACAGAACAAAAATAATATGACAGCTAGACACGACTCACGCGGGATCTTTCAAAAAAAGGCTATTGAAAAAAGTACCTCTACTTGGATCACCCGTTATATAATATATATGTCTGGCGTTTTGTGATTCATACTCCCATAGGCTGAATTTTTATGGGTGGATTGACTACAATGAAGTATTACGAAACAACTGTTGCTATTTCATGTTAATCTTCGTGACACGCTGTACTTGTGTCCCATTAATGACAAGTTTTTCGCATAGAAACATACCCTTGTTATGAGTATTGCAATATAAATTTTGCTTTATTATCTGCAATATTTATATACAAATTCTATTTGCAAAAAGTTATTCGAGAATTATCGCGAACTTCTGCCCACATTAACTTAGTCATCATTTTCTACAACCCAAACAGCGAATCAACTATTGACTATTTCATAAAAAAAATCGAAAAAAATATTACTTGCGAGTTTATGCTACACTGACACCCTTTGCATTTACGCGCTTGCCTTCCGAAACTGTCTAAAATGAGTTCAAATACACTAAAATTTGTGAAAGCTTGTCTGCTGGATACTTTATGGTTCTTTGACAGCATTAAATAACAACAGGACTCACTAAACTACCGACAATAGCTTATCAAACAAAAACGAGCGATCGCCGTAAAATCCCGGAATTTGCGATTAAACTGAGGCCAGTAATTTTCCATCATGACAACACTCAGCCAGATTCTGCAAGACCGGCTAAAACTATATAGAAAACAAAGTCCCAGCAGTCCCTCTTGACTACAACTTGTTCCGGTCGATGAATTACACCCTCACTCGAATATGCTTCTCATCAGAACAGGGTATCAAACATTAGCTTGATTCATTCTTCGCTGCCAAGCCGACGAATTTCTTTTGGGATGGAATCGAAAAGCGTGCCGGACGCCCGAGCATATCAGAAAAAGCCGAAAACATTTATGAAGTGAAGAAAATAGTATTGACCAATCGTCAAATCACTAGAAATTGCTGAGGCACTAATCGTATCGATTGGCTCGTGCCATTCCAATACCAATGATTTGGTTATGAGTGCGGTCGCCGCAAAGTTTGTGCCAAAAGGTTTGCCTCAGCTCGCGACGACCCAGATCTGCTCTAGAGGGTCATTACTGGTGACAAATCTTGGGATTATGGTTATGACGTGGAAGCCCACGCTCAATCATCAAAAGCGACCACAGGAGCAGCAGAGTATGGTTGAGAGTGATGGTGTTGCTAACAATTTTCTTCAATTGCAGGAGCGTCGTACATCATGCGTTCGTGCCAAAGGGTCGTACGGTCACGCTACGTTACGATGGAGGAAATAAAAACTGCATCGAAGGAGGAGCTAAACAAGTTCACAAATAATTACTTTTTTGAGTGCTTTGAGGGTTAGAGAAAACGCTGGCTAAAGTGCAATATATCTGGTCGAGATTACTTTGAAGAGGAAAAAATTATTCATGAATAAAAAAAAATCCTTTTGAACAAACCTCGTGTAAAAGAGAGTGCGGTGGCAACATCCAGGCGATTGCCTTTCAGCATTTGCAAAGCTGAGGATAAATCATCTTATCAATCGACCTCTTAACCTAAGATACCTTTCACCCGGATCACGCCTCTCTCATCCCCTTAAACTGATCGTCTTTCTTAGCAGATGCGAAAGCCTTTGCATTTCCTGCGAAAACTTGTGGCCCGGCTTGTTAGTTGTCTTAGTTATTTGTTTGTATATTTTTATTTATATTAACCAATTTGTTAAACAAAATTAGATTACATATATCACACACACACAGCTAAATTGTCGATTTATCTAAAGCAACTTTTATAGCAGCTGTCACGCACTGCAAGTGAGAAATTATATTTATCTATTTAATTATTTTATTTTATTAATAGTGATTTTGCCACATGAAACAAAAAAGATAAAAAAAAACTGAAACGCTTACGCATAAAAGTCTTGATTTATGACCTTTTTTGTAAAGATATCGCATTGTGTACTTTATGGCCACGTACACTCAACCACACACATACCACAATCTCTAAATATAATGCCAAATCATGCCTTAGATTTCGAAGATACGCATACATGCCTTGAAGGCTAAAATGTTTGGAAAAATTTCGGAATCATTTAATAATTGGCCTTAGCAACACGAATTTGTTTAAAGATGCTTAAATGGCAAGCCCAAGCGATATTCCCCGCGCAAATGAGCACTCATATATTTGTTTAGAAATCAGAATTTTTGTAATCTTTTTTAAAATTCACGTATAAAAAGATATAGTTTTATCTGCTTGATGCTCTTCAGACCAAGAAATATACGAACTTTTGCGTTAATCAGTGGAGTAAATACTGGAATGATAGTTGTGTATACCCAATTCTTCTTCTTCTTAATTGGCGTAGAGACCGCTTACCCGATTATAGCCGAGTTAACAACAGCGCGCCAGTCGAAGTCAGGTCCTTCTCCACTTGGTCCTTCCAACGGAGTGGAGGTCTTCCTCTTCCTCTGCTTCCCCCGGCGGGCATATACCCAATTCACAACAAACTTATTTCTTTCGTAAGTCTTACAAGTTTGAAACGCAACTTGTCCATTATCCGCAAATCTGAGCCAAAAATGTGCTAAATTTGCCTGTCGCGACCAATGTGAATCACTATCGTATAGGGTTTGTCCTGTAATACCGATAAATAGTTCTAGTTAGCATTTAGTTGCTGGCCGCGCCAAAGCCTCTGTTGCCACTATTTTGTCAGATTGTAATATATACTATTCGCAAAACCATCACCTCAAGATGGGTGATGGTAAAGGCTAACTAGAACCATTTATCGGTATTACCCAGCATTCATTTTTGGATAATATTCGACCGAATAGACCACGTCTAGCACGTAATGAAGAAAATATGTATATCAGCCGACACTGAGAGGGTGCAGGAAGAACAGCAATCGACTCACCATTCGGCGCCATCCGCAGCATCTCGTACTGACGTATGGAACGACTTGGCACATTTTACGTCGATATCTTAAATTGAAAGCATATAAAATAGAGCTTGTGCAAAAACTGAAGCCGCCCAACCTTCCCAAGTGACAACGCTTCGCTCTATGGGCTCTTGAAATGTTCCACGAAGATCCGCCGTTTTCGAGCCACATTTCAGCGATGAGGCCCATTTCTGTCTCAATGGGTATGTAAACAATCAAAATTGCCGCAAAAAGCAACCTGATGAGATTCAATAGCGTCCATTTCATCCAGAAAAAAACACGGTTTAGTGTGGTTTGTGGACCGGTGAAATCATCAGTCCATATTTCTTCAAAAATGATCGCGGTAAGAACGTAACCGTCAATGACGACTGATAACCGACTATTTAATGCCTGAAATTTAAGCTTGTGATCTCGGCGACATTTGGTTTTAACAAGACGACGCAACTTCCTAGACATTGCATCAATCAATGGATTTATTGAGAGAACACTTCGGAGAGCAGATAGTTTCACATGTGATATCACACAGTTAGTCGTTTTTCTGTGTCCTATGCGGACAATCCCGGTTCGATTCATTCTTTGGAGCAAAACATCTCACCTGTCAATCACCAAACACGACAGCCTCTCTGCCGGTTGTCTTGTCGATCCCAGTCGGTAGCGTTCCGGATTATTGTATCTACATATCGTCTTAGACCAAGCCGAAGCTAGCAAAAGTTTCTTTGAAGGATTTGGACCCAGGCGTATTGGGTTTGTGCGTGACGATAAGTCCGAGTTAGAGACGGTGACCGACAAAAAAGGCGGCAAATATTACGAAAGCATCAGTTTGTGAAAACGGCCACACATGATGGCATAATAACATAACTTCGCATGTAGGCACGGGACATTTGGACAGCCCGGGCCTACATCCGCAAAACCAAAGTATCAAACAATAAATATGCATTCATACATATGTACATATGTATATATGAATATGTACATATGCACATTCCTGTGCACTCAAATTCTTACGGCTGCTAAAAATTTACTTTTAATTTCATTGACGGCGCTTAAACGTTCTTTATTACTCTCATATCTTTAGCTTTTTCCACATTTCACTTATGTGCTTCCGCCGCGACATTTAACGGTTGCAATTCTTCAGCCAAGAGTTTTACTTCCACACAGGAAGCTTTAAATCTTGCGCATATGGACACATACATATACATATGTTTGTAAATATGTACATATGTATATGTGTGTTTTCTGTATTGTTGTACTGTACTATAATTGTATATAGACACATATATGTATGTATGTATGTAAGTAAAGCATTTAGCATGTTTGTTTGTATGTATGCCCGCAGCCAATAAAAATTCATTCATATATTTTGCGCCTTCATTCATCATGGCATATAAAATAAGGAATTGCAACAACAATTTGCGATCACAAAGAATTAATATGCGCAATGATACTTTTAATATGACAACTACGTAAAAATATATGTGTGTAAGTATGTATATACATCTGTGCGTAGGATAATTTCATTCAATCATTTTATAACTCTGTATGTATGTATGTACATATGTGTTAGGCAAGCATATTTCTCATTTGCATTCATGTTTGCATATGCTGAAGAGTAAATTCTTCTAAATACAGCTTTTGGCAACTAATTAGATACAGTGGGTGAAGTATTTACATATGTACATACATATAAGCATACATACAAAAATATTATAATATTTTTCGCAATTTTAATTCTTTGCTATCATCGATCAACAGATTTTTTAAAATTATAATTTCTTTTTTTTTTTGAAAAAAAAAATTTTCACGAAATTTTCCTAAAATATCTTTTTCTCCAGTAAAAATTTGGTTTTGCCTTCAGCCATTTTTATAATCGGCTGTACTTATAGGTGAGGGAGTTGGATACCCCCACTTGAACAATTAAGTCCAGTTATAGATTTCAAGTGTTCGAGGTTTATCTTCAGACCTTTATGGCTGCATATGGTACCTTGATAATTTATAGTCCACTTTCAGTTGCTTCAAGAAATTCCCATGAATTCAGTGACGCAATTATAATCATATCGAACTTACATATGTACATTCTTATGTATAAATAAGTGTAAGTCTATATGTACATATGTATGTATGTATGTTAATATGAATTGTGGGTGCGATAAGAACGCGTAAAACCCCTATCAAGTGGTGTTCCAAGTAATGTTTGTGAATTTATCAGTCTTTTGTGCAATAAATATTTACATTCCGTCATGTAAATACAAACATACATATTAGAGATGGGCGCAGAGTTACGACACTCATGGTAGTAAACTTAAAATTACCGAGAAAGCCTTGTTTAGGAAGGTCTTCAGAAATAAATACTTTATCGACAGCCCAAAAAAATCGAGTATGAAAATTTTCAGTTCCATTATTTTGAAGCGAAATTTGTGTGTGATCTATGGAACCCTATCGAGAAACTTATATACCTAAATGAAGGTCTTCAAAATTTCTTTGCCGACATACCAAAAAATCGGAGATTCTCGAATTCCATATTTGTAGTATTTTGAAGCCAAATTTTTGTCGTCATCTATCTAACCCGTCCCAAAAACTCATATACATAGGTTAAGGTCTTAAAAATTTCTTTGCTGACACACCAAAAAATCGGAGATTCTAAAATTTTGGCTTGGCCTTCCACATCTCTGGTATTTTGAAGCCAAATTTTAGTCGTCATCTATGGACCTACATTATTTTGAAAAGCACATATAAAAAATAAAAACTCCGAATTTGTATATACAAAAAATTATAACCCAAACGGGTGGACATCGGGACTCATAGAACCCGCAAGAAAAATTGATAAACTTCGGCATTTCCGGCTTCGAGAGTTAACATTAAATACCGATATGTACGGGCTCGGGATTGAATGTTTAGTCTCGCAACAGACTCTACCAACAGCATCAAATACACAAACATATTAACACACAAATTGCATGGGAATATGTGTATGGCGATAAAGCGGAGCGCTGAGCTCATAAGACGCGAAAAGTTTATCAATTTGGTGACCTTAAATCCGCCTAATGTGCAAATAGCTTTTTTGACAAATCTAACTACATAAGCAAATGCGTATGTACATTTGTATGCATGTATTCCCAGATTGACGTGTGTCTGGATGTGGGTGATTAAAGCGCAGCTGCTGGGCTGTTAAAGCGCATACAGAAAGGATGAGAATTCAGGCTACAAATATAAAAGTAATGGAATTATAAGCAAATACAAGATAATAATTTGAATTCGAGTATCATTGAAGCTTCAGTTAGTATTTTTTTTTTTTCGAAATTAAAAAAACCTTTTTGGTCCAATTGCTCACCACTCTTTCCAACGATGTAAGTTGATGTTAAGATGATGTGGAGTTCTTTAATAAACCTGTGCTCATGAAACTTTTTAGAAACGCAAACCGATTCCGAACATTTCGAAAAATCCAAAAAAAACTAATAATCAGAGTAACAACCTTTTTGTGTTCTCAGTTTAAAAGTATTACAAATACTATACTTAAAGTTGAGTTTTTTAAAGAAAAGTTAACCTGAAGAGCTTTGAGCTAAATGTGTTCCTTATCGCTTTTGACTTAGATACATAGATGCCCCTATAATTTGCTAGAAGTCCCGACTATTTGTTTTAATAATAAACATCTCTAATAATTTGTATTATTTTGGTGAGCTTTCGTAAGCCACAAATATATTTTTCCTAATTTAATTTTTATTATTTAAAATTTACAGCTTCAACTAGTTCAGGTGAGTGTGGTCTGAAGGGATTTGCCGCTATTATCCTTGATTTTTAAGTAAGATTTCTATACCTGAATGATGGTAGGTGGTGGTTCTAACTATAAAACAAAAAACTCAAGTTCAAGTTTTATTTTTTCAATATACATATGCATGTGGTCTATTGGATCCTGACCTCGTCTCACGTAAGCATATAAGCCCATGCTTCCTTGACCACTAGCCAAAGTTCCAGTTACTTGATGGATTTTCTTTAGCTACAACTTGTTTAACATTCCCCCAAAAATGTTCGTTTGAATGCAAGTCTAATACCTGTGTTGCCCAGGACTTTACGTTGATCCTTTCTGATGCAAACCACTCATTAGCTAGTTTGATCGTATCTTTTGGATCGTTCTGCTGTTCAAACGTCCTTTTTATAGACATTTCGCAGCTGGCAAATGATAACATAATATTCTATAACAATTTTATATACTCTGTTCGGTATATGTCAAATATCTAGGACCAACACCATAGTACAAAAAGCAAGGTCATAACATAATGCTCAGACCACCACGTTTAAAAAATTTGGTAGTGTATTCCAAGTGCATCTTTTGTGTTTAGTAGTGGGCGGATATACTTTCTTGACCCTGTCCCTTCATAATGCCCAGACCAACACCACCTTTGGTAAAATTTTGGTAGTGTACTTGGAATGATATTATGTGTTTGATAGTGAACAGTCAAACCTTCTTGACACTGTTCCTTCAAAAATAAGCAAATTTTGCTTTCATTGGTCCACATCAAATTTCGTCATTTTGTAGATATCCAATTGAAATGTTATTTTGTGAACTTTATTCCTGCATCCACATGTTTCTTCGTCAAAGTAGTTATTTTCGGCGAACTTCTTATATTCAAAATATTTTCAAATAGCCTCCTAGGCCGATTCTCTGACAAATTAGGGAATATGGTAATCCAACTTATATCACATATGGGATATCGACCCCTATCGATAAGCACTACAATTTTAATGAACTGCTTGTTTTTGCAGAAAATATAAAAAATCGTCATTGAAATGTATTTTTTCCGAAATAATCACTCTTGCTGACTTGGAAAGTCAGAAAAGGTTCGGAAAGACTTTTAAATATACATATGTATATGTACATATGTATGTATGTACTTTCATGAACATACTTACATATGTACATACATACATATCTATGACTAGACGATGCAATATGCGAACAGAAATACAAATCACAATCTGTTCCCACAACTCATTTTGATTTACATATGTACATACATATGTACATATTCATCTGTTATCCAAGCTTCAATAGATTTTATCACATTTAATCCGCTCAGTTCAGTTGATAGAAACTCTCCTATATAGTATGTATGTATGTACATACTTATGTATAACATTTACGCTGTCAGATATAAAGGAAGTATCGATTTAGCGTCCAAGTAAAGTAAAATTAACGAATTAGTAGCAAAATTAATTTAATTATTTTGAACCTTCCTATGGTTACATCAAGCCAGATTTCGGACCCGAAAATCTTTTCATCATGCAAATTTTTGGAGCAGGAGGTCAATTGGACACCTGCTAGAGAGCACAAAATCACTTTTCTGCGAATTATGCCGGCGTGTATTCATCTACATACATACATAGCATATACCGTGTAGATACATACTTACATACATATGTATGGTATATGGATGTACACCTAAAACCATTTAGAGATGTGTATGACTATTCATACAAAAATTGCCGCTGACTCATCCTTTTGTCAATATTTTTAGATTTCGTAAAAGCCCACATAATTGTCTTTCTCATCCTCCCCTTCGTCCACAACATTATACTTATGTACATAGCCTTGACAGTCGATGCCTAAAAAGAGCAGGGCACCGCCACACCACTCGCGTCAAACACTCCGACATTTTTGTGATTGTTGGACTGCTCACAACGTTTACGACCCCTACGAACCAAACAAATAACAAAGCATTCGGCATTAACTGTATCTATGTATATATTTACAGATGTACATACGAATACATACATACATAAGTACATGCCGTACACATGCCACCACAAGCAGCCACCCTCATATTCCAAATTCGAAATGTTGCCGACAAGCTTTTGTCCTTGACTGGGAGATGGTGTCATTGCACGCGTCGTGTCTGCCGAAAATTGTAGCCACTACTCTCGAATGTAGTAAATATGCGTATATTAAAAACATGCATACCACCACGCCGTGTCTCCTAAACACCGTCAAACACCTTCAACCATTCTGCATTCCCTTATCACTTGACATTTCGTTTCGGCGCACGAGCATACATACACACTTATCCTGACGACCACCACCACCTCCACTGACCCGTAAACACTCCTTGTTAAGTGCGGCGTACTAACGCACTCAGCAACCCAACCACTGTTGTCGGCTTTTTTCGTGCCCTTCCACAAGCGAAAATGCCTGGTCCCACCCAGTACCCAGTTAGTTTGTCGGCAATGGTATATTGGCGCCGGCAACAATCCGGCTCTCTTGCCGCACCTGAAAACATTCCGACATATCCTTTAAAAATCTCGCTGATAGCACGTCTGACGCCCCCTGACCATATTTAGCTAACAACAACCCTGCCTGTTTCGCTTCGCGCCAAATTTATCCATTTCTCGTTTTCTCACAAATGCATACGACCGGCGCAAGAGACGCACAGTTAGCGTAGTCGCCACAGCAACAACGCGTTCCGTGTACTTCGGCTCTTATGTGCTTTGCTTGCGCATTTCTTTTTTCTGTTTTGCTTATTCGATTTCTGGAATTGCTATTCCGCCTCGCCTTGGCATTCGCATATGCTTTACATTGTTTTTGTAACTGTACCTTTTTGCAAACAATTACGAAGCTTATAGCGCCGCTACTCGCGCTCGCTCGCTGCCGCTCTCTTTCTCAGCATTACCTACACATGCATACATTTATTTACAATAAAATATAAAATATTTTGTGCTTTTTCATTCCTCAGAGAATTGGGCGTTTTCCAGTGTTGATGTCATGCAAATTTTCTTACTCTCCGCGGTTCTCTGTTTAGTTTAGAGCGCGAAATATTTTTCCTCAAAATAACACAAAAAGTCTACTCACTCTTTTGCAGCAAAAATCAATTTGAGCATTTATTTGAGTGCTTTTGATTTGAGCTTTTCGCGTGGTTACTCTTATACCGAAGAGAGCGTTGTTTATATAATTGTGGTAATTCAAGAGCAATTTAGGTTTGCCCGCACGTCAGAAGGGTTGCCGTGGTGAGTTTTTAGATTAGGAGACTAGATTAAATGAATGATGGTTTGGAAAGCTTTTGTTAGATTTTAAAGTATGTTTTTTTTCGGAATGTCAGCATGTTTGATTGGAAATCGAAATTTGTTGACTTTTAAGAAACACTACTTTTGTACGAACAAAAAAGCATACCAATTTTTGAAGATAAGTTTGTTGATATCTCTCTCTTCTCTTGTTCTTTTTGTGATTCGGAATATTTTTGGCTTCGAAAGGACATTTCCGCCAATGCCATTCATTTGAAAGGGAGTAACGAGCCGCCTTAAGAAGACTTGTTTACAGAAATTGGTTTTAAGCATGCTATAGTTGCAATTTTCCCGATATTTTTTCAAGTCAGCAGAGGTTATTGTAAACATTTCTTGTGCCTTCAAATCTGCAACAAACTTTTTGTCAAATCGGAAGTGTTGACATCGACGAATAAGAAGAAAAGTTTTAATTTAAAAAGAGTTAAATTTAAAACTAAAATTTCTTCTGTTTTTCTTCATAAAAGTTCCAACAAGATGGGTTTCTGTTACCAATTTTCACTACCATATCGACAGTGGATCACAAGAAGCTCCGGGAGCTTAGTTTGAGTTATTCCTACACCTTATAGTCTAACCAAGTGATTAGTACCTGTTCCTGTCTATGGCGAATGATTGTGCTGGTGAAAAATTTGTCTTAAGGAAAGCTTGCGAAAATCGAATGTTCCAGTTTTTTGCCATGGCGACGAAGGTCCCAATGAGTGTGCCATTACGAAATAACCCCCAAAATGGCAACCAAATGTTGTATATTTGACATAAATCGTATAATTTTAACTATGTAGAATGAAATCTTCATTTTTATGCAAAAATATTTTTTTTTTAGTAGACCTTATAATTATATCAAGGGTTTGTGTACTAATATTGACTTTTGTTAGTATACTAACGAGTTGATATAATATAAGAACTAATGGTAAAATAAAAAAATGATTCCCCTCGAATATTTTCTAAAGATATAACGTGTTAAGATAACTACATCAGTGGTTTGCCACCAAATTTTTGGAAACTAAATCTTAAAAATCCATTGCCTTTGGTCTCAGTACGAAACAACTCGCTTTGCAATATGCGAAATTTTATTTTTTCTGAAATACAAGTATATCTAAAATATGCTGTTTTTCCTCTTCGCTTTTGGCGCTGATTTTGGCCGAATTCAAGGTCTTCTTTCAAGTGTTTTCCTATACAAAAAGCTTTATTACTTTAAGATTTTGTTAAAACCACTGAAGTATTGAACATTCAAACATTTTATATATTGAATATTCAATATTTCAGAAAGCGTTTTATTGATTGATTTTGACACACATCTCCGTATTGCTTTTTGTAGACAGCCACTCAAGATTTGCTATCTGATTAATGTCAAGAGTTCGTTGTCTGATTCCTCCAGAGAGAATCCCGACTTGGCCAACACGTCTGTTTTTTGTTACCGAAAATGTATCAGAAAGGAATTGATCTGCCAGTAAGCTTAAAGCTTTTCTACAATTGTTCACTATGTTTTAAATAATTTTTGGCGACGATAAGGCTAGTAGCACCGCCTGGCTATCTGTGTAAATGATAGCTTTCTGTTTCCTTCATTAATTGTTTAGTAGAACTTCATAAGCTTTCTCTATGCTTAGTACGTCTGCTTAGAAAATGCTAGCTGAGTTTGGTACACGGAAAGATAGTGAGATTTTAAGATCTTCAGAGCTTACCCTGTCCCTATACCATTGGGCCGCTATTATAGATCGAGGTAGTATCTTCCTGTCCTACTAAACCTCTTCTCCATTCACAGAGGGTACTACTACTAGAATATTGTCCTAAATTTTTAAGTTCATCCGAGTAACAGTTTCGAAGATACAGCCTTGAGAGCTTGTGCGTTCGAGGTTAGCTAGGCTAAGTATGCCGTCTTTGAAGGCGTTTTTCTCGAAACTGTGTGTTTTGAAGTCGGTTGGCATGATTTCTCGGGAACTACTCAACCGACCTTTATGAAATTTTAAACAGTTCTTTGAGATACAATACTTAAAGACTTGGATGAAGGATTTTTGCGATTACAACTATTTGAAAAAAAAATGCCACGAAATTTTCATTTTTTTGTAAAAATGTCAAAAAAACAATTTTCAGTTTTTTTCTTTAGTCCAAATTCTAAGTTAAGATTTTAACTAAAACGCGCTTTTTTTTCACTTTATATGATCCTGTGAGGAGTTATCCTGCCAACGCGGGCGCATCTTTTTTCCGAGGAGTCACCGGAAATGGCGTCGCAATGGCCGAGTTGAAAATATTTTTTTCCAAAAATTTCAGAATTTCTTTGTTAATGCTGTATGTTTGTAACAATAAAATCTTCTAATAAAAAATTGAATTTTTTATATGAGAAAAAAAAATGTTGTAAAAATGCTGTTTTTTACCCTAGGAAACCTACATACGTATGAATGTAATTAAAGACGCAAGTTTAATTTTTAAGCTGTGGGACATGCGCTTTGTAAAATATAATATTAAAAATTGTTAAAAAGAATTTAAAACACTAATACTGCTGTGATCAAATTGAAAGGTGAATTTTGTCCATTTAATTTCCTTCAAAGTAATCCCCTCCCGCTGCAATACACTTATACCAACGAATTTTCCAGTCATCATAGCACTTGGAAAAATTCTCCGTCATGATGGCCATCAGAGCCTTCTTCGATTCAGCTCTTATAACCTCAATTGAGTCCAAACGGTGTCCTCGGACTGGTCATGTGAATTTGCTGAATAGCCAGAAGTAACGCGAAAGTAAATCAGGCGAATGCGGTGGTTGCGGCATGATATTAGTTGAAAATGTGGCGAAATGATCACGAATAACCAATGCAGTATGAAATGGAGCCTTTTCGCACTTCTTTCAATAAATTCAGACATAGAAAAAATCGAAGAATTCACTTTTAGAGCCTCACAACACGACGCGAGTCTCTAGGGCTCTAGGTCGCAAGATATGATCCCCGAAATGAACTTGTCGATACTATTTCAAAAAAAATGAACAATCGTTTTACAAAACTAGTATGAAAAAAGTCTTTCAGTATGGCATGTAAGTATTTACTACACCTATATAGAGACGTCTATTACTACTACATGATAGTTTTACGTCATTCAGAGATCAATAGTCTACAATCATTTCTGGCGACCACAACTCATCAAGACACTAAACGCCCACGATACTTGAATGGCCACAAAAATTGAAATTGCCGGCCCAAAAAAAAGCAACAATTTGAGAAAACAGAAAAAGGGATTAAGCTTCTGGCTGCCCTAGAAAACCACTTCAAGCGCACACACACATATGTATGTATATGTACATACACACCTACAGCAATTCACGCGAACATTGTCGGCATGTTGCACCACGCGTATGTATGTATGTATTTAGGAATTCTCGAACTGGTATCGCGCTCAAGTGCCCGTGTATTAATCAAACAGCCGACAGACCAGCGGACACAAATGAACAGCGACACACCGTAAACTTCAGCACCGCCGCAACCAACAAAAAATAAAAACGAAAAAAAAAAACAGTTGAAATAAGCGAAAATGAAAATAAACCGAAAACTTGGCATTGGAAAAATGGTTACTGCATAGTAACTACCCGCCTCGCCGACACACAGATCGCGGCAAAAGCTTCAATGAATAACTGCTGAGCTCTCGAGCGCACATTGCCTACATTTCACATATTTATATGACTGTGTATATATGGGCGCATGCGCAGAAGTATGAAGTATGTTGTGAATACCTGCGAGTTGAATGGAGCCGCAGATCGGAGCTAACAGCAGCCAGCAAACAATTCACAGAACTCAATAATTACATTCACACACACAAGCAAACACGCACAAACACACAGAGTTGCGTAGTGACAAAGGCAAAATCATCGCGGAGTTGTGAAGCTGTGAAACAGCGAAGCCGCGCATGCGCCACCACTTACCACATTCGGTTGCCGGCTTAAGCGCTACACGCTTGAATGCTGTCTGCCACGGTCGGCGCTTCCCCGCCCCCGGGCTCGCATTTTAGGTTTTGTTGAATGAATGCGCGCTGCGAAATTCGAAGATCACGTTTTGCCCTTACAGCGTTTCTGTGTGTTTGTATGTGTGTTTTTTTGGTTTATTTTTTACCTTCGTTTTCACGTGTGTTTTACTTGTGTTTGTTGCTTGCTTGTTCATTTCATTGGAAATCGCATCCAGCAGCGAACCACTAAGTACGTTCATAAGCGTATGCATAGCTGTATGTATATATGTATATGTATGTGTGTGTTTGTACAAAAATACCGCCATCCTTGCTGGTGTGCCTGCTTTGATTTTAAATGTTAACATTTTTTTGTGTGGGAAGTTGCCCTGCTTAGTTATTAAGTGCGGCGAGTTTGTTTGTTTGTTTGCCTTCCTTGTGGAATTTCTGCCCATGCGCCATATTTAGTTTGAGCAGGGTTCACCAAAAACAAAATCAAAAACAAAAAGAAACCAGAATCGAAGAATTGGAAGTTATCAGTTTCGTTCTCAATTAAGGCAAATATGTTCAATAAAAAAAAAAAAAAACAAATAAAAAAACATATGTAAGCATCGAGGAACTCTACTCGTGCAGAATTGAACATAAGATACATACAAACATATATACATATGCACAAAGAGTCACAAAGTAAAGGTAGCGACTAAAAAGTATCGAATAGTTCGACATAATTTTCCAAATTTTGTTTTCAAATATAATATATACTATGGTATACAGTCAGCTCCTGTTAAACTGGTCACCATAGCTTTCAGATTTAATGAACGCATAAGTTTTAATAACTTAATAATAATTCTTAACCTAATCTCACTTTTTTAACAGAAATTACGACATTGGCTGTGGTTAAACCATTTTTATACACACGCTAAATCGTATCCACTAGCGAAAACAGTCCAACGAGTAACGGAATTTTAATATTGTAAATGCTCGCAGAGGGTTACTGTCAAAATATCAGTCGAATCCGCTTGTGGAGGAGGGCAATTCCACGAAATTCAGAAAAAACGGGAAAAATTGTCAATGATTTGGTTGTTGTTTTTATAAAAAAGATCAAATGAATAAGCCTTGCCCAGAACGATAGCCTGGAAAAATCCACCACTTCGTGTTGGCATCTCAAAAGATCGTGTGGGTTATATCCTTCATGAATAATTGGCATGAGAACGCCCGGTCCAAACGTCGGCACATGGACTGTTTTTGACACTTTTTAAATGCAATTTGAGGGTTTTGGGCATCGATTCGTGGCCTGGAACCTGGAGATCCCCTGTACAGGCGAAGTAATGAAATTTTTTTTTAAGAAGGCTTTTCTATTGGTGGGTAAGGTGATGGAATCTTCTTCAATGAGTGCTTTTAGGTAGGTAAGGTGATGGGCATCGAATACAAAGTATGATCGACATCAACTACTGAGAGAAGAGAAAACATTCACATAGCTCTACAAATTTGAATTATATCAACACTGATCAACAATGAAATGCAGAAATGCAGAATGGCTCCATTTGGCGAAGCGAAAATTGCGCTTCCATCACCTGATCGCACCTACGCCGTCACCACGAGCAAATTAGTGGAATTGTGTGGCCTAAGTAAATATAATTGTTGTAGTTGTTATAGCGGTTATCTAATCCCCGTTTGCGTGGCAAGATTCAAGATGGTTGTGATCGAAGTCATCTAAGCGTAGGCCCAGGAATCGTGCTGTTACGACGGGGTCCGGCCATATCGAGAGATGATGATTGGGCTCAAACGGATAGTGATTGCAAGCAGGCTAAATATTCTGAATAAGTAGAGGTACAACCTGGTAAAATATACAGCTGCAAAAAGCGGTTTTAAGCATTATTTTGTAAAAAAATGTTTTTAATTCTCTAAAATTTGGCGTAGTTCCGAATTCGAATTTTCTTTAATACGATGGTAGTCCATGCGATTCTAGAAATTTCCACATTTTTAGATTTTTTGTGCGAGCTCAAATTTCGAAGATATAAGCATTTTTCTATTCGGCGGCTGCTTGCTACATGCTCCTGGTCGCCTGGTAGAAATCCGGGATTTTGCTGCCAAATTGAATGCAATTTTTCTGCAAGTAGCTGGCGAATGTGCCGGAAAACTGTAGCATATGTAAAGGGAAAAATTATTTGGAGGAAGCGGACATATACATAGACCGGCAACCGGAAAATTCTCGGACCGGAAATTAAAATATTACGATTTCCAACTTCCGGTTTAGGGGCCTGCCGAAAGTAATATTTTGGAAACGGAAATGTTATTCTAGTATTTTCGTTTCCGGTGGACAACTTCCGTAACAGCACCAGAACAGCAACAGAACAGGAAGTGGTGGACTATAAAATTATATTTTCGTTTCCGGTTAACAACTTCCGGAAAAGCGCCAAAACCGGAAGTGGGTGCCTGTCAATTTGGGCTCCTGGTTACGGACCAATTCCCATTTCCGTTTAGCAATTTCCACCAAGCCATTTTAACCGGAAGTCATCTCATTTCCACATAACTAACTTCCGTTTTCCGATTCTCAACTTCCGGAACACCTTGTGAACCGGAAGTATTAAACGATTGTTTTCTAATTTCCGGTTCTGGTCATATATCGAAATCCGGTTCTAAAGAATGACCGCTTCCTTTGCTTATTTTTTGCCCCCCTTGCATGTTTGTTGCGGATTTTGCTTCTAAGAGCCATTTCCGCTTCAAGCTGACGACTGCACTGTCTTTACCTGGAAGCATTCAGGACTCACTATGGAAGTGTTCGACGAGGTCAGAAATTAGCAGACATTCTGTTATCGTATGGAGTAAAGTATTGTCTGCGTTTCACTACATCCAGACGACCATATCGGCGCTGCGTAGTTGATGAACGGCCGGTCGTTTGCGTTGTATATTGCTAACAACATTTCTGGATCTTTTCACCCGGTGATGCCGACTAACCACTTAAGCATTTTGTTGCGACTCTGTACTTTGGCAATAATCGGGGTCGTTTGCGGAGTGAAGAAGCACATGTTGCCAATGTAACGCCGAAAATCTTACGGTTGTTCCCAGTCGGAATTTTTATGACAACGACTGTGATATTCAGATCCAATTTGTCCTCCCTCTTCCGGTTTGTGAATATGGTTTCTGTGGATTTAGTGGCGGAAAGTGTTAGGCGGGAAGAGGCGTGTGTAGATTACTGTTTAAAGCTCATTTTTCACGCCAATACCAAAACAGCTTATCTCTAGTTGGTACTTTCACCGCTAAAGCTTTATGGTGAATTGATCTTATACCACTTTAGCCAGTTAACTACGCAAATCTGAAGTTTAAGGCAACCGCTTCCTCTCAATATTGATTGATATACATTCTGGTTATCTAAAAAATGTCAAATTAAGTATACTCAATAAAAAAAAGCAATAAAAAAGTCCAGTTCTTCTTTCAAAATTATGTCCTTCTCTATTTCTACTGTTAAGAAAATATCAATACACATTTGCTTGCCTTAATAATATATTTTATATAATAATGGCCAAGCACTCTTAATCCAATATAAAAAAAATTTCTACGTAAATGCAAATAAATAAATGAAGTCTAAAGAGTCTAAAAAGAAACGCCAGCGTGACTTCAACAGCGCCACTGCTGCCAATCGATTTAAAGCACACGTGACTGTTGCTATGACTGCGCTGTCTCCAAGTGGTGTCTACATTGTCTGCTGACACAGATCTTAGTATACACCATAAGCGCGAATTCAAAATTCATTGATTGAATTTGAAGTTTTTATATAATTTTTTTTATTATTTTTATATTTTTATTTTTTGTTTTAATTTTTTTAATTTTTTGAAATATTTTTTTTTTGATTCTTTCATAATTTTTTCATTTTTTCTTATTTTTTTTAATATATTTTTTTAATTTTTTTTTATTATTTTTATATTTGTTTATACTTTTTTAATTTTTTTTCTAATTTTTTCATAAATTTTTTTATTTTTTTTTAATTTTTTCATAATCTTTTTATTTACTTTTCAATATTGAATTGGGTTATGCCTTTTTAATAGCTGCCGCCGAAAAGTGTGGGAGCAGCGTCAAAATTATGTGCAAATTCGCCGATTTGCGCTCATAAAAAACGCCAATCAAAGGTAAATCCATACCCACACAGGGCATGAAAGTGTAGCGCCGCGGGAAGAAAAGTAAAATAATTTGGCGCCAATAGCAAAAGGCGTCCAATAAAGAAGGTATCACATAAAAGCTTCACTTTGCGCTCTTTGTTTTGTGCCTCACCTTCGGCGTCGCACACATTCGTGTTTGTGTCTGTGTCTGCTTAATTGGCGTCTTTTGTTTACTACGTAGCATATAGTATAAGCGCACATATGGGTAATTGCAGCTATCGGCACACCACCTATTTGCACTTCGTCGTGTCTATTTGTCTTCCCTTTTATTGGTCTTTTAGTTTTTTACGAAAGGCGCTTCTATTTACCTTTCGATTTTGTTTACGGAAAATTACATGCTCGCCGCACAACCTACCCAAAGCGACCAGCAACCTACTTCCACATATGCAAATAAGAGTAGAAAAAATTCCTGAAAGTAAAAAACAACAAAAAACATAACTCATACGCCCCTCAAAACTAGTTCAATGAACAGCTGCTCCATTAACATTTGCAGGGGGTGAAGGGGTGAGGCGGCAGTTTTATTGCAGCAGGCGCTTTGTTGTTGTTGATGTGCGCCGATTATAATGTAATGATGTGCGACAATTGCAATAGCAACAACTACAAAAACAAAACGCAAACCGGCATGCGCAATTGCACAAATATGCACGCGGTTGAGGCAGAGGCACACAGTGACGTGTTTCGCTTGCCCTTTGCGCTGCACTAAATATGTACATATGTATGCAATATGCTCGAGTTCTGCTCTGCTGTGTAAACAAATACATACATACATTCAAATAAATTAGTTTCTTTCAATTAGCTTTTTTTAATTTTTGCTCAAATTGACAAATCAGTGGCCTCTTTTGCTATACTTATTCTTATGCCACATATTGCAACTTTTTCATATTGTTTGACGAAATATACATACAAAGTTACATATAATATACGTACATATATGTATATATGTCCATATTTACTCTTACTGCTGGGCTTTTCTCGCTGGTAGGCGCAGACCAGCGGTTGCCAGACGAAAACGTCAAAAACATCAAAATTCATTGAGCTTTTCTCGCTTACCGCTGAACTTATGCCCATTAAGTATGTATGCATGTGTGCGTGTATGTGTGCTTGTCGTTTCGTTGGCGTGTCTGCGGCCTTATTAATAGTTTACGCTTGAATCTTTGTAATTGTTGTGGGCTTGTTGTCTGTAATTACACTTTAAAACGCCAACAGTAAACAGTTCGTGCCCACAAACATACATATGTACATATATACAAACATACATAGATACACACATATATATATCCAAAAACAAGCGCAAACACTCACACAAACATCAATAAACAACACACGGCGAACAACCAAAATTGTAAATGCCTCATTGATCAATTCAATCAAACAATGTGTTTATGCATCTGTCAGTCATTCCGTCATATTTACACGCACACACCGTCATACCCAATTACATGCACAACAATCAATTAAAGAATCACGTGAAAGAACTGAAAGCAAAAGGTGTGCCATATCGAAAATTTGGGCTGAGGAAAATTAATGAAAACTTGTATTTCTTGGTTGCTCGACTAAAAAGTGAAAAATTTTTACCTTCTTCTTAAAGCCTTAGTTATTAAAATGATGTTTGAGGTTATTTCATTATTTATTTATGAAAAGTGCCGGTTAACAAAACTCTGTACGAAAGCTGAAACGCATTTGATACCGAATGGTGCTCCGATGGATTTGGCATTCAGACGAATTAAAAGAAAAAAATGCAACCTTGCCACCCCGTTGAAATTTAAAAGTATAGAAAATGTCATTTGTTTACTACAAACTGAAAGGAAGCGGCAAGAAAGCTTACAACGAAAATTTTTTTATTGCAAGGAGTTGCCACATGTTAGAAAATTGTATTTAAAAGTATAGAAAATGTGATTTTTTTCACCACAAACTGAAGAAATTTAAGAAAGCTTGCAGCGAAAATATAATTTTGAAAGGAGTTGCCACATGTTTTCAAAATGTTTATCAAAAAAAATTAAATAAGAAGTAACAGTTGTAATGTTGTTGTAAGAGCTTTAAGATAGCCTACTAGTAAAAATACTAAGTTCAAAAGGTTGCCACCTGTTTAAAAAATAAATGCTTATCAAAGTAAAGAGTTTTAAGAATTCTTATACAAAGTTAGAATAATTTTTTTATAGTAGTATCTATCTATTTTAAGCTTAAATTTTTTTTTTGAAAGGAGTTACCACATGTTTGCAAAATGTTGTATGTCAAAAAATTGTTTCAATATGAAGTAACATTACAACTGTAGAGCTTTAAGTTAGCCTACTACTAAAAATACTTAATTATAAGGGTTGCCACCTGTTTAAAAGTTAATTCAATACAATTAAACAGCTAAAAAATTATTAAAAATGCATAGAAGGAATAAAGAAGGCTTAAGAATTCTTATAGTTGGAATAATTGTTTTATAGGAGTTGCCATCTTTTTTTAAGTTTCAATTCAATAAAACTGGTTCGCAGCTAAAAGAGCTAGGAAAGGAATCCTACAGAAAAATATTTTTGAGAAGTCTGTTTATTTAATTAAATTTATAAAATACATAATATACTTAGTATGAATAACAATGAATATAAATGGGCATCTACGCATAACCTCATTTTTCGTTTTTCTACAAAAATTGCTGATTGGAGGGCAATACAGCCAGCAACTGAGACATTTGTGTATAAACAACGCTTTAAGTATCTTCACTTTCTAAATGAAAATTGTTAAGCGGCATACCTAAACTGACCCTGACAGTCTGAAAATAATATATTTTTATATTTTAAGAATACACAGTATAGTTTTAAAGAAACAATTTGACATATTTTTCGAATTCACACGATCTCTGACGGCGCTAACAAAGGTGGAGGTCCTGTTGAAATATTTGATCATGTGTTTCGAGAAAAAACATCAAACTAATAGAGCTGATTGAACTAAGCAAACTAACTAACTGATTGACAAAAGCAAACTCTTTGAGATATCGGTTTAAAATTTTAGTATATTATTTTTAAGGGTGTAACAGTTCAAAATATGGAAAAACATTTAAAAAAAAAAACAATAAAAAAATATTAAAAAAAAAAACTACAAAAATTAGAAAAAAAGACTAAAACAATATTTTTTTAAATAAAAATAAATTTACAAATTTGACACCTAATGTCCCCTTAACACTCATTTGGAAGGATAGTTTTTATGGTTTCTTGCTAATTTTTGGTTCTGTGACTATGACATGGGTAAAGCTAGACATACTATATATTTTGTGTTATAGTTCTTCCAATTGAGAGTTTTTGATCCATAGTTGGAGATTTGTCTGGATTAACAAAGAGTTTTCAATGTGCATACAGGTATCACATATCTTCAGAATTTTCATTGGCGGATTAAGTGATTAAAGTAAGAAAACAAGGGTGTAGCAATAATTGCGTTTTACATCTCCCATATTATTAGAGTCTTTTGATTCTGTTCTGTTCGAATATTACCAATCAAAAGTGGGGATAAATAAGTTGTTTCATAACTACTATTTATAAAAGGTATTTTTTAGAAGTGTGGTTTTCAAGAAGAAACCAAATTCTGTCTGAATATTGGCTTGTGAATTATCATCACTTTGAAAGCGATAATTTCGTTTTTTAACGTACCCATTCAATTAAAAGTGAGCTTCATTGCTAAACCAAATGTTCTTGTGAAAATTTGGAACGGTGGCCTTCTGGTTTGCGGTGCCGTTTTCAAACGTTGATCCAAAGTAAGTCTATTATTCTGAATTGGCAGACCAAACGGAGTATAAATCAAGTAACAGCTGTCAAAAGGTATAAATCCGAAAAAAGTTTGCGATCATTGATAATCACACATCTCGAAAAAACACTTTATTACTTTTTTTATAATACAAAAAAATTGTAAATTTGTAGTTGAAAATTATTGCCTGAATGTTTCTATGAAAATTTGATTTTGCCTTAGTCAGAAATTTTGGCCTCATATTAGTTTGAGCTTGTATAATCAAAAATACTCCCATGTTTACATATGGTCTATATACATATGTACATATGTATGTTACTTTGTATTTAAAAGTAAGTTACTAATAAATATACGAGCATAGAGCTACTCTTCCAAACACTTGAAGCAATCACATGCAATTTTAAATAAACGGTTTACACATAACCACAACACATTGCTATATAGATATGTAGGCAATCGGTTAGTCGATAGACAACATTCATCTAGCCACTCGTCCGGTTAATTTATTATTATTATTATTTTTTTTTTGCTTTTGTTTACTTCCGAACATGCTGCACGCGACAAAAACAAAAATCACATTTTATGAATGAAATTCAATTTTCTTGCATCAACGCTGGCATTGACTGTATGCCGCTATCATTGTTGTTGCTGTTGTTTAGTTGGCGGCTGTTGCTGACAGCAAACTGCAATGTGCAGCAAACTGTGACGGCTCTTAGAAGCTAAAACAACAATTCAAATCGGCTTTGTTTTGGCGCTGACAGCAGCGCTTATTGTTGTTGCGACACCTTCGTAGCTTTATGCATATTCGGTATTTTCGTTTTGTTCATAAGCGATTACTCGCTTACATATGTGTTGTTATAGGTGTGTCAATGTGTTTGTGTGTGATTTTTCTGCGAACCCATATGTGCTAATCGCCAGGAATCTGTGATTTAATTGCGGGTTTCCAATGATTTCTATCAATGGAATTACATGTGGGCATTCTCACACATCTAAACTCATACAAACACATGCATCGGCATTTGTTCGTACACTCGTAAGCGTCGTAATTGCATTCGTAAATTGTTGTAGCCACAATAGTAATCGGCATTCGAGTTATTTTGTTGCTATTAAATGCAATTTTGTTGTAAGCGCAATTTTATAATTAACTTACCTATCGGAATTCTATCGGTATTCGGTTTGGAAATATTGTTTCTGTAAACAAACCACACGAATGTTGAGAGTTTTTGACAGAATTTACTTGAAATATTGTCGATATATATCTGTGTTCACATAGGGTATTTTTTTAGAGATATGTATTGAACAAATACAATATATACAATTAAAGAGAGTAATATGAATAAAGAACTTAATTATTTTTTTAATCAAAAAATTTTAGAAAAAAATGTTCTTGATTTTTTATTGTTATTCTGGTGTGAGTCTTTAAATCTTCTTCTCTTTTATTGGCGCAGACGCTTACGCGGTTATAGCCGGGTTCACAGCAACGGCCTAGTCTTCCGTTTCACTGTTGGGCGCCAATTGAATATTCCTAGTGTAGTGTCCACAGGTCCTTCTCCACCTAGGCTTTCCAACGGAGTGGAGGTCTTCCTCTTCTTCCACCGTTCTGTACTTCGTGGAATACTTTCAGAGCTGGAGTGTTTCCATCCATACAGTAGCTAGCCAGCGTAGCCGCTGCCTCCTAATTCGCTAAACTATGTCAATGTCTTCGTATAACTTGTGCAGCTCATCGTTCCATGGACTGCGGTATTCGTCGTGGCCAATATGCAAAGGACCAATAATCTTTCGCAGAACCTTTTTCTCAAAAACTCGTAACGCCGACCATCAGATGTTATCATCGTCCATGCCTCTGCACCATAAAGCAGGACGGGGATGTTGAGTGACTAATTGAGTTTTTTCTTTGTTCGTCGAGAGAGGACTTTACTTATCAATTGCCTATTCAGTCCGAAGTAGCACCTGTTAGCAAGAGTTATTTTGCGTTTCGAGGCTGTAGTTGCTGTTAATGCTGGCTCCATGATGGGAGAAATTATCTACGACTTCGAAGTAGTGACGGTCAACAGTGATGTGGGAGTTAATTCGAGGGTGCGACGGCTGTTAGTTTGATGACAGGTATCTCGTCTTTTCCTAGTTCACAACCAGACCCATACGCTTTGCTTCCATATCCAGTCTAGACAAGGCAGAACTAACGGCGCGGTTGTTGAGGTCATTGTGGAAAGAATATTGAAGTCGCCGTTACGTCCAGCGATTTGCTTTTGTATAGTTTTGGCCTGAGTTTTCTTGGAGAGAGCAATAAGCGAGGTACGTATGGACGCTACAAGCCAAAGGTAGGTAGTCTGGCACAGTAGCTAGGGATGTTAGGTTAGGTTACAAGCTTTTCGGCCAATAGGGAGACATTCCATTTGAAACATCCTTTACTTCAAAAGATTTTAAGACTTCCTTTTTATTTTAAAAGAAGCTGCACGCGTTTGGATTAGTTGAATAATCCCTTTTGTGCTGTCGAAGGCGGCTTTGATGTAGACCAACAATAAGTGGTTCGTTGCGATTTCTTGTCGCCTAATAATTGTCAAATCAATGAAGTCTTAAAAAGCATTCATTTGTATTTTTGGTTTTTAAAACTTTTCAAAGATTTTTTCATTATTTTTCCTTGGTGTCAGTAACCTTATCAAATTACAGAAAGTACTCCACACTCAGATAACTTCAAACATTTCCGTTTCAGCCTTCTAGTCTCCTACGCACTTACACAGTTATTTTCTAGCTCAGTCATGCCTTTTCTTTAAAAGATCGAAGCTAAGTAAGACATTTCAACTACAAAGCATTTCGTATCGATTCAAAAAAGTAAAAGTAAACGCGTGCTTGCTCGTTGTCTACAAAAACTAGGCTTCACGATCGATAGCCGTGTGCGCAAATAGAGCAGCAGAAGACGAAAACGAGATGAAAATTATAAATGAAAAACAAAAAAACTGGAAAGACGACTTCGAAACGGAAATGCAATTGCAACAACTGCAATCGATTTCAGGCCGACCATTCAGAAAAACTCACTGACAGCAAAGAGTGGCGGCTAAAATATTGAAGCTGAATACGTAATAACCGTATGGACTGGTTGCTGTTGCAGCATTTCAGCAGCGCCAGTTGTGATTGTGCAGATAAAATAATAGCCAATTAGCTATTGGTGTGGTGCATGTGTATTTAGGGATAGACATACAGACATACATCGATACAGGGATCAATCCATAGTTACTTATGTAAGTTAATGTGAGTAGTGCTCGCATATGAAGGTGAATATCTTTATATACTTCGGTGTACACACCTATTTGTGTACATATGTACATATGTATATGCACTTCAGTCAGACGACCAATTGGCCGATTGACCCACATTTAGGCCTGTCTCGTCGGCATTTGCTTTCTGACTCACGCCGTGGCGGTTGCAGACTCAGAACTTGCAGACGGCAGTGATTGCCTAGACTTACATATATTTTTGACCGAATACATATGTATGTATGTATAATATATACCATATGTATGCATGTATGCTGTAACAATGCAAGATTTTGAACTACATATGCCGTTATGTACAGTTATGTATACCTTTCTTTGTGATGCTCCTTCAATAATCGAATTGCCGCCACAGTTGCTTTTCTATTGAAATTTAATTAGCACAAGCAATTGATATTTCCACTCACTCACACGCACACTTCCAGGCCGGATTTTTTACCTGTGTGCGGTTATTAAAAGAAAAGTAAGAAATCGAAAAGCGTGCTGAAAAAAGCGACAACAGAAACGTGACTTCCGGAAAATGGGTGTTGACAGATATTAATAAAAATTGCCAAGACAAAATAAATGCACTGAAAGAAAAGCAGTTGCAGCTAAACTGGGCGCTATTGGCAAATGCAGACATGTACAGGTACATTAATACTTCGCAGACCTAGGTACAATAAGTAGTTAGCGTCACCGCTTGATGAAATCACTATCACTATAGAAATTTACTTAAGATATTACACAGTGGTTCGATATCGGTCGTTCCGACAAATGAGCAGCTTGATGGTGAGAAAAAAAAGGTGCAAAATTACAGATTGATATTTGAAAAATTAATATGCATATACGGGGAAGTAATAGAACTGAATTGATTTAAAAAAATTATTAACCAATCGTTACAATTCTTTAAAAACTTTCAAAATAGGCTCCTTCTGCGTTGATGCAGCGCTGCCAACGTGATTTCAAGCATTGAAGGCGTCGCGGAAGGCATTCTCCGGAATAGCCTTGAGAGCCGAGGTGCATGCGCTTGGATTCTCTCTGTCGCCTCAAAATGTTTGCCTTTCATCGGTCATCTCAGGCAAGGAAACAAAAACAAGTCCGTGGGGCTGTAGGCTGCGGAATGTCGGCCTTGGTTAGGTAGCTATTCACAAAAAAGGCGGTGTGAGCCGGGGGTTGTCGTGGTGCAACTTACAATCGGCTGCGATGTCTTGTCGGACCCGATTGACTCTTCGTTTGAGTCTCTTGAAGACTTCCATGTAAAACTTCGCGTTGGCGGTTTGCCCAGGAAGAACAAATTCATGGTGGACGATGCCTTTGAGGTCAAAAAGACAATGAGCATCATTTTCACTTTGGATTTGCTCATTCTTCCATTTTTTGGGCGAGGAGACGTGTGTGCCACTCGGATGACTGCATTTTTACCTCGGGATCATACTCATCTAGGTAAGCCTGCTTGATCATATCAAACGTCTCTGTCGCAAATTAACCGAGTTTCACACAAAAGTAATCGCGTACCTCTGCTGCAATGACCAACGCAGCATTTTCGGCTTGCACCACTCACAGAAACACGTCGCAAACATCGATCACATCGATCGGTGGTTTGTTTCTTCTTTTTCAACAGGGAAACGTGATCAGAAGTCAAGTCACTCTTTCGCTTCAATGCGACTATCTACATACATTGACTTTAGTTCAATATGATCACTAGTCGGTTTGTGCTGAGCCATCTTAGATGCCCTGAAAACTGCTACCACGACAGATAACGTGACAAAAGTCCATGACGGTCACTGCGAGAGACTATCGCATCCGTGAGTCCAGTTTCAGCAATGTTTGACGCTATTTATCGCAATCTTAAAGAGGTTCTACGTCGTTTCATGTACGTCGACAAAAGATAGTTCTTTCTATAGATATGGTAGATATCAAGGTATAATTAAAACAGTGTACCTTACCCGACGAGCTCACTTCAAAGAACTATTAAAGCGAGCACTCTGCTGTAGTCGTAAGACGTCTTCTACATGGAATGCCCGGAGAAGGAGAGACGGTCACAGCGCTCTACTATTGGGTGAAGAAAAAACTTATATAATTCACACTGTCACAAAGCATCGTCCATAACTCAACCGTTGCCATAGCCAAATTGCTCGTATTAGGCTACGAATTGCTGCTTCTTTTGCCTTAAATTCCACCAAATATGTGCGTACAAAAAATTTAGTCTGTTTTTCTGTTAACGCTGTCATGGAAGCTTTCATGATGGTTTCCGGTAAACCTATTTTTTGTATAAATTAAAGTTGTTGGAACAACGCTGGGTCATGTGAACTAAAAGTAGGCTATGTCAGAAATTAATTACTATTCAAAATTTTCTGTTTTCTCTTACTGAATATTTCGTACATACATACATACAAGTATGTTATACTATATAAAAAACCGAGTGTGGCCATCATCAATGATTTCCCCTTAAACAGTAGCCAAACAAAATTTTATATTCTACAATTTCCGAAAACTAAATATTAAGTTGGGTGATGCTATTTCTTGGCCTTTTAGATAATAAATATGTATTAATAACTTTCTAAGTAAATTGTAAATACGCCTAGTTGTGATTGACAGGTGCCGACAACAAATGTTTCCGCCGGCATTCACACCATTTAACAACTTGTCAAGAGATCTCAAGCATCTGTTGACTTACATATGTTGATTTTGACAAAATACACAGTGATTGAGGAAGCTTTTGAACCGCCATTGATTTTGAAATTTTTTTTAATGTGGTGTCAAAAATGTTATGTAAAAATTTTGGGAATTCCAAGTACAACTATGTTCATTTGTAAGATTTGACAGTACCCTATCTTGCAAGCAATAAAATGACGACATTAAGGCAAAATATAAATATATGGTATGTGCTCAAAATATAAAAAGTTGTGGGTCAAATTTGCCATGGAAAATAAGCATTTCTTCGCTTTATATGTTATGTTATTTGCAGTCCCATGTACCTAATTATGTTAAATCAACCTCTGGTTGGCGTCTCCAGTTTCTCTTATAGTTCTACCCTCTAGCGGCAGAACATATGGTACTTCTGTATATCCAAAATAGTTTTGGGGGGTTTTGTCGAGTTGATAATTCTTGTTTCGGGATGAATCAGAGTAAGTTAAGGTTGCTTAAACACGACTGTAGTACTTCGTCACAGATTGTTTTCCAAGATGGGCAAGCTTTCTTACAATTTCATCTTATCTTATCTTATCAATCTCCTTTGGCAATTGCTGCTATATATGTATTTTAGGGAATCTACTTTGCTGGGAACATAGTTTGAGTAGTTCAAGGTGTGGGAAAATATGGAGAAATTGTTCTCGAAAATATTTGTAGGATTGAAGAGATAAAAAAGGTTTTAAATAACCCCCAGGAGCCGTTCACTGTAACATTTTTTCTTCCTAAAACTCAAATTTCCTCTCCAAATATAATGAGCAGATCACGGCATAAAAGAGAGTATTTCTACCAAAGGTTATTTTAACAGTAAGGGTCAGTTTTTTGATATACATTATGAAAAAGAGTACCCGGGAGTTGTAAATAAAACGCAAAATATTTTATTATTCATCAATAGTTATTATGTCGCTTTCAAAGTAGTCCCCACTAGATGTAATACACTTATGCCAACGATTTTTCCAGTTCTCGAAACACTTTTCATAAGCACCTTGTGGAATGGTCTTCAACTCCTTCAGAGAATTTTGTTCTATCTCTTCGATCGACTGAAAACAAGTTCCACGGAGCGACAATTTCAGTTTGGGGAACAAAAAAAAAATCACACGGAGCCAAATCTGGCGAAAACGGTGGTTAATCAATGGTATTCATTGCATTTGGCTTTCAATTCGGTCACAATCGTGGCTCTATGCGATGGTGCATTATCATCATCATATCATGTAAAATCCTATAACCACAATTCCAGCGGTTTTCGACGGATGTTCCCACGCCAACGCCTCAATATGGCAAAATAGATCTCCTTATTGACTGTCTGTCTTTCCGGAACATTTTCATGATGCACGACACCACGAACATCGAAAAAACCGAGCGCCTTTGGCGTAGTTGTTTTTCCTCCATTCCGATGATTGTTGACTTGTTTGCAAGTCAAACTCATAAACCCATGTTTCATCGGCTGTGATAATGCCCTCCATTAATGTGAGATCGGAATTTGCACGATCAAGCATATCCAAAGTGATTGTTTACGGTTTTCTTTTTGGACAAAAAACGAGTCGAGCAACAACTCGTTTCCACAAATATCCAACAAAATCATTCGAATGGACTCGCAAGAGATTTCAAGCTCTCTTGTCATGTCTCTAACGCTTGCCTGACGATTTTCAAGCACCATACCTTATCCTTCACTTTTTTAATATTTTCATCAGTTGAAGAGGCCAAAGGTGGCACAGAACGAGGCATGTCTTCAGCAATCTCTCGACCGTCTTTGAAGGCTTTTTGCCACTCTCTCCTTTAACCTTGTGTATTTTCACAGTTTTTCTTATACTACTTAAACTATATCTCACTTCTTGACTCTTATTTTATGTAGATGTGAAAATTTTTCCAAAGAAAACAATCACCACAAGCTGCAATTTTAACATTCATTTTCTCTCTTTTTCCTCCTTAGCGCCATAGAAGTATATCAGCAAACGGGAGAGACCCTAACCGCTAAATTACAGGCGCAACGGCAACAACCAGGCGGCAATCGGCTCGGTGGTCCACTACGTTACCCGCATACTATATTGTTTTGGTTGCGTTGTAAACAGGTATGTACAAAGTTAAATTAAATATAACCGAAAATAATAATGAACTTAAACAATCGCTAGATGGCATATAATTAGTGTACTTTTCCACTGTTTTGACTAAAAACTATTTGGCAGCCAGGGTGCTTCCACAAAAGTGGCGTTTCTATCGAAAGTGGGAAACAAACTGTAAATTAACGCATTATAAGCGTCATAAATGTTTTAAAATAGCAATTGGGTTGACAAATCTCAGACGTATGCGCCTTTGTACCGGGGCTGCAGACATAACATTGCTGTTGAATGATGTGTTAGTTGTTCGTCTGGACGCCGCCGGTGTTGCTTGCTCTAAATCGTTCACAACCAAATGCTTAACATATTTCATTCAGCTTCTTCTGGCTAGCGGAATGTCACTTAAATTTCCATTGTAGGTAATATGGAAGAGGCGTAGTCGAAGAGGGTATGTGGGGGGGTTTGAATTGCCTTCTGTAAATTTACTAAAATTTATTAAATAAAATGATGTTAACAAATCTAACAATTGGCTCATATTGAATGTTTCGATTCTAAGAAGAATGCCTTTGTTGACCTAAGTGACCATTATTTCGATTTCTTGTTAACTATTGGTAAATACAGTTAACTTTCAGACTTCATTTTAATAGCTTAAGCGATACTTCGATTCCAAAGTAGTTATTTATAAGCCAATGAGGATACCTGTAAGTTTATATAAAGTTTTCATCTCTCAAGTTGGCTTACAAATAAAGTTCTATAAGCGCATATAATAGAATTAATATAAAGCTGAATATTCATTCATTCATTCCCTGATTCTTCTTGATATGTTCTGACAAGCTGAAGCATAAGGCCACTTCAATTCTAATTAGAGATCCAAGTCAACAAGTGATGGTAAGGCGGTTCGCCTTTGTAAGAAGAAGAGAGTGGTCAGACTAGTTCTTTGTTGTTTATAAATAGTTGACTTGAAATAGTCTAAAATATATTCTCACATAAAAATAAAAAATTATGCAATCATATGTAATGAAAGGAAAACCGAATCAACATCCCCTCATTAAAATGCTAACGTATGTCTATGACAGACACTATGTGTTGTTGCATATTGCCTGGCCGCAACAAATCTGTGTCTATGTTTTATGAAGACGCTAACATTGTGTATGGAAGGAAACACTTTTGTCACCTTTGCAGCACTTTATTTATGTTCGTTGCAGAGCTGAGCTGACGCTTCTCCATAACACTAAATTTTATGCGACATGTAGCATACCATGTTGTTGTATTGTTCCCCCATTTTCATGATTTTGTTTGGTGTTAGTAAAATTTTCCAACACCAAAATAGCATTAGTTCTAATTTTCACGATATTTTGTAGTAAACCAGCGGCGCTTGCATGCACAAGCGCAAGTATTTCAATTTATGATAAGGAAATAAACAAAGCGAACAAAGAAAATCTCGGCGGTTTTGAACGTAAAATAATTAGAAAAGAGATAATTCTCGAAAATCCCATTAGACGCAGCATTGTTTTAAGTATCTGAGGGGATAGGCAGACAACAGCTGATCGCTGATGGTGCACTGGCAATCTGCTGCAACACAGGGAGCAACTGCGGGAACAAGCGCTGCAACCAACGCCCACACCACAGCTGATAAATCTGTTCGAAATTTCTGATTGCTGCCGTTTTCTTTTTAATTTTTTCCAGGCCGTTTGCTGGAATAACAATCTCAGAAGTGTGTTTTGTCACTCACATATGCAATATATTTATATATATGTATATACTATACATATGTATTTAGACAAACATGAAATGCATTTATGTTTAAGCCGATTCTATTTCGAACCGTTAAATTATCGAAATTTATGCATTTCATCTCTACTAATCTGCTTCCGGATTCCCATCTGTCTACTTTTTGTATAAATTAAAAAGTGAAAAGTGAATTAAAAAGTGAATTTAAACAAAATTTAACTTAATTACGTATATTCTACTTGACTTTGTAACTTATAAATGTTCGCTAGCACCCATTTACCTAACATAAAAAATTTACAAAAATTTACCTAACATAAAAAATTTACAAAAATTTCAAATTTACGAATTACTTTATATCTTCTAAATCGGTCAATATATAAGATATCTTAGCGAAATTAACTGCACATATAATATTGGATATACTATGTCAAAAATGTGCGATATCGATCAACCAATTACCCAGATTTCATATAATGATTTTCATCTTTTTTGGTTGATAGTTCCATGATATATCACATATAGTAAGTATATTAATTTTATCTTTGATTGAACTTGTATCAATTGTATATCTTTTTAATTTTATTCATTCTTTTTTTATTCGGCGAAATTTTCCTTCCAGCGAACATGCTTTGAATATCTGAGAACAGGAAATAGTCGGTCAGGACTGGATCTGGAGAATACGGTGAATGCGGGAGCAATTCGAAGCCCAATTCATATATTTTTGCCATCGCTTTCTCTGGCTTGTGACACGGCGCATTGACTTGTTGAAAAAGCACCTGCTTTTTCTTCAAATGTAACTGTTTTTCTGCGATTTCGTCCTTCAAATGGTCCAATAACGATATGCAATAGTCGCTGTTAATCGTCCTTCCTTTTCAAGGTGGTCAATAAAAATTATTCCATGTGTATCACAATCATACACACGCCATAACCTTGTCAGCCGACTGTTGCATTTTTCCATGCTTTGAAGCTGGTCATTGTGTGCAGTCCACTCGGATTGATTGGACTTCGGAATGAAATTACGGAGCCATGTTTCATCCATTGTCACATATCGACGCAAAATCTCGGGTTCATCTCCGAACACTGTTCCGAATCTTGACAGTTTTTGGCCAAAAGTGAGCTCGCGCGAAACCAACTTTGCAAAGAGCTTTCTCATACCCAAATGGTCATGAATTATATGATGTAGACGTTCGTATATATCATTACTTCGAAGAACTTCACTATACAGTCATCCAAAATTAATTTGTGGACTTTTTTTGTTTTCGTCGGTAATATCTCAGCTCATTTTACCACGTCTAAACTTAGCATACCAATCCTTGATGGTTGCTTTTATTGGGGCAGCGTCCGAAAACTTGTCATCAAGCCAAGTGTTTGCTCCAACTGTATTTTCCCCTTCAATATTTTATCAACACGCGAAATTCTATTTCATGCACAATAATGTGACTCCACGTACTAATATTCGATCATTTTCTTACTGGTTAGACAATAATATTGATCTTAGTGTGAACTTAAGAACCACTGACCAATTAGACGGCTTTGTTGAAAAATTTAACAACGCCTTCTACAATGGCAGGTTTTATCTCAACTCCACAAGATACTTTTGTAGTAAACAGTACCTTTATCCCTGCGGAAATCAAAACCCTAATAAAGCCATACTAAGGCTTCAGCACTTTCCTACAGCCTGGAAATGTGCAGAAATAATTATGATTGCTAAACCAAAAAAAACCCGAAAACTTAGTTCGTATCGCCCCATAAGTCTACTGGTCGCTTTCTCAAAGGTATTCGAAAGAATTCTGTTACGAAGACTGATACCGGTATTGGAAAATTTAAATATAATTCCGGACCAACTCCTCCTGAACAATGCCATAGAGTTTTTAATAAAATAAGGTCAGCTTTAGAGCAAAAAGAATATTCTTCAGGTGTATTCCTTGATGTGCAACAAGCATTCGATAAAGTCTGGCACCCCGGACTGCTTTACAAATTAAAGAAAAATTTACCTGCTCCCTTTTTCTTTCTTATTAAATCTTATTTAAAAGATAGACAATTTTATGTTAGGGTTGGAAATGAGTACTCAAGTATGTATAAAATAAAATCAGGCGTACCACAGGGAAGTGTTTTAGGGCCAATTCTTTATTCGATATTCACAACGGATATCCCAAAAAACAACGATGTTACTATAGCAATATTCGCTGATGACACTGCAGCCCTAACTTCAAATAAAGTGCCTTCAGAATGTTCTGATATACTACAAAATTACTTATTCCAACTAGAAGACTGCCTCAAGATGTGGAACATTAAAGTCAATTCAGATAAATCTGTCCATGTTACTTTTGCCCTAAGAAAAGGTGATTATCCTTCAATCAAAATTTTTAATACAGCCATACCTGTTAGTGATCATGTGAAATACCTGGGGTTACACATAGATAGAAGGCTTACCTGGAAATATCATGCAAAAGCGAAAAAAGAACAAATTAATATAAAATCGAAAAGTGTTTATTGGCTTCTGGGTAAAAAATCTGTTCTTTCTCTTGAAAATAAACTGCTAATTTATAAAACCTTGATGATGGTGGACTTATGCGATACAAATATGGGGCACGGCAAGCAATTCAAATATTGAAATAATACAGCGCGTTCAATCAAAAACTCTCAGGTCAATTACAAAAGCTCCATGGTATGTTTCTAATCATACTATTCATAGAGATTTAAAAATATGCAAAGTGAAAGATGAAATAAAAAAGTTTAGTGAAAGATACAAAATCAGGTTAGAGATCCATTCCAATCCTTTAGCAGTGGCATTACTACAGGCACCCACTACAACAAGGTTAAAAAGAAAAGACATTATAAACTTGAAAACCAGCACGCATGCACGAAATGTAAATACATAACTTTAGCACAAACTAGTGGATTATGTTATTTTAACATAAAGAAAATTGCAAATAATTATGTAAATTAGTATGTATGTAGTTTGGATTTGTATTTTTATTTTTATTATACTGTCACTAAACAGAGGGTCACTAAATGAAGTAACACTCACAATTTGTTTGTACCTTCACAGCACATTTACTTATTGTCTAGTATTAACATTAAGACAGATTGTAAATTTAACTTGAATAAAAAAAAAAAATGCACAATAATAAAACTTGGTTCACAAAACATGTTAGAATTCAAAAAATAATGATCAGACACGCGCCTTTTGATGGTTTGTGCTAACTAAAAATCTTAGAGATTTAATTCTAGTAGCGTCATTTATGTATCAGGCCGGGGACTTTTCAATTGACCTCTTAGATACAAAATTTTCATAAGCCATTTTAAATAAAATTTATTACGGATTTTTTTAGTTTTAGAATAGGAAGTAATTTAAGCTGAAATTGGTACCAGATTACACTAGATACAGATACATTTTTTTTCGCAAAGAAGAATTGCTTAATGAAGATTTCAAAAACATTAGAAAATTCGAGTTATGGGCGCAGAAAAAATGCATATCGTTAAAAGGAAAGCAAAACATAGTGGATATTGAAAAAAATTTAACGATACAGGAGTTCGTAATAGAAAAGTTGGACTGTATTATTTTGATGAGGTATCCCATAATTTCATATATCATTATTATAGTCTAAATAGGGTATATGTGACCTGGTCTACGGAAAGGGGGCTTAGGTGTCAAAAAATCAATTTTCGCTCTTTAGTTGATTCGGATGGAAGATGAGATGCTTTTTCACGTGATAGAATCCAAAAAGCCATAACTTGTTCCCTAAAAATGTAGAAATATAATTTTTTGGTAATGAACAAAATACATTGAATTATAAGCTATAAAGACATGATTATACACTAGAAAAACCTTATATGGGCCAAAAATAATTATGCTGAGTAGTTTATTCTAATTCTAGCAACTTACACGATGAACTATAATAATATTCCGACCAAAAACAACACTTACTGGACGTCCTTGGAGCCTTTAGAAAGGAGAACAATGAATGAGATAACGAGAAACTGACGAAACGAGTTGTTTATTTTTAACAGCTGTTTCCCAGAAAACTAGTTTTTGCACGTTAGCTCCCTTTTCGTAGACCAGGTCACATATTAAGTTTGCCACGCTGCTGCTTGTATGAAAACTTTTTTATTTGTCAAAGTATCTTTACGAAATTTTACAACAGTTATTATCCAAGGCAACGCTACAATCCCCGAATATATCGTTCAGATCGGGCAACTATAACAAATAGCAGCCATGCAAACTAACCGATCAAAATCAGAATAGAGATTTTCGTATACCCTTTAATGCAATAAAAATTTTACGTGTGAAAGGTATTACAGTTAAGGCCGAAGTTAACGTATTTTCTTATTTTGTCTTTATATTACTAAACTTTACTTCTTATCACTCAAAGAAGCAATAACAAATATTTTAAATATTTTATTTTATTTTAAATATCTTTCATTGCTGAATCATCACTGGAGACATACCAGGGCTGCAGTCACGCGTGCAAGTGTAGTTGTATGTGGTACAAGTTAGCGGTTTTCCTTATTATTTCCACTGAATTCACCTCAATTATTTATTGATATGAAAATTAAAATTCAGCGACATTCTGCGCTGCAGTGACCTAAAGTAATTTGTTCTTGTTTTACAATTTTGTTTTTGTTGCTTGTACGAGTATATCTTTAGCCGTAATGCGATTGCGCAACCAGTTTAATTGTTAAACCGAAGCTAAAGCACTTAGCAAAAACTTACAAATGCCGAGCAATTGATATACATACATACATGCATATGTATGTGCACATGTGTGTATATGTGTGTTTGCTACCAGTTATATGTCTGCGTGCATTCCTCAACATTCACTACACCTAATGATGGCGACGCATTACAATGAAATACGCGATTGCGTCGAATGTGAAATTAGCATGCAGATGCGGTAACCAGCCGGCGCGCTAACTTCGACAAACTGGCTGCAACAACAACACGCACACATCGATAGTCGTAACAAGAAGTCGAAGACGTTCTTTGACTTCTTTGTCGCTGCGGCGATAGCGAGTTGGCTTGAACAGTGGTTTACGACTCATTTGGCTTTTGGCCAAAATGACTTCGAGTAGGCGCTTTTACGATGCCAGAACAAACAATTTCGCTGAGTGACGACGCACTCGCCAAAACACACACACACAAATGTACACCCATTGCGCCCAACAGCTGGAAGTGAAAGATTGGCGCAAGCACAAGTCAACGGTAGATTGTGTGCGGGCAGGGGGCGCTTTAGAATGCGAGTCGTAATTGAAGAAGAATGTCGAATGGATAGGAATGCAAAGTGAAAGGAGTTTTACAGGTTCTTTTCCATCGTGAGCACAAAGAATCGGCTTTAAAGCTTTAACTTTGTACGGGTGTATGCGTGACACAACACGATTGCAGCGATAAAATGTAAGTAGGAAAAGTACAGCGGTATAGCGGTGCGGTGGCGGCGGGCAATGAAGAATTATAATCGCATACGGGGTTAACCGATAATCCGGTAGAGGCGCAAGGAAGACTTGAATACCATGAATTTGCGTAAAAAAAATTGGGAAAAGAATTGGCAAAGAACGTTGGTGGCATCTTAAAGACGTGAGACCAACAAAATGTACGGACGTGTGAAGTGACTTATGTACACAGATGAGTGTCGGAATGCATCAAATGTTGTTGTAATGCGTAATATGCACTGATTGTTGTACGTTTGTGTGTGTGTGTGCGTGTATGTAGAGGTGAAAATTCGCGTTAATACATACAAAACTCTGTAGAGCATCACAAAGTCAACATTACATGTATTAAAACACATATGTATGTATAATACATACATACTGTATGATACAGTAAAAAAAAAGTAGTAAGAAGCTAAGTGTAAATTTTTTAATTGCTGCTAATGCTCTCGAGTTGTGCTAATTTATAAAAAAAACATGATCTTATTAGTCGTAATCACTTTAACATGTATGTTCTCGCTCTCTTTGGACGCTGTTTTCCTGTAAAAATAACAAAAATAATAATACTTTCGACTGCTGCGGTACGCTATAGTCGTCCGATATCGCCGGTTAGAAGAATGGAGCCACTTCCTGGAGAGAAGAAGAATACATACCAACAAAGATCATGAAATTACTTAGTTTCATAGCCTAGATATTTATATTAAAATCAATATATTAGTAAGAAATCTATATATTTATGAGATTAGTGCTATGGGAAGATAAGGTTTTTCAATAGGGACGCTACAAAGCAGACCGATAGGGACAGCAAACGACGCCATGTTTTTTCTCCGCTCTTTTGACCTTTCTCTTCAGTAAGGTTTGCCATTTCATCATGGAAATATATACGATCCAACAACAGGTCGAAATTACAAGATCAAATTGACTCAAGAACTGAAGCCGCTTGACCACCAGAATCATTGTATGTTCGCGAATAGAGCTAAGCGACAACTAGAAAAAGATCCGGATTTTCTTCGAAAAATCATCTTCACCGCCCAGGCTGAATTTCTGGCTGAATGACTTCGCCAATAAGCAAAAAGTGTGTTATTGGTCAGATAGAAATCCACACGTACTCCATAAGTCATCATTGGATCCCGAAAAAATTAAGGTCTAGTGCGGTTTATGGGCCGTCACGTCACTGTGAATGGGAATCGCTACCGCTCAATGATGACCGAATATGTTTGGCCCTATTTGAATGATATGGACTTGGACAATATGTGGTTCCAACAGAACAGCGCCACAAGCCACACAACGAATGTCACAATCGAATTATTGAAAACTAAGTTTGGAGAACATGTTATCTCAAGAAATGGCTTAGTCCACTGGCCGCCTTGGTCGTGCGATTCCCTGTGGGGCTACATCCAGTCTATGGTCTTACCTAACAAGCCAGCGACGATTGATGAACTTCGTACGAATATCGAACGAGAAATTACAGCAGAATCGACCGATTTATGCTTGAAAACCGTCGAAAATTGGGTCCAGCGTCTAAACTTCTGCAAACGTTCCCGTGGTTTCTATGCAAAACAAAAAAAATCGAGCTCCATACATAATGGCATCGAATGTACTTCCACAGGAATAAAGAATTTGTAGCGCTTTTATTGAAAAGTCCGTTAGTTATGTTAAATTTTATTCGATATCTTCGTTGGTGTTTGATCTACCTAAACACTGTTAAGTGAAAGAATCATATGAAATTTAAAATTGTAATATATGGGAAACAGATCTGGTTATAGTTCGATTTCTCCCATTTTCACAATGTGACTTTAGAATATCATGGTTATCTGATGAACCAAATTTGACTAAAATTGTTGGAGTCGTTCCTTGTATATGGGATTTCACCTAAAAGTGGGCAGTGCACGATGTATGGAAATATTGGAATACTCACCAATACCAATACCAATTTTTAGACAAATTCTTATGCAAGCCTTCTGTACCATCGAACGTAACTTCAGCAAAATTTGGGTAAACTTAAACTTACGAAGGATCTAATATTTAGCATTATTGCTGTCACCACACAAAAATAATTTGAGTAATATGTTTTAGAGGTGGTTTCTAGACCTAAATGGGTAATTATAATGTTTGTTTTCTATTGCATTTCTGCAATTTGAACAAACCAGAGTGATATAAGCAGTTTGCAGACCTACATATCTAGTAATGTAAAATGACTTAATCACTAATTGATTGAAAATTTTTAGAAATATCTGCACGAATCTTATTCATACTTTCGATTCTTATGACTCGAGCAGTTCACGACTTCCGGTCTTAAACCAAATATCCTCTGGGTAGCCAAAAAACATCCGTTTTATGACCAACCAAAGTGAGTATAGAAGTAACGAATCGAAAACGAGTTTTAGTAAGAACTAGTACTATTCTCTTCCACATAGACTAGCATATCTCTAAGAAAGATGCCAAGAATAAAAAGAGGTTGTACCACTGTAATGTATAGGATACCTATACGCTTCTAGCGTGAAATCCGCTGCATAGTTTTTATTGCAGAAGTAAAGTAGTTCAAACATAGCGAGTAGACAAGTGGTAAATAGAAGATCAGCTAGTCAAACTATCATTGTAACTCATAAATAATACACGATCTAGGAGAAGTGTGATAAAAATTATTGCTAGACTTTCTTCTACTTACGTTGCATACGAAAAGTAAAAATAAAGTAAATAGAAAGGTAATCAATGGGTTTATTTTATTAAACTCAAACTTTCGGACATATTTATAGTCATGCTTAGCTAGATAAATACATTCATAAAACATATAAATATTTATGGTGTATATTAATATATACATATGTATGCTTGTAGACACCTTGCATATGCATCGAAAAATTCAATCAAATCTAATTGTGGCCGATGAGTTGGTGGCGCGTACAACTGCCTGTACGTGGAGATATGTACGGCACATGCTTGATTTTAAATTTAGATACGAAAATTAGAACAAACTGATAAGATATTTGCTGGCGACTTGGCAGCAAGCATTCATTAGCATTAGCAGCGGCAAGGAATTCAACAAATGCAAAGGTGATGCCATTGCTCGGTTGTCAAGTGGTAAACAAAGGTCTTCAAAGCACTTGGGCCCTTATCAACTTCATTATCAACCAAAATAATAAAAACAAAAACAAAAATTAAATACCATAAATTAAAACAAAAACTTTGAAGCCAATGACCAACAGAATTGACGAAAAATGTATTAAACTTTTTTATGAGCTTGCCACATGTTGCTGCAGAGTATAATAGTTTTGTTCACCTAACAGAAGTATGTGTCACCCAAAACTAATCGATATAGATATAGGGTTATGTATATATACATAAATGATCAGGATGAGGAGAAAAGTTGAAATCCGGGAGACTGTCTCTTTGTCTGTCCATCCAACCGTACGTCCGTGCTTGCAAGCTCTAACTTGGTTAAAAATTAGGATATCTTGATGAAACTTGGTGGACGTGCTTGGTGGACGTGCTCTTTGACAAAGAAGTAAGAACGAGTTCGCACCTGTAATCGGAGCACTGTCACGCCCATAAAACGCAGATGATAAATTTAACACTCGAGATAGTATGAGAGGGCCTTCTGGGAATCGGAATAAAAATTGGACGATGGGAGTAGCACCGCCTACTTTTAGGGAAAATTTCATATCTTAGGACCTGTCCAACCAATTTTGACTAAATTTAGTACGTGACATTCTTCTCATATTCCTATGTCACAGTGCGAAAATGGGCAAAATCGGACTACAACCATGCCTACTTCTCATATAACATGCTTTCAAAATGCTCCTGATTATGTTCTTTCCAGTGTATGAATCAAGAATCAATTCATATAACGGTCCAAATTCGACTAAAGCTATTCAAGCCACTAGGTACCGAATATTTGGACCCCGGATCCTATAGTTGACTTTCGGCCGAAAATATCGGTCAGTGTATGTGATATACAATTGAAATTCAGAGAAAATCCTTTCCTGGTCACGGTTTCTCTTTCTCAAAAATGGGTTGAATGCATATTGCAAGAGCATAAAATATTCGGTTGCACCCGAACTTAGCTCTTCCTCACTTGCTTTGTTTATTTATTATTATTTTTTTTATGGCTAACGCATATCTTTTTTGTATTTTAATTATACGAGTAGTTAACTTAAACAAACATACTAAAAAAAAGAAACAATCGCTGTGGTTTTTAATAGAAAAAGTAGGTCAAACGTGTGTTTGAATATTCGTTGGTGATATAACAAGTTGACCAAGCTAAACACTTCTGATCACCTAAACATGCTTAACATACACTTAAAATCACGGCAGATTTTAGGAAAACTGCGTGTGATCACATATGACATTTGAGCAAAAACACACTGACTGTCACCGTGAGTTCAACTCATCAATTAAACGATCATAGTTTGTACTATGAAGCAGATATCTTCTCACGCAAAACAATATTCCAACTATATAATTGTTTTCCTATCAAATACAAAAGTTTTTCATAAACTGAATTGAGTTTGATCGATCAGTTTGTAAAGCATCTACATGCTAAAATTCCGACTAATGACCAACTTCTGGGGAAAAAGGGTATGTGCTAAATTTCAGATCGCTTTCTCAAAAGCTGAGGGACTAGCTTGCGTATATGCGGACGGACAGACAGACAGATATGGCACTTAGCTTGTCACGCTGATATTTATATACATACATGTATGTAAGTATACTTTTTAGGGTCTCCAACGTTTCTTTCACCAGGTTCAGGAAGAAAAACAATATGGGAATGATACTAAATAAGTTTAAGACTACTTATAGTCGAAAATATGTTTAAATGGGTTGCCATACGCAATGTAAAAAGTTGATAGCTATAAATATTTATAGTTGACACGTCTTTGAATTCAAAATTTTAAAAGACCTACAAATCAAAATCTACACGTTTTCGAAAATGTTTATTAATAGTCGTAAAATACTATCATTTACTTGGATAATGTAAAGAGTTATATGCTCTATATTTAATTGGTTTCTTCTCGATTAAAGGCATATTTATATGGATCCTTCCACTGTTAGATTTATGCTTGTTCATATCATGTTACCTTAGCATTCGTCACTATGTTCGGGTATAAAAATATAAGCCTATGCAGCATACTATAAATTCTCTTCAAAACACACATAGAAGAGCGCTCAAATATTATTGAATAATAGCTATTATTATATACATATGCACATACATATACGAGAATAAATAAATACAATTTTTTTTTTAAATCTGTTCTAATTTATGCTAACATATTGATAAACACATAGTGTCTACGTGTGTCCAGTCAAGTTTTTGTGGCAGCCACGAACTCTAGTGACATACATATGTATATGTGTTGAACCCTGTAGGGATTGGATTGTATTTCATTACAAAATAAACAACTTCAATACAATTAAATAAAAAAGCTTTTTTGAAACTCATTTACATACTCTGTTTTCTAATACCTGTAAATCCTCCGATTCACTACGTTGGTTAAGAAATTATGTTATTAAAATCAATATAAATATGTAGCTTCTAAAAATAATGTCGTTGTCCATGTATTTCGATATCATTACTGCCTTCGAAAAAGTACTGTGAAGGTCCGGCGTTTGAATTTGTTTTTATTAACAGATGTCCAAATGAAACATTTATAATTTCAAAATTATCTGCATAAACTGCCTCACTTAGAATTCAATGTCAGCCAAAATCGAAAAGCCGCAGAATTCCATTTCGATTTTCATTGAAAAGCTTCTGAACGGATATACCAACTGGTGCATAACCATACATATTTCATATATACTTGTATATACTTGTATATACCCGAGTAAATATGTTTGTTACTAATATGGTTTTAGGTAAAATCCAACACTCTTTCTTCCCGTCATTTTACTATAATTATTTGTAGAAACTCATTAGCTACACGTGCCTCGTAAAACGCCGGCAATGTTGAAGATTTTGTATCTCTGCAGGGTATGCACCGCAACTGCTGACATATAAATTAAAATGTATTTACGCTTATGTTTATACGAGGGTAGTTCGATAAATCATTTGATAGATCAGTGTTTAAGAATACTTCGTGATTGTTTTGATAGAACATTAAGAGAATTTCTGTTAATCATTGCAGCGCAAAAAAGTCCATTTCATTGCTCAATGAATCAATTTTATTATATCATAAAAAAGCAATGAAAGAAGAGGAGTATGGCTGGCGGCATATAAGATCTGTCCGGTTTATTGAAATATGCTGAGTTGGCAATACATGGCTGGGTATGCAACCGTGCTATTCTGACGGAAAGCACTATATATATGTGTATATGACTGATCTGGAACATGAACGGTGGTTAATCATCCATACTATTTCCAGGTAAAAACTCCAAACTAAGAAGAATTGAACAGCGGGTTCAGCAGGATAGTGTCCTCTCCCCATTGCTGTTTAACTTCAACATATCGAAACTCCCGCAGCCACCAGAGGGAATTCATATAACCTCGCATGTTAATGATTGCACGATAATGACGTCGGGCAATTGAATCGATGACATGTGGTCAAACGTAAATGGCTATCTCTCCGACCTTTCCCGCTTCTTCGTTGCACATAACCTGACACTCACCCCTATAACTCCACAGCGACCATATTCGCAAACTGGACGAGGGCGTACAGGCTTGACTTTAATATTGCAGTTGATGGCGTTAAGATTCCAACTGTCAATAACCCTAAGATTTTAGGTGTGACTTTTGACAGCCTGTGCTTCTTCACTCCTTACAAGACCGTGATTATTGCTGAAGAAACGTTTTTGGCAATATACAAGGCATTCGGTCGGCGGGTCTTATGTAAGTCGCACCAATATGGTCGCCTTGATGCAGTGAAAGCAGCCGAAGAAGCTACAAACATCTCAGAATGGGATGCCTCTTGATGTCTCTCCTTGAACAGCTGCACAGTGAAATCCACATACTTCCAGTTAAGGAGAATAACTCACTCCCCCTCAACCCTGTGGTCACCTGCTTGTAGCGCCTTCTCGGAGCATCAAGAGGTCTTTCATCAACTACGTCGACAACATAAAACAATACGCAGACCAGACTTCGGACGCAACAAACTTCAGACATGGACTGACCGCCATTTACAGTAGAGCTATTAACACCTTCACCGGCTCTCTTTCACTGAATGGAGTACTTGGAGTTAAATCCCCACCCATTGCAGACGAAGAGCGGGTGAAACTCCTACTTATCTACATCTTTACTGGACACTTTATATGCCTTGATAACTCCTCACATCTGACACCCTTCTTTGTTTAGTCCGACCCCGTTGAAACAGCACGTTTCCTGGGCTCACCATTGGATGACGTCAATGACAACTTATCTTATCCTAACGGGATAGGTACCCGTTACAACAACAACATCTGATCTGAAAACCTTTCTAACAAACCGATGTGTTTTCTTATCGAAGTGAAACACAATAAGACCTGATGGGGAGCAATTATGCATAGTTTGCGATGGCCGATGTCCAGTATTTGACATGTTGAAGTCCATTCTCATGAACGAACGGCAAGTTGAAAGCTATGTATATTTACAATTACTCTGACAGTTCGTTTTATTTATGACGTTTATGGTGGGTGACATTATTGTCTCAATAATTTTCGTATTCTTAGAAAACAAGAAAGACCAAAGGATAATATTGGCGACTGGGTTTTTGGTGAATATTGACGACTGATTTTTTTTAATCAGTATTATGACATCGGCGACTGCCTGCTAGTTTCTAACCTTATGAAGAGAAGCTCTAAGATTTTATGATCGAATAGAAATTTTATTGCTTATGAAAAATTATATTATTGTTGATCTTGCATCAAAATATTGATATTATAAACACAAAAACTTGAAAACAAATAACTTTAAAATACAAAATTATTATCGTGCCGCCCTCGTACATACTTGTATGTATGTACATTAATGGTACTTGTGTTCAAAGCGACAATTACAATTGTGCTCCAAAAAGGGCTTAGGAAATTTCGGTGGACTTTTATGTATGTTTATTATACATATATTTCAGTCATCGATCAGAGCTCATTAATTGCTGAAGTTTTCAAGTGTTATTTAAAAGATTACTTAGCAGTCACGCCTGCCAAAAACAATATCCAATAGATACACTTTTCAAACACCATAGGCTTAATTGTTGCGTGTGTGTGTGAGAGAGAGCAAGTACCTTCTTAGAGTCCGCAATTAGAGCTAATGATCTGCAGGAAGTTGTAATGTTGTTAATTATAGCTAATATATGGTGTTTAAAATATAGAGCATGGTGTTAACCAATAGGCCTATAATTATTACATACTTAGTTTCGGTTACTAATCATGTTTGGCAGGCACGGACTATAATATTAATTTTAATTGACCGATATAATTTTCAATTTGCCACTTTATGAATTAACTTGTAAGCATAAATTTTTGTATATGATCACTCATCCATCTCTCACTCTCGCTCTCCCATTCAGGATGTGCTCAACGCGCGTTTGGACAAGCGTGTGGACGCTATGCTCGAACAAGGTCTCTTGGCTGAGATACGTGCATTTCACAACGAACACAACGCTGATAAAAGGTAAACAAACGCTATAGAACAATTTCTGTATAAAAAGTTGTAGAAAACCCGGAGATATCTAAATATAATGTACAAATATAGTATAGAGTCCACTTGTGCGCTTGATTAGGAAAGATAATTGTATGTATGTACATATCTCGCATATCTACATAGCTATCATATGTTTATATATATTATATAACTTGTAGACATAACATATACATATATATACATATATACTAAGCACATCAAAAAAGCGCCAAAAACCATTAATCATTTTAATCGTTCGATAATCTCTGCATAACTTTCCTACAAAGTGTCGAAGAACTTTGGCCAGCTTTTTTGTTGTTAATTTGTATGTATGTATGTATGTCTTGTTATAAAAACTTTTATTTACATTTGTACATTTTTTTTGTATTAGCAAGTATGTACTCATTATGTTCTCTATGCCACAGCCAATCAGACAATTCCGCAGCGTACACGCGTGGCGTACTTCAAACAATAGGCTACAAAGAATTTATACCCTACTTGGAGCAGTTTAATGCGGCAAATGATCAGAAAATTGAAGAGTACTTACGCTTGAATGCGTATAAAATGCCAACAGAAGGTAATTGTATACAATGATCTCGTTTCTTTCTTTTTTTTGTCTTCTACTTAATGCCACTTAATTTTTGGCATTTCTAATTTCGTTCAGTTTTGACACCAGAAAAAATTATTTGATAAGTTTAAGTTATATGATAGTTAGGTTAAGATATTTGATCTCTTCGGTTATTTGAACCTAGGTTTTTAATATATTTCCACGAGGGCGGTGCCAAATACCGCAAAATTACGAAAATTTTGAAAAACCCCAATTTATTTACAACATTTGCTGCATAGTCTCCTTTTAGCTCGTTACACTTGACACCGCGATGTGCCAACTTCTTTAACCCCGATGTAAAGCAGGCCTCCAGCTGCCCGGCGAATGATTTTTTCAAGTTTGGAAACAAAAAGCAGTACCCAATCTATAGAGTACGGTGTTAAAGCTCTAAACTGTAGCTTTGGCATGGTGGACAAGTATTTTTATCTTCACCATACGGACCGCTTTTTCTACAAGTCGGGCTTGAATTAGCCCAATATATCAGCATAGTAGAAAATTATAATCCTTCTTGCTTCTCTAACCAAGTAGTCGATGTAGATTTCAGCTTGTGAAGCTCATAAAATGGTGAGCATTATCTTCACCGTCTTAGGAGTAGGTTTGTCGGGAGGAGTTTACTATATCAAACTTGCTACTCGCTCGACAGCCCGTGTTGTGCATAAAGTCGTAATCCGTCTGTGTGAATTTCTCATATAAAAAACTACTCAATTGGTCGCCTAACTGAAAAAGTAGAAGGAGTTAGGTTTACATATCAGACCTCACGTGCACCTAAAATTAGTTTGGAATTGGCTTTTTCTTACCTACATCGATTGCTCTGCTAGGAATGCCGACCATAAAAGAATCGTTGGAAACTATGAGCTTGCATGAAAGGGCTTCCTCGTACACAATGTTGTATGACAACCTTATTAGTAAAAGGTAGGAGTTCCATTGGTCTTCAAAACCAGTCCATCACCTCTCATAAGCTCAACAAACGCTGAATAGTCACCAGTACTAGCGCGTTCGCAAAGTTATGAGGTATGAAAGATACATTGAGGTGGGGTCTTTTCAGAGAGACTCTCTCTAATTTGGAATTCTCAAGTCATAAAATGTAGATGATATTAGTATGTTTAACTAATGTCTTCTATTGATGGACAAAGACCAAATTCAACAAGTCACTCATCATTCCCGTCCTGCTATAAGGAGCAGAGGCATGGACGGTGGCAACATCTGGTGAGTCGGCATTACGAGTTTTCGAAGGTATTTGCGCATTGACAACGGATGGCTATGCTGGGTAGATCATGTCGTCGGAATGGATGAGAATACACCAGCTCTGAAAGTATTCGACGCAGAACCCGCCAGTGGAAGCAGGTGAATAAGGACCTGGCTACACTTGGAATCTCCTATTGGTGCTCAGCTATAAGGTTTGATGTTGCATGAAGGAGGAAGTTAAATAAGTGACCTTACTTATATAATTATTTTATATAAGTTTAACTACATACTTTATGGTTAAATCCCAGTTTTTTACCATGTAGACACTCACCCATATTGAATCATATTCATGTGTATTTGAATCTACAACTTCAACCGAAAAATTCCCAATTTGCGTCAGCTTTTTGAAAGATTTCTTTGCCATTCCAATATCTAAGAGATCTAATTTTCCCACACACTCGCATAATAGAGTCGATGAGAAACCATCACTTTTTCTTACTTTACGCTTAATATCTTTTATATTCACATTTGAATGACCATAGTTTTTTTTTATTGTACAATAACTTATACATATCATTCACATGCAGAGCACTTCAAAGCACAAAAGCCGAGTTCAATAAACGTAACACCAATTCAGAAGCACAAACAAAGCCAACATATATGCGAACGTCAATCACAACAGCCGCCACAGCAGCACGACATGCATAGAGAAATTGAATTAGAATTGGAGGCAGCGACAGATGGCGATACAACAACTACATGTCCACCTTTGCCCCCGGGCCTCGAGGTGCTAAACGCGTGTTTGAATGAGCTGAAACTGGTCACACAACGCTACTCCAAGAAGCAAATCAAGTGGATAAATAATCGTTTTTTGGCCAGTAAGGATCGTCAAGTGCCCGATTTGTATGAACTCGATACTAGTGATGTTAACTTGTGGCCAGCAGAAGTGTACGAACGTGCTGTGACGGTCATCGAAAGCCATCGCAGAGCTGAGGTCTGTGAGATACAGCCAATGGCGCGGCGTCAACATCCGGGTGCGGGACTCAATGAGGAGGTAAGCTGCCAGAGGCAAGAAATTTATTTTTATACTAGACACAAATTTATAATTTAGTAGGACATTAAAATCCAATGTGTATATTTGATGGGATAGCTCTTTTCAACCTTACAATTCTTGTATAACAGCAGAAGAAGACACACTCTCTTAAGAAAAATGTGATATTCATAGATTTCTCTGCGTAGTGAATATGTAAACCTTGTTTCTATGGGAGTATTGTCATAAGTTAACAAGTTTATTCGAAGCGCACGTTAGAGATGACTTAAAGTCTGTTTAGAGAGGGTTTTTATATCAAACAGTATCCATACAACAACTAACACCCGAGTCATGCGAAACAAAACGACCTCTTCCTACTAAATATCAAGCATACATGAACATATTGGCCTTTCGAATCAGTGTTCCAACTTGGAATTTGAGGATATTATAACGGTTATGTACTTCTCGAACAAAAATAAACGATTATGGTGCAAGTCAGAGCAAAAGTCGAAAATAATATCAGTTATTTTAACGTTTATTTATATCTTTCAGTTGGTAAGAAGTGTTTCAAAGCGTTAATGGTAGTAGTTGGTAAGGGGATTAGAAAGTCACAGAAAAGCAGCAAAATCTGTCAGTTGGATTAGAGAGAGAATTATACTTATTAAATAGGTTACAAAAGTCTTTATATATTTCTAATATTTTCAATACAATCGACTTACTTTTAGACCTGCAACTTTTGTGAGATCTGTCAACGGCATTTCATAGGAGAATATCAGTGGCATTTACATCTGAAGTCCAATAAGCATAAAAAACGACGGGAGTCAAATAAAAAGAAGGAGAAAACTAAAGAAATTCCCTTGGAGGCCAAAACGGAAGATACAAATGTATGATTTTGTTGATATTACTATTTTATATAAAAATTTTAAAATAAAATAAATAAAATTCAGAAAAATGAAAAGTAAATTTTTAGTTTCTAAGTCGTATTTAAACAACCGTCTTCTTAAAATTTGTTCAAATTCAAAAATCAAATATGTGCACATATGTATTCTTACATTAGGTAATGATTGATAGACTAGTCAATATTTTGATTTTAAAAATTGATTTTTCTCCCTCGATTACGGCAATTATATCAAAGAATGTCATATGGAAACTTCAAGTCCAGCCGTTTCGGCGAAAATTTCCACACCGACCCTGAAACGAGAATACGTGTTTAAAGTTTCAGGAGCTAATGACATAACTAGATCAAGATATAGAAACTGTTCCGTGGTAGAAAACTTCTATTCGACTAATGGTAGTGGATTGTTAAAGGAAGAGTAAAACGTTGTTCTCTTTCGAAGGACCGAAAAGAGTTGTAATGAAGTACACTTAAAGACGATTATCAATTTGGGACAACTAAATCAGGTATGTATGTGCTCTGCCTTCTCAATATTGCATATAAGGTCCTTTCGAGCATACTGTGTGAGAGATGAAAGCCCGCTGTCTACGAAATGATTGGACCTTATCAGAGTGGACTTAAATCTGATAAATCCACCGTCGACTAAATATTCACCATCCGCCATAACTTGTGAAAGATCCGATAAAAAAAACGACACATACTAACTTTTCATCGATTGAAAAGCCACCTTGGACAGCACGAAAAGGATCTGCCTCTATGCTGGACAATATCTGAAGTACAATCAACTGGGAAGAACGTCTACCAGGCATTCGGCACCAAACGATTACAAGTGCTGGCGTATGCCGATGATATAGGTATTATTGGTCTAACAACCACGCTTTTAATTGTGCTTTCTCCAGGCTAAGTTGGCATCAACAACGCCAACAATGTTAGCATCAATTCAACGCAGAATCACTCTTACCAATAGGTACCACTTTGGACTGATAAGCAAATGAAAAGTAAAGTCTTCTCCCGACGAACCAGAATCATACTCTGTATATCGCTAATTATTCTCCAGCTGCTACTTGCCCAGCTTGCTTTTGCCCTCTAACCTGTAAATATAAAAGGTAGCCTACGTATATGGTGCAGTAGTATGGACGATGTCGACATCCGTTGAGACAACACCAGAAGTTTTCGAGAGAAAGGTTTTGCTGAAGGTTTACGGTCCTTTGAACATAGGTAATGGCGAACGAGTTCTACGAGTTATACGACGACATTGACATACTTGTTTTAGCATGGCATCCAAATGGACAAAATCACACCAGCATTGCAGGTGTTCGATGCGTTACCCGCTGTAGAGGAATTGAAAAATCTCCACTCCGTCGGAAAGATCAGGTGGAGAGCAACGGGTTTCGCTAGGTATTTCCAACTGGGGCCAAACTGCGCTCAGCGTTTGCCTCCTTCTTATGCAGCCTCAAGAGTGACGGAGTGTTAAGAATACAGCAACCAGCAGACATAAAGCTAATAGTTCACAGCCACAATTAATTAACCAAACGTAATATCAGACTCAAGACTTAAAAAATTAAGGAGCACCTGATGTTATCAAGAATAATGGCCAGCAGGGACTGCGTGTGAGCTCAGTATATAAAATGTGGCTTCGCTATCGATCCAGGCTCCACAGAGCATCAACTTTTGGCAATACGAATAATCGTGTTTTCCGTAACATATCAACCGACACTGCTGAAATATTAGCCAGTATGCCGCCCATTGACATTCAGGGAAAAAAACTTCAGCGATTACATCAGCTATCAGTGCTCAAAACAGTATCGACAAAGACAGAGGATAGGAACAAAAGTACCAAAATGTAGGAGAGTGGTAACAATGCTCATCCAAAAGACGCTGAACCCACAGACTAATACCGGACATCCAATCGTGGATAGACAGACGACGTGGGGATCACGATTTCCATTTGACCCCTATACTTACTGGTCTTGAGTTGGCGGTAGGTTAGGTTTAGCGGATTAAAGTTTCGCGCTCTGGATTGCGAAGCTTTCCCGCTAATATAAAAAGATCTCTTCAATGGTTCAAAGTTTTACTTCTCTGCTTTTTCCTACATGCAATTGAAAGAGATTTTCTTAATTACTTATCTTTATTAATGCAATAAGTATTGTTTCGTTTTCTTTTATTGTCTTCAGTATATAGTTTAGTATTTTTTACTTTCTCATTCACTTTTATTTATACAGTTATAAATACAATTTAGTGTTACTCATTGCATTGCTTTCGTTTATTTGTAGTATATATGTATATGCGTGTTTCTATGTACTTGTATGTATATAAGTGCTTGCATTTTATACTAGTAGGTATGTATGTTTGTATATAAATACAATTGGGAGAGGATTAGGTAGATATACATATGTGTGAATATTTCAACATTTCAACAACTAAAGTATGGAACTAAGCACTCAAAACAACATTTCATCGAACATTGCTAAATAAATTAATTTCTGTTTGTATGTATAAGTTTAGTATATATATTAATCTTCATTAAAATGCTAACAATTGAATATATTTTGTTTATGTTTAAAAGCAATCAACACCTTAACGCATTTGTAAATCGATTAGACACATTCATATGTATGTATATGTATGTGTATATTATAGAGTGTGCATGTGTTTATGTGTGTGTTTGCGGAGTAAATTTTTATTCGCAACATCAATAACAATGAATTATATTTAAATAGGCATTTTTTCTACAAATATATATGTATGCATGTTTGTATGTAATTAAGGTATCCCATATTTGGTGTGTGTATGTATATAGTTAGTAGGTATGTATTTGTTTTTGGCTTTTGTTTCGCTTCTTAGTACTTATAAGCAAAAACTTAAAATTTAAAAAAAAATTTTTCAAATTATTTGATATTCATATTTATTACTTAAAAGTTACATGAAGATTTAATTTTTGTTGCTTTTGTATTTTTAGTTATTTGTTTTTTATTTATTTATTTTTTTTTATTATTTATTTTTTATTTTTTTTATTTTTTATTATTTTTAATTATTATTATTATTTACCTTGGGACTTTGCTTTTATGCGTACATCAAGAGTATGTGAATGCAGTAAATATAAAATACAAATACACGGGTTAATAATAAAATTCCTTACGAACACACAGCATGAATAACTTTCACTTACAGGTGAATGGCAAAATTTATGTTTGTAAATCGTTCAATGGATTAAGTTGGCTTTATATTTATATACCTATAATAATACTCTTAATAGTCTTGTTATTTTTGTTATTATTTTGTTGGGACACATTTTTAACAAATACGAATTATTAACTCCAAATTACTCAATGACGTCTATTTATTGTCTTAAGTTGATGCACATATGTAAATGTACATATGTACGAGTATGTATATATTTAGGTATTGTAGTACACTTTAGGAAACTTTCGATTCCTTAGAAGTGCAGCGTGAGATCACAAGATTACTATGCAGTTAGTTATCTGTTTAGATATGATTGGGTGATATTGTTTGCAGCGCCTATGAAAAATAACAACTTTTTTCAAATCTGTAATACCGCAAATAAAAATTACGAATATGGAAAGCAGCCTACGTCGAGTTGAGTCGGTCCGTTATTTTCTGTAACAAAATTTTAAAGTTTCGTCATTAACTTAAGAGTGCTTACATTCGAAAGATCTATGTATTGAGGTCTTACAGAGAGCGATAAATTTTGCCGAAATTTTGCAACCAAACAAGAAAAGACAATAACTTCGGCTGCAACAAAGCTATAATACCCCGAATATATATTTATTTTGGCGACATTAGACATTCGAAACGCCTTCAATAGCGCAAGGGTGGTCATGATGGTAGCTCTAAAAAAAAATGTTAGAATTCCCGATTACCTCAATGCAGTGGGGCGGAGTTATCTTAGTAACAGAAGACTGCTATACCAGACTCAGAGATCACGACCAATAGAAGTTGCATCAAAAGCAACTGACGGAATATTAAAAGTTGAAATGCCAGACGAATCATATTTAATCGGCTACGCGGACGACATAGCAGCAGTAATCACAGCCGGACACACAGAGGAAGCCCGAAGAAAGCTGAATCAGGTCATGATCCGGAAGCAAACATGACTTAGCACACATAACCCCCAACTCGCTACAGAAAAAACAGAGCTACTACTGCTGACGAATAAACACATACCGTCTTACTATTCGGAGCAGGTATTTGTGAAGATGTGCTAAAAAAGGAAAACCGCCGACTTCTACACAACACACCTGTTATCCGGACATGGTCAGGATTATTGACCTGCAAGTGGCACATACCGTTGCTGTGATGACAGCTCTGCTGATGCGGAAGGCATTTTCCACCCCCTCACCCAAAAAAAAGGTTTAACATCCTTCACAGAAGCATTTTTATATCATAAAAGTGTATAAAAAGACCGTTATCATAATTTTGATTGGGCAGTTTAGATAGCAGCTATATGCTGTAGTGGTCCGATCTGACCAATATGTAACAAAGATGTCAAATCTCTCGACGATATCTTGCCAAATAAAACTTGTGTTCGATACCTCATCAAATAAAAAAGATTGCCATTTAAGTACTTGAGTTTGATTGGTCAGTTTGTATGGCGGCTTTACGATATTGAATTCTGATATGAGCACTTCCGGCAAATAAGCAGCTGCTAAGTAAGAAAGGGACTTGTGCAAAGGTCGACAACTCTCAAAAAAAAAAAAAAAATAGCTCGTCATGCTGAACAGTTATATATACTTTTTAGAGTATTCAATGTTTCCTTTCCTTTTTGTGTGATACAACTTTTTGGTTGTTCATCCATGCAAGTATATTTTTGCCAACAAAATAAGTTGAAACTGCATTTTACTTGCAATATCTGACCACATCTTTATATAAAATACATTGAACTAAAGGGGACGTGAGTCTTCGCTATTTAAACAAATCGTTTTTTTTTTTTTGTACATTTCTAGTGTTGACATAACTATTTAAAGGATTTAGTCGAAAGCCTTTTGAATATTTTTTTTTTCGACTTTTACATTTTTTTAACTTGAAAACATTTTGAAAAAATGCACTTCTTTAAGTCAGGTTTGTAAATACTGAAAAGTGCTTGCATTATTAAAGTCATAACTGGGATTATAGACATTAATTTAATTCAAATTTGGTTTCAAGGTTCTGGAGCTCAAATCTATTGTTGCACTAGCAATAGTGCATTTAAGGACGCGAGTAAAGAAGGGACGTAAACGAAGATTTCATACCTTTGCAAATTGCGATCAAAGCCGGAGAAATACCTTCAGCTCGTAAGGTTTGTTACTTATATGAGGTCTGGAGCAATGTTCAAAGAACTTATCCTTACACTTAAATATACACATTTTTCTAATATACACTCTCTCAATTTCATTAAATAATTCGCACATTCGTCGATATTTGTAGTGTCGTAGTTCGAAAATATTTATATTGGGAAATCTTTATAAGGAAATTATTGACCAGTTTCAGCCCATTTTTGACTCAAGCTTATATTACTATCAAATAAACATTTTTCCCGAATTTCAATAACATATCTCACTGATAGATCGAGATTTTCGGCAAAAAGTCAGTCATACGCACTGAAGTCCACGTATTCGGATTGTGTAAAATTAAATAAATAATAAAATTAAATTTTATACATTAATTGAATCGAAAGGGGAGGTCTAGCAAGTGATGTCTTTTCAATTTTTTACGTTGTAAAGTATTGTCCAGCACTTGAATCGCAAATCCCGGTGAGGGACATCGTTTCTCAAATAAAAAAGGCTATGGTGCGTAGGACTTTATTTTGAAAAGCTAGAATTACTTTTAAATTTGAATTCGCTGCACTGCCCAACATTTGAATGACATACGTCGAGTTCGGCCTAAGTATTACATTATAAATTAGCAACTTACTCTTCAGATTGACTTCAGACCGTCATTGTGGAGTCAGAAGGAAAGGTTTGCTGTATAAAGAATGTACATATTGCACAGAAGCGAGTACACTGCCTTGGAGCACGCGATCGAGAACAGATCTCAAATCCGGTCCGGTTGTGCATATAACACTTTAGCAGCAAAGTTTTTCCTTTAAGTTATTTTGATGAACGTTGTGATCATATGCGCTCAGTGAACATATATACAACTTTTAAGGCGTCCATGAACGGTAGATAGATTTCGTTGTCAGCTTTTAGTACTAAGACGACAACCAGAAGTTATTGGGTCTGGACGAACGCTAGTTAAAAAAAAAGAATTATAATCACTTTTTTATAGGCAAACTCTTCACTCAACTTGAAATATATTGTTATTATATTAAATTAAAGCATTATGTTTTAAAGAAAATCGCACAATTATTGTCATTTGTATTGGCAAAAGAACCGACTGTTCTAGCTACCGTTTTTCTTTGATCACTTTGAAAATATTAGCTTTAAAACTATTCATATACAAACGCTTTCTTCTAGCATAACAGAGCTACTTATGTTTAAATATGACATATGTATGTATATATACTAAAGCATATGACACTAATTAAATGTACATATGTATATATATTATATTTTGTACGTACAACAACATGCAGTCAAAAAATGGTATAAGCGTATAGAACAACCAGGTATGACTTATATTAGAGAATTCAAAAAAATCGCTTAATTATGTTCCAATTTCGTAATTTCATTATTAATTTATTTGTTTAAGCCGCGAGTGCAATGGCATGTATGCATATATATTTATATGTACCGACATATACTCGTATACTAGAGAACTGAAAGTATAACAATTTTAATTTACGTATAATTATATGTATATGTATGTCTTTGTGCATCTGAGTGAGTATGTAAATGTTTGCAATAGGATATGTCATTTCCAGTGGTATCGGATAATTCAAATATGCGCACACATGTCTGCAGTGATAGTTTAAGCTTTGCTGCACACGTTTGGTGACAAGTATTACAAAAACAAAAACTACAATATTTAAACAAGGCAGCAATGCCTGCACATTCATCATTCTTGTATGTATGCTATGCTATGTTAGGTTATGTTATGTTGGGCGGTGTGGAGTTGCACGTTTCAAGTATTTTTTGCCTCACCCGACGCGTGTACGGTGTGGTGGTCATTGGTTATTTTAGACACACTTTTGGTGAAACCTATGTCTAGTTGGGAAAGGTTTTTCGCTTTAACAGTTTTGTTTAAGTTTTTAACAATATTTTTTAAATAAATTTTTTTTAACGTGTTGATATTCTTAGGCTGTTGGTGTGTTGGATTTCAACCGAGGTCTATTTTCGAGAAATAAAAAAATATTTGAATGTAGCAACAATGGATTTCAAATATTATAATAACAAATCATAGATTAAATTAAATTTCCTTAAATAGTTTTTGTACATATTTTAAATACAATACAATGAGGCATAAACATTTAGTCTCATATATAAGGGATATAAAAGAGAGATATATGTATAGTCTTCAAACAGGTTTCAAAATCACGTTGAAATCCAAGTGACATTGAGCCAGAATTTGTTTTTGGTAGTAGGAAACACTTAGCAGTACCGTTATTTAGTTGTATTAGGAATAACCACATTGTCTCAAATAACGGGTGATCCAAGGAGAGGCACTTCTTTCAATAGCCTTTTTTTTTGACAGATCACGCGTGAGTCGTGTCAAGCTGTTATGTTCGCTCAACTTATGGCCAACATAATCGACCTATTGAGCGTACTATTCGCAACTTCATCATCCACCTTGAAACCTAGAATTCATTATTGGATAATATTTGACCTCGTTCAGCACGCGGTGAAGAAAATATAGCAGCTGTAGCTGACAGTGTACACGAAGACCGTGGAGAGTGAGTCGATTCGGCGCCGTTCGCAGCAACTCGGACTCACGTACGGAACGATTTGGTGCATTTTACGTCGGGATCTTAAATTGAAAACTTACAAAATACAGCTTGTGCAAGAACTGAAGCCACTCGACATTTCCAAGCGGCATCGCTTCGCTCTTTGGGCTTTTGAAAAGTTCCAAGGAATTCTGACGTTCTCGAGCCAAATTTTTGTTCAGCGATGAGGCCCATTTCTGACTCAATGGATATGTAAACAAGCGAAATCGCCGCATTTGGGACGAAGAGCAACCTGAAGATATTCAGGAACTGCCATTTCATCCGAAAAAAACAACGGTTTGGTGTGGTTTGTGGGACGGTAGAATCATCGTATCCGTCAATGGCGACCGTTATCGCACCATGATAACCGATTATTTGATGCCTAAAATTGAATCTCGTGATATCACATTTGGTTTTAACAAGACGGCGCTACTTCCCACACGTCGCATCAATCAATGGATTTATTGAGAGAACATTTCGGTGAGCAGATAATTTCATGTTTTAATATCACACCGTTAGACTTCAGGCCTTGTACCAATCAAAATGCTCGAACGAGTCATCGAAAATTGGATTCAATGGATGATCTGATTCATCTGAGACGTAGCCGCGGCCAACATTTGAAAGATATAATCTTCAAAAAAGAAACGTTCTTTCGAATAATAATAAAAATTCCCTTTTAAATTTGAAGTTTCTGTGTTTTTTTTTTAATGTAGTGATCCTCGCAATGGATCACCCAAATGATCACGTAAAATGTGTTCAGAGAGAGCGAAACATTTAGAGATTAATTAAGATAGACTTGTAAGTAGCAGTAATTTAAGTTGGCTTAAGTTAATGGCAACCATTTGCTGCCTTTCAAGCCACCAATTTATTCTAATCTCGAAACACTTGTAGTTATATAGCTTTATTTAACAATGCCTTTGTTCAGTTCAAAATTAATTAAACCTACATAGACCACTAAATCTAAATTAAAATTAATAAAAAAAATAAAATAGTCTTAAATAAAATTGAAAATATTAGCAACCTCGGTCGTATAAATACTTGTAGAATCATAATCGGTGGCTAATTTGAGATTATTTTTTGGAGGATTATTTGTTAGAGCTCACTTAATACTCAAGTCAAGTGAATTATTTAGTTCAACTAAGAGTTTTTTATGGAAAATCTAATTTCCTTTAGGCGCTAAGTATTTGTATCAGTGTAGCTTTTGTTCAAGTATGCTCAACATTATTGTCCTTAACTTTTATAAATACTTTAATATATGTACAAGTAGATTCTCTTGTCTAAACTTATGCCTAAACAATGCGCTACTTTAAATTATTGTCTTTAAGTGTAATTCTACAGAATTAACTTATATTATATACTCTTGTATAGATATATTTATGTATAATTTATATGTATATATATATAATTTATTTCATGCTTAACGTATTATTGTATAGTTGAGTCACCAAACCATTTTTTTTTTTGCACCAAAACACCAAAAATGCAGATTTTTTATAAAATAAAAAGTTGATAACATCGTCCTTTTCTTACTTATTTTGTTCACTTCATTCGTTCTACGAATTTTCACATATTCTATCCGCCTTCTTTCGTTTTAAGTATATTCTCGACGGTTTCGTGTGAGTCATTAATAAATATGTACTTCATTTTATATATACCACTCGTTTCAGCATTTTCATCACACCTTTGTGATCTTCCTCATATTTTTTATTTTTACGCTTTATTCCTTTGCTTTTTTGTATATTTACTCCTCTTCTTCGAGCGATTTCTCTGGCAAGCCATATTTTGGACAGCACATGCCCTCTGTGCCATCCATATTGAAACAAAATATGCTGCGTTCGATTTCGGTAGGTTCGTGTGGCACAATGCCGTGCACCTCTTTGAGCTCGGCTTCTGGGAACCAAGCAGGATCTGTGTCTTCCACCACTTTAATGCCACATAATCTAAGCAGGAAATACATATTTCAGTACACATGTAAAAAATGACTGAGGCTCGGACATACCTCAATATCGCCACGATCGGTATCCATAATATTGACGATAGTATAAGGAAAAATGCAATAACAATGCACCAATGAGGCCACTCAAGCTTTTCGGTCAGGCCTTTAGCGGCTATCCAAGCGGGATAACTGCTACCCTCGGTAAGTAGTTGATAGAACGAGGCCAGCAATATTGTGATCATGGCAGCAGGTGAGAGATACTTCCAACATAGCATCCAATATAAGCCGGGACGCGAACCAGTCATCATTTCAATGTCGTCGGAGAACCTGAAATGTTAATAACCAATAAAAGAATGTAATCAAAGCCCTAAAATACGTTGTATCTAGAGTCTGCCTCACCTTCTAACACCGTAGATATAACTGATCGACAGACATTCGAAGAGCGCAATGATCAGAAGCGGGAAGTTGCCAGCAAAACTGTCCATCAGCTGAAATATATAGCTTCCAGCGCCGTTAGCAAAGCACATTGAGATTAAACAGCAGGAAAAGCAAAGACCCTGTAATGTTACAGAAAAATTAATTCATTCAAAAATGTTCGGTTTTGCCTTACTGACCCCCACAATCCATTCCTTGGGTAGATTTGGAAATAGCTTCATATCCACTAGCGAGGTTACGACGCCTTCCAGTGTGCCGAACTGTGAATCGATGCCGAGTGTGAAGAGCATGAGGAAGAACAACACGGCCCATATTTGGGCGCCGGGAAATTGATTGATCGCTTCGGTGAATATAATGAAGGCCAAGCCAGTACCTGAGGCGCTCTGCAGTCAAAAGATATGAAAAGTTTATTTAAATAAATTAAATTATTTATATATGCCTAAACTCACGTTCGCCAGTTCTTTTTGCAGATCACATACTGGTAAGTTTGTAGTCCTGTTTTGCGCAATCAAACTTTGGCGTTCCTCGTTGCAACGATCAAATGTTGATGTGGCCTTGAAGCCGATCACCGAGAAGACGACAACTCCAGCAAACATCGAAGTGCCACAATTTGTGAGAGACACTAAGATGGCATCTCGATAACAATTATTGTTGGCAGGATTGTATGAACTGAAGGCGATCAAGCCGCCAAACGCAAGTCCGAGGGAGAAGAAAATCTGCGTGCCGGCTTCTAGCCAAACAACCGGGTCAAGTAGTGTTTCCCAGCGTGGCGTGAAGAGATGTGCCACACCTTCTGAGGCGCCTGTTCGAGAAAAGGAAGTGGGAAGTGTATTCATTTTCACAAACTTGTTTGAAAATTTAAGGATATTGGTTTGACTTATAAGAATCTAATCTAATGGAGTCAAACGGAGTCTGCAATGACTCCAACGATATTAAACCGCTCGATTTTGGAGGCGGCGCCACAATAACTTGATTGCTTCGTTTTCTGCATGTTGGAACCAATGGTCATCCACATCAACATCCTTCAAGTCAGGCACGAAGTAGTCATGACTAATCCCAATGACCTTAACATTTATTCCGGCTTCTCTTTCGAAAAAATATCGTTCAATGATTCCTCTGCCTACACGGTTTGTCCGGAAAGTAATAGAACTGAGTCGATTTAAAAAAACTTATTGAACCAATTGTAAAAATTCTTTTAAAACTGTCAAAATAGGCTCCTTCCGCGTCGATGAGGAGCTGCCAGCGTCCAAGCATTGCAGGCGTCACGGAAGACATTCTCCGAAATAGCCTTGAGAGCCGAGGTGCATGCTACTTGGATCCCCTCTTTCGTCTCAAAATGCTTGCCTTTCATCGCACCCACACTCACAGAAACACGTCGTGCGAAAATGTTTGGCCTGACTCTCCAGGTGCTCGGAGACAACTGACCAGCCGAATCCAGTCGGTGCATACACGCTCCGAAGTACTGCGGAAGAAAATCAGTCCTATTATTTTCCGGACAAACCCTATAGCGTGGTCCTGTTGAAACCAGAGGCCATCCACATCAACATCCACCAATTCAGGCACGAAAAAGTCATGACTGGTCCCACTGGCCTTAACATTTATGTCGGCTTCTTTTTTGAAAAAATATGAATCAATGATTCCTCTGCCACTTAAAAAAGTGACTTTTGGAGGATGTAACAACGTCGACAATAGCTTGTGGATTAACACTTCACGCTGGCCTCGTTCTTCACTTCAAATGTGCCCCTTTTGTTTATTACGTACTACTTGTATTTAACCAAAATTGAGTTTCGAAAAAAAAAATAATATTCTTCTGCAAAATCTTTCCCAAAGGAGATGAGCACAGGTCTACATATTTGTTGGACGCGATGGCGGACAAACTAATTCGGGAGTTCTATGACGACCCATATATTCCTACAACCAAATTGTCGTATACATATATATATGAATGTATGAGCATTCACGCACGTTATTTGACGCTTCGTTTACTACAAATTACTTTTCTGTGAACTTTTCATTAATCGTCTCTGTTTTATGCTCTTTAAACACTCACCTTTCAACGTAATGCCGCGAAAAAAGAATATTATGAGCACCACATATGGAAATATGGCAGTCATATAGACAATTTTTCCCGACGAAGTAATTCCCTGCACCATACAGATGTAAACGAGAAACCATGAAACTATTAACGCTATAGCCATGTGATAATTAAAATTTTCTGGCTCATTGACGCTTTCGGAGCACTGAAGTGTGGTGCGATACCAGTAGAATTGCGTGGGTGAAGAGGCCTGTCAAAATGTAGACAAATATTTGACTATGAATATGATATGCTTATAAAATAATAATGGGTTGTCAAAAAAGTCTTGCGGTATTTTTATTGAATTTTTTATTTATTTTTATTGAAATTGAAATGAATTTTTGATGACTCATGCCCAGCTACTATGCCGGTCTCTTTCGACCAATTCAGCGATTTTATCGCAATTTTCGACGGCAGGCCTTCCGGAGCGTGGCGCATCTTCGACCACCTCTACACCAGAACGAAAACGTTGAAACCATCGCTGTGCGGTGGAAATGGAAACTGTATCGGGTCCATAAACTGCACAAATTTTATTGGCGGCTTGAGATGCATTTTTGCCTTTATCGTAGTAGTACTGTAAAAAATGCCGTATTTTCTCTTTATTTTGCTCCATGTTTGCAACGCTATAACTCATGAACGACTTAAAAGAAACAACAATCAATCAAACACTTGTTAGCGCGTGAAATGATCTTTCCAAAAAGGTATAGCATGACCCGATGGGACGAATAAAACTAGAACTACGCGCTTTCAGCGCAACTAGCGAAAATACCGCAAGACTTTTTTGACAACCTATTATGTGTCTATGTATATGTGTGTGGGTTGATATATTGGTGATAAATTTAATTGTGGTAATTGTAATGTAAATATTTGCATTAATTTAAACTTGGAGTTATAATTATGCGGCAGTGCGGTTATGTTTGTAGCTAAATTTGTATGATAATGTTAAGTATGTAAGTCACTTAATTAAGTAAATTATTACTTTCGAGTTCCTTCTATCTTTAGTATTTGCTTTCAAATACTTAAAAAATCTAAAAATTAATTTAGCAACAATGTCAAGTTTAACTGGTCTAGCCAAATATTTTTTCCGACTAAGGATACAAGATATGGGAAGAAAAGGAAGGTTATTGATGTTGAAGTGACAGAATACACTCCCCAGCAAACTCTTCCCATGACAGTCGGGTTTTTGTCCGGCCAAGTACTATCAACTCGACAGAATTCAGTGACCACAACAACAACAAAGCCCCAACAAAATTTGATAAATACTGCGCAATGGACAGTTTTCGCCAGAAAAAAACGGATTTCTTCCAGCTACCGACCCGACTGAAGTCGGTAGGCTGAGACTGCTATGCGAAATCGTTCCAGTTTTACTATTACCTTTCGTAGGTCAGAAAATTTGCCGGCTACTATTACGTCCGATGTCCGTTCATAAGAAAGCTATAAAATTTCATCAAATCAGCAGTAAGTATGAGTAATTAGGTTAGGTTAGGTCAATCTAGTAGGCCAATAAGCCACGTATGGACCAGTTTTGGTCCTTTGCGATACCAGATGTAGTTCAGTTGCTAGATCCATGAGGACTGCAGTGTATTATATCACGGGGACCCCAGAGGCTTACAGCGTAGACTTGCCAGTACGAGACAAGTGCGCAAGAAATGCTCAATTGTTTCCCTGGTGCCTTGCTCTAGACATTTCCTGCAGTCTTCTCGATCTGGCTGCCCCATTCTGCGGGCGTGTGTTGACACAAGCCAGTGATCAATTGATATTCCCATCATGTTCACCATGTCTCTTCTATCGCGTGCCAGTAGGAATTTTGTGTAATTCCGATCTACCGTTTTGCACATGATTTTTGCAATTTTGCACCCAAGTAGCTCGTTTCATCGGGTTCTGATTTTCTTTACCATGCTTCTCGCAAGATCGTCGTATAGACAATGCATGTGTTTCCTAATGTTTATCACGTTTTCGGATGTTAGCCGCACACCATTCCTGGCAATCACGTCCACTATATCATTTCCTTCGAAGCCTTTGTGGCCTGACACCTAGTATAAGTGAAGTTACTGGCAACACTTTCCACTGCTGCCCTGCCTCCCAAGACACTTCTGGCTGATATGCGATACGAGGTTACTGCCTTGATTGCTTCTTGGCTGTCTACGTAGATATTTACTCTGGAATTGCCTGCAGTTGCATTAGAGGCCAGTTCGGCTGCTTTCGCAATAGCAAAGGCCTCAGCGTAAAATACACGGCAGTGGTTTGGCAACTTAAAAGGTTGCCTTATGCCTAACTTCGGACAGTATACTCCTGCACCAACTCCATCATCCATTTTCGAGCCATCAGTATAGATGTTTAGAGTGCTGCGCGTAGCTAAATACCTTTATGCAAGCCATCTTTTTTTCTATGTTTATTTTGAATTTTCCTTTCCAGTTGAAAAGTGTCCGCGCTATGCTTGAAGGTTCTATATATAAGTTCTCCTGCAGCCAGTCGTCCCGTCATTTTTTCTGCGCAGTTTTCAACGAAGAGGTCCTTAGGTGGCAGCTTTAGTACCAGTTTAAGAGCCACCATTGGAGTTATTCTTAAAGCTCCGGTTATGCATAGCGCAGCGAACCTCTGAACCTTTCCATTGGCTTCTGGTAGGGGGATTTCCATACGCCTGTCCACCATACTACTGCAACGTGGAGTAGAATTGGTCTTACAATAGGTGTTTAGCATCAGTGCACGAGAGAGTGAGAGGGCCCTCAATGAAACGAAGTTTAAAATAAATGTTTGGATCTTCAGATTATATTTTGGAACTGTGGTCGACTTGAAAGTTTGTAAAGTGTATTAGCTTGTTGATATAATGCTCTTAATTACACGTGGGGGTTTTCAAGAATTTCGTTAGGTTCATAAAATGTTTTTTATATCCTGTTTTCTATCTTCATTCATTTCCGTGAGTGGATGTTGATGGTTTGTTTGTAATGGAAGATTTCAATGTTTCAAAAATAAAGGAAGTTTAGCCTGTTGAACTAAATAAAATCGTATTTTACTAATACTTATGAATATAGTGCTATATACTCTACAGGGATGCCAATTAATTAAATTTACTCACGATTCATGAAGTCAACGCAATTTATGTAGTTTTATGAGCGCTCGAATGAAGGATGATTATTGTTCGCCTTCATGTGTATGTGTATGTACATGGGTATGTTCATAATTATGTCAGAGCATAGTGTGGCAAATGCGATAATCTGGATGCATGTGTGTGAGTGTGCTCTATGTGTGTTAGCTGCTTACCACACATTCCGGCTCATGGTCATAAGTGTAATTGGCATAGAGGCGTGTGGGGCAATCGGCCCACGGCAAAGGTGACTCAAAACTGTGCAACAAGTATATGAGGCACCAGGCAATTATGGTATTATAATACAAAGCGACGATATAACTGACAACTGCGGATGAGATGCCAATGCCGCCCAAATACGGTGAGACCTATGCGACAAAAGAGTGAAAGAGTAAGCGGTACTTAATTGAATAAATAAATTATAAGAGCATTTATTTTCTTATTTATTATATATGCGGCTTCATTTACCTGGCTCCATACACCAATCGCACCCTTGCGCAGCCGTTGGCCTACAGCCAATTCCAGATAGAATATCGGCAAGCCCTGTATGCACAGCATTATGAAATATGGCACGAGGAAAGCGCCGCCGCCATTCTTTTGCGCCAAATAAGGAAAACGCCAGACGTTACCCAAGCCAACGGCATAGCTAGAATTGTTAATATTAAATACATATTTTATTTCCTCTTTTTTCGTGAGGATTACATAAGGTAATGATATTAATAGTCCTACTTAGAAAGTGTTTATTTTATTCTAAATTTTTGGATATGTTAGAATCCAGAGGGCAACACCAGAAGAGTTTATTGATTCATCAGCTCTTTCCTACTATTTAAAGTACCAGTTTTTGGATAAATTATTTGTTTAAACATTGGAAGGGCTACAAAAGATCTCTAAATGACCTGTCTCCACAAAACTAATTTTTATTAACATAGACTAACAGAGAGGTTCAAAAAGTCATGGCAGACGAAGTCACCTTAGCTTCAGAATGCATAAATGTATATTCCTTTCAAAACTAAAAAGGTCGCACGCATCTAAATCTAGAGATACGGAGAATAGACCAACAGTTCGTGGACTATTCGATCTATTTGGCGGTAACGGCGGAGATGTAAGCTGGTAGGCTCTCACGGTGGGATATTATTTCTTTTACAAAAGGATGGGATTTTCTCCAATTTGCGACGAATCCTTTTGGAGGATGGAGTCATGTCTAAAAGTTCACGCAAGTAAGGAAAGTTTTCTGTGCGCCATTCACTTGGGAGCGGCCAAAAACGATTATTTTACATATGACTCAAGCAGCTTGGTCTTAGACCAATTATGCTCTGGGTAGCCAAAGAACATCCGTTTGAAGGCGAGCTAAAGTGAGAAGACGAAATATCCCTCCCCAGAGTTGTGCGCTGGGTTTGGGACCTGCCACGTAAAACACGGCCTAAAATGAAAGGGAAACAACAGCTTCGGATGTATACCGCGTAAGTGTTGTCTACGCCAATAAAAACGAATCCTTTTAATAAAGCGGCATAGTAGAGTCCTGTGACCGTTTTGCGTTTCTCGAGATATTCAAAGTGGGACACATCTTGTATCTCCTAGAGAACGGAAGTCATCACCTTTGCTTAAGATTGGACAGTCTTTGTCTTCTTCGGAACAAGTGGGGGAAGTGTCCTGTTGCATTCACGATGTGACCCACGCGATCTCATTAGATGCCTACTTCTTAGCTAACTTTTACAGCTTCAAGTATATGTCAATGTGCAGTGGTTCATCAAAAACCGAAGTGCGATCATATTTTAATCATTACCCACTTACAATTTTAAGGTCGGAAGGAGAATATCATTTATAGAGCTTGGCCTCGAATGAACACATAGACATGAATAACAAATGGCGGTAGCCTAAAACTCTAACTGTCAAGTCAGAGAGATCTTGCTGTTATACGCTCCTCTAATTACTCCGAATTGATCTCTACTAGATAAAGGAATTTGAGTATGTCCAAGTTTTAATGGGAAGCCAATTCAAGGGTTCAACAGCAATGATCCGTGAAGATTGGTAGGTAATATAACTAATTCTGATTTATTAATAGACCACGTTCAGCACGCAGTGAGGAAAATATAGCAGCCGTAGTCGAGAGTGTAGACGAGATGGAACGACTTGGCGTATTTTACATCCGGACGAAGATCCGACGTTTTCGAGCCAAATTTTTTTCAGCGTCGAAGCCCATTTCTGGCTCAATGCAATAACCAAAATAGCCGCATTTGGGACGAAGAGCAACCTAAAGAGATTCCAGAGCTGACATTTCATCCAGTGTGTGGACATTAGGTTTCAACAAGATGGTGCCGCTTCCCACACATTGCATCAATCAATGGATTTATTGAGAGAACACTTCGGTAATAAGAATATTTCACGTTTTTGGCCGGTTGATAGGCCACCAAGATCGTGTGATATCACACCGTTAAAATTTTTCCTGTGGTAAAATTGGAATTCAATAGATGGACCATCTGAAACTCAGCCTCGGCTAACATTTGAAAGAGATAATTTTCAAAAAATAAATGCCAAAGAATGTTCTTTCGAATGATAATAAGCATTCCCCAATAAGTTTGAAGTTTCTGTATTTTTTTCTTTAAAAAAGTAGATAACCTCGAAATGGATCACCCTTTAGTACATAATCTGGTTAGAAACATACGTCAAGTATACGCCAAGTATACCTATAAGCAAAATTCGAGTTCGGTATTCCTTTTCTGCTTTCAAAAGTATTATTTTCACTTTGTATACAATTATTCAACAGTTTTGTACAACCACTCTCAACGCCGTCAGCTTCATAACACTTCGCGGTTATGTGAATGAGCATAAATACCAGTAGAGTGTTATTTCCACGGCTCTTAACGCCATCAATGTCGCTGTCACACTTCACTTACCCTATTGTGGCGAGTAGAAACATGATTTTGTTGTCCCAACTTTCACGTTCTTCACCCTCCTTTTCGCCCTCAACAATATCCTCTGCTTGTGCCTCCACTGTGGCCGAGACCGCTGCGACAAGTTCTGCTTTTGACTTGCTCGTGCTCGCCTGCGAACCGAAACCGTCCGGTTCCAACTCTGTCGATTCGTCAAAAGCATCGCCGAGAAACGCCTGATTAGTGGCACCATACATGGGTTGATGGTGGTGGGTGGGATGCGGATGATGATGTGTGCCGCTGGTATGGTGTTCTTTGGGTACCAAGCGACCGCGCATTTCCTAACGAGAATGCAAACAAAAAAATAACAGCAAAGTCAAACAAGTTGTAACAGTAAGACGAGGAGTTGAGCTAACGAAGTAGCTAATTAACAAAGTTGATTAAAAACGAACAAGCACTTCCTGAAATCAAACCCTTGGATAAGGCGCTTAATTGGGCAGGGAAGTCTGCCTGTCAGCTACTCACCCGTAGTTCCAGTTGATCAATGCTCTTTTGACTTTTCAATACACCACCGAAGTCTCGCGAACTCTGTCGCCGCAAAAGCTGTGCGGTATTCGCCATTTCTATTTCGGTTTTGAATTAGTTTTGCTGGTTTATACCCGTTTAGTCAGTGTTGGTTACTTTTTTCGTTTAAATGCGTTGTTTCAGGTTTAAAATTGTTGTTTTTGTATTTTCTTGTTGCATTTATTCTTTTGTGTTTTGTTGTTTTATATTCAGCAATTGTTAAGTTGACCGTTATGGTTTTTAATGCGAGTTATTGATTTTCCATCCTTTTAACTATAATTGATTCACTAAGCAACGAAGCGATCTTTCTCTCTTTACAGCTTCTAATCACAAGTGGTGGAATTTTTATTAGTTCTTCGTACGATTAACCTTTGTTTTCTTGCAACTTGCATTTTGTACTTGGAAATCTGTTATAAGCAACCAGCTGGCATTTGAGTTAGTGAAAAGAAAGTTTCAAAACAAGCAAAGAAGGAAAGTTATAGTTTGGTTACAATTGAACAATCTCATATTACTCATCTTAGAAATTTCGAAATTTCTGATGCTGTTCAAGAAATTTAATTATTGAGTTTCAGTTTTTGAAGTTAGAGCTAAGTTTACTTCGGGTTACGCACATACAGCAGCTTTATTGGCCAAGCCGACGCTTGCCAAACACCCTGTACATATAATTTAAACAAACGTTTTATAGAAAACACCGTTATACAGGAAAAATGCACAAAACATATAAATTGTTCGGAGAAAACTGAGAAAGTTATACGGACCAACATAAGTCGTTTGGCTCGATAGTATTGGAAAAGATCTAGTCAGCTCAGTAATATACAGTTATTTAGGATGCGTCGAGACTAAAACTTTGTCAAGTCTTTACTCTCAGATTTGTCCTGTAGATGACGAAATTCAGCACTAATTTTATTACTCTTTATTCACACTTCTTTCACCATCCTGGGTACAATTTGGTATCCAAGTTAGTTGTAATTGAAGATTTGTGATTAAGTCCGGACGCTTCGTTAGGTTAGGTTTGGTTAAATCGATCTTAATAGGGATGTAAATTAGATAGCTTTGAATGTCGGTCCGTTGTGTTATCTAAATCTTCTATTCAATAGATCATAAGACCCTTAAAATCGACAAAGTCACACATCACAAAAGATGTTGAGACGGTTAATATCAGTTTCGGCTATGTCTCTTGGTTCACCGAAGGTAAGACTGCTCAAAAACTTCCTCATCAGCCTTGCAAAGACTGGACAATGAGGAATAAAGTGCCTGAATATTTTCACCTCACCCTCCGCCATACAACTTTGAAAAATAGCGTCCATAAAGATTTTTAGCTTCACCGCATAAATGCCTATTGAACAATGTCCAGTAAGAAGCCCTACTATTGCGACAAAATGAACTTTGCTAAGGTCAAGTAGTTTAAAAGATGTCTTGCGTTCTACTGTAGGCCAAAAGGACCTTACAGTGTCACAGAAGGGAACCGTCGACCGCCGCTTGATAAGCGCACGCGAGGTCCATTGGTCCAGTTATTGAACGCAAGATGGCAATGGTAATTCAACTCGTTCCCATTAGCTCGTCGACTTTGCAGTCGCCAGCGCACCCAAACGAGTCTGATGATACTCTTTAGCTTAACGTTAGTATTGCCGCGCTGCTGTCGGAATGAATGCCTGTCTTCTTAAAAGGGGCTGCACTTCGCAGCAGTACGTCTACGCACACCGTAATAGCTGCCATTTTTGCCTGAAAAATACTAAAAGGTCCTACGTCCTAGAGCTAAAATCGGCGGAGAGCCTCTAACTCCCATTCCAACCTTTCCTCCCAGCTTCGACTCATCTGTTGAAAAGCGTCTCTTCTCTAGTGACTGTTTCACTTCCACATATCTCCCATTGGTATATGAGCAGTAAAAAAGCCGCCGTGATTCCGGAGGCTTCGATATGCCCAGCCTTAAGCCTTAAAGCGCACTTCGCAGTTATGCATCTGTCCATAATGTTCACAGTTGCTGAGTGTAAAATGAAATTAAGTGATGTTGCTGGGTAGTTCGCAGTGCACCGAGTTTTGTATGAGAGCTGCGACACATTCAAGCTTCTTAGCAAGCGTAGCCTTTTCCAGCGCCCTCCTCCAAACAAATACACCAAAGAACATTATAGGCTTGTCCTACAGTTTCATAGGGCCAAGACACCATCTTTGATGAGAGTTCCACCCCTTTTTCCCAAAGCTCCTCTGCAGCAATATAATGCCACCTTCTACTTTTATTCCTTCCTGCTTTCTCAACAATATTTGGCTCCGTGAAAGCTTTATATCAAGACTAATAAGTTGATAAATGAAGATTTATCTGCAAAGGCCTCTTAATTTAATCATCTATATTTACATTACTCTTCCAACTACTATCAGTCTAATCAGGCAAATAACACGATTTGAAAGCAAAACACTGAAAATGAGTTGAATACGGACATATTTATTGATTTGATTAGATTAGCTCAACCCGGATGCCATTAATGTCAAACAAATGGCAATGCATTACTCATACGCCCTGTCAAACCTACAAATACTTGTGATAAGTATGCGCATATAAGTAATAGGTATGAATACGCTAATAATCACATGCGGTTGTAGTGTATACAAATATATGGTAGGGGTTGTGTGCTCTGATATAATCATACACATATGTATATGTATGTGTTTAACCACACACAATTACTGCCCATTTAGTGCAGCATATGGCTCAATTCATTATTTATTTTGGCCAAATTTGTATAGATTAATCATAAATTTTGATTGAAATGTTCGTAGCGTTCCTAGGAGAGAATGAATAGAAGTCGAATGAATATGTGATTTTCACAGTTATCGGATATTTCGTAATTTGTACCACACGTAATAACATAGTGTATCATCGTCAATAAATGTGATGTAATCAAATTCTGTTGTCGTTCAGGAAACTATTGATCCCTTGCATAAACTAATATCCCCAGATCGTCATGTGAACTATCGTGAGATAGAAGCAACTATAGGCATTAGTAGGACTAGCATACAATTAATATTGCCGAAACATTTCACTGTAAAAAAAATTGTTCACGTTGGATCCCACACAATTTGTCAATCGGACAAAAAAGACTCGTGCCGATTGGTCGAGAGAAAAGTTAAAGAAATACGTTAGCAGTGCCTCCAAACACATCTATGACATCGTAGCAGGTGATAAATCGTGGATTTACGAGTATGGGTCCGAAAGTAAAGAGCAGTCGATTGCTTCGGTATTTCAAAATGAGCCGAATGGTTGCCTATTTTCTTGAATAATTGGATATAGTGCAAACCTCTCACTAGAAAAATGCAGAAAAGTAGATATTGAGTGGTACACAATCATTTTTTTGGTTGTTGTCTTTCAAGAAATGAGAAAAGTCAACCGCCGATGACGTATCACTTTTCACCACGATAATAACAGCTCTCACTCATCGACTGCACACTGCATTTTTGAGCACTTAAAGCATCGATTTGATGATCGCCCGTATAGTCCTGACTTGGCACCGAATAACTTATTTTTATTCCCGTTCTTAAAAAATAAACAGTAGGTCAAAGTTTTTTGATTCCTGAAGACGCGGTTGATGCATTTAAAAGGCATGTTTTGGAGATACTTCAATCAAAGTGACAAAAGTGCTTCGACAATTGGTTCAAAAGCATAAAAATATCGATAAAATGATAAAAATCGTCGAGTCCGACCGGAATTTCTGATCTAAATGCGATTGATGAAACCTTCAATTTAATGCGACCAACTTTGCAAACCAAAGTTATAGCAGCTTTCTCGAATTAATGTATAGTGCTTTCTGGCGTAACTATGGTAAATATAACACTGGACGAGTATCAGTATAATATCTACAATGACAGAATGATGTACCCGAAATCAACGAAATAATGAAATTTCTAGATTGCGGTAGTACTGCAGCGCCACGGGAAATGTAACAATTCAGCTGAGGTATAAGTGTTTCAAACGAGCGCCATTGAAGGCGATGTGATCCAAGTAGTGTAAGCGGTTACAGAATCTAAACGACAGAAGAAAAGGATTTGTGTATGGTCTTTAATTGATCTATCAAAATAAATGGTGTTCCATTCTTAAGATAATTTTCAACATTAGAACAAACATCTTCTTCTTCTTTATGGTTGTAGACACCGCTTACGCGATTCTAGCCGAGTTTACGCGCGCCAGTCGTTTTTCCTTTTCGCCGTTTGGTGCCAATTGGAGATTCCCAGTCGATCCTTCTCCACCTGTTCTTTTCAACGGAGTGGAGGTTTCCTCTTCCTCTGCCTTCCCCGGCGTGTACTGAATGTTACTACGTGGACCTATGTGTAGAAATTTATGCAAGTGAGGAAAGTTTTCAGATTGACATTCACTTGGATGTGGCCAGAAATGATTCTTCTACATATGACTCAAGCACCTCACGACTTTCGGTCTTAGACATATTATCCTCAGGTAACCAAAAAACATCCGTTTGTAGGCGAGCTAAAGTGAGAAGGTGAAAAATTCCTCACCAGGGTTGTGCGCTGGGTTTGGGAGCCGCCACGTAAAAAACACCCCCAAAAAAAGGAAAAACACAGCCTCGGATAATAAACCCCTCTTTTGATTAGAACAAACATACTTTCCGAAATTGTCCCTCGTTAGTTTAAATTCACCCAGTAAATTTTATTTATTAAGCTCGGAAATATTAAATTCTCCTTCAACACAAGTCACACACTTCAACATCTTCGCTGCTGACGAAAAATAGATGTAAACATACTTGTGGGTGTGACTGTAAATATTAACGAGTATTGAAGTAGACCTTAGTTATTTCAAATAAAAAATGACTACCTCACTCTCGGTGTCTTACGCACACTCTTTCGTTGCTCTTATGGTATATTTTGCGTTTTGTTTTGCTTTCACTTTCTTCGCTGAAGCGCTGTTCGTCTCGTCAGCGCAATGATCAAACTTTCACCCACTCAACACGTACACTGAATGCTTATATAACATATGAACTAGGACTGAACACCAATTCACACGCTCCGAGCCAGACATACGAGCATAGAACGAGCGCGTTTACAATCGGATATAACACGCAAACGGTTGGTGTTAGGATCGAAGGTACCGAAAATTCACCGAAATTTGGGACGGTCAATAAAAGTGACGACGACAACGACGACAACGACGACGACGTGAACGCGATGAAGCGACGAAAGCGCAAATATGCTTTGAACTTTTATGGACGGGAAGCTGGAGGTGTGGTGCTGCCGATGGTTATGGCTGTGGAGGGAGGTGCAACAAATAGTTCAACGCTTGCTGAGCACTTGCAGGCGAGTACCGATAAACAAAAACGCCAATTAAGTGGGCGGTGCGGGCGCGCGCCTTCGCGTGACGAGACGTTGAACAAGTGAAACAACAGCAGTGACGTTGCGTTAATGAAAGCGAGTGACGCGCAAGGCTGAATTTCGACTAATGCAGGCGTACGCTTGATGGACTAACTCCTCAAACAAGAATGTGGGCAAGGCACACACCACATACATATGTATGTGTACGCACATGTATGGGCCCACAAAAGTGAAAACAACAATTAGTTTTGCCAACTGGTGGGTTTGGACGTTGTGTGTCAACCGTTATTTCACTGCAAGCGCACAGCACAATAATTGATTTTCAGCGCACAAAAGTGAAAGGACACAGCCGACCGTGTTGGAGACCAACGCGCACGCACCCACACACCCACACAAATGAAAAGCGTATAAGCGGGTGTTTGCGTAACACTCTTCGCTTCGAAAACTTTCTATTTCACGAGCCAAATATTTACGGCGTATTTTTCAGTGTGCATTTTATTTATGATTTTCTTCATACACTCAATTGGCGTAGATAGTATTTTCCGTTTTGATTATGTGTATAATAGCGTGTCGATAGGTGGATAGACTGCGTGGCGTTAATGGCGGAGGACCAACGGCGGAGACAAGCGAGTGTCACAAAGTGTAAAGCGAGACTGTTAAATGGCCAGTCCAGCTAGCGTTAGCACTACCGAAGGATGTGTGTGCGAGCGAGTGAAATCAGAATAACGAGTAACTAACCGAGTTACTCGTATGTGGAAAAACGCAGGAAAGCAACACAAGCGCGAAGTAACGTGTCGTTGATAAGAACTTGTAGCTGTAATGGTGCTTGATGGTCAAAAAGCAGGTGGCAATGGAAAGGGCGATATCGAAACGTGGAAAATCAAAAGTAAATGATATGAGCGATAACCGAACATAGAATGAATCAGTAATAAGTGGGGCATGACAACCGCTGTATTCGAGTAAGATGAATGAGTACCTGCAACTCGTTGATGGGAGTTTAAATTATAAATTCTTAAAAGTGAAAAATTATTGGAAATTAAGAGGCGGCTCCAAACAGGATATTTTAAGAAAAGTCATTTAAAAAAACATTATATTTTTAGGAACCGAAACGTACACGACTTTTATCCGGCCGAGAACAGATATTTCGACGATGTAACCCTCCGTTCCTACGACAGTCGGGTCTACGTAACAGGGACAGACCCGGATTTTTATCTGGCCATGACTGTCAACTCGGCAGAATTCTGCCGCTAGAACAACAACAACAACAACGATCTAACTCTGTTTCTGCCGGTATTCACCGTAATTTATGTACCACAATTTTATCTAGCCCCCGTCTGTATTTATAATATTTACTGGAATTGCTCCAAATTATAGCGTATTAAAAGCTATTATTTCAACGATCTAACCCTGTTTGGTTCGTTAAGTAATAAAATAAATTAAGAAAGAACTCAATTTCCAGAACAGTCGGATCTAAGTAATAGAAACAGATCCGTATATTTGGCAGACAAATACCGTTAACTCGGCAAGATCCCTCAAAATTATGTGAGGACGGAACATTCGAACGCCGCATCAATATGACAGTGAAACGCAGACGAGGAAGCTACAGACATGTCAGACCACTGCATTTCGAAATACAAAAGAATGCCTCTTGATGTCTTTCATCGAATACCTACATAGTGAGGCCAATTAAGAACCATCAAACAATACGCCGACCAGACTTCGGACGCAACAAACTTCAGACATGCACTGATCGGCATTCACAGTAGAGCCATTAACACCTTCACCGACTTCCTTTCAGTGATTGGCGTATTTGGAGTCAAACCAACACCCATTGCAGACGAAGAGCTCGAGTTGCCGCGAGTTTCGAGAGTGACGCTTGCGCAGCTTCGTTCTGGATACTGTAGCAGATTAAACTCCTATATATCTGGAATCGACCCTGACATATCAAACATACATATGTCCAGCGTGCAATGAGTCCCCGCATGCCCGGCTAACCTTACAGATCTTACAACCCTCTCTCCCTATAGTCCAACACCGTGCGTTCCCGTCGACGCAGCATGTTTCTTGGGCCTACTGTTCGATGACCTCGTTGACAAACTATGTAATCCTTACCATCCTAACGCGAATTAGGTAACCGTTGCAACAACAACAACTTGTAAATAGTTACTTGGATGTCTGGTAGGACTTACAGACCAATTTTTCCTTCATTATTAATGGTTTCTGTCTTTCAGATCGACCAGCATACAAGCTGATAGTGCGGTTTACAGTTGACAGTTCAGATATTCAAAACTATATAGAACTTTAAATGCAACACTGGTTTCTCAACAATTTAATTACAGGGTGAGTCAAAAATGTTTTAAATTTAAAACCAACTGTTGAAATAATACAAAGGCTTTTTTAGATAAGCCCTTCTTTACTTGTTTTTAATATTTTTATTTTGAGCTATATATACAAGCTTTACGCATTTAAAATTTTTTTAAATAACATTTAATTTTTATAAAAAAAAAATATTTTTATGAAAAAAATTGCAACAAAAAATATTTGTAAAAAAAATGCAAAAAAAAATATTTTTATGAAAAAAATTGCAAAACAAAAGATTTTTATAAAAAAAATTGTAAAATAAAATATTTGTACAAAAATTCAAAGCAATTTTTTTAATTCATTATATATTTATATTTTATTATTTTATATTTTATTAAAATAATTCTACAATAAAAAGTTGTTGAGCATTCGAAAATGTCATTTTTCTAATTTTCACTTAAAATAATTACAGCACATCGACTAAACTAACTATATCGAAGTTAAATTTTCAATAATTTACAAAAATGTAGTAACAGACACTTGTTGTTTTATTAATGCTTATTGTAGTAAGTGGAAATTAAAATATAAAAAAACTTTAAATATCTTAAATTAAGTGAGCAACACATACATACATATATACGAGCATTATTTTCTCACCAAGCGATTTATCAAAATCCTTTAACATATTTTGACTTCTTTTTAACTGGTTTTTCCTTCGGTTTCGGTTTGAGTGATATGAACTCTTCCTGTTCAGTCGGCGAACCAGGCATATTGATGATCGCCTCGGTGACTTGAGTTGATTGATGTTGCGGCATAAACTCACTTACAAATGAAGTATTTAGAGCACTAAATATGTACTCGCTATCAGTGATGGTCTCCATTTTAATATTTTCGTGTACCATTGTCATAGCAGAAGTTTCTAACAGTGTGCTCTGCAATTTACTGGTCGAATTCATGGACTCTTGTTGTTGTAATTTCGGTTTTTCTTCTTTAATATTTTCATTTAGCCAGTCGCTAACCAGACTCACTGGATCAGGTTTAACGCCCAAACCTTTTTTGATATGCGAGAAAGATACAGCCTTTTTATCATCCTCGTAATTAATATCCCAAATGGCGAGTATGTCTTGGACTAAAGCATCCTTGTAGGAATGTAGTGTTTGTATGGGCTTCTGCCAGCGTCCCAAACCACGTTTTCGGACGGGTGTTATATCTGCTTTGGTCTTATGGTCTTCTTCTAGGTTGAGTGGAATGCTCAAAGTATTGCAGCGAAATACCTTACGAATAGCTGTAATGGCGGGTATAATACAGTACTGATTTTATGAAAAAAATTTTATTTGATTTCGAGTGATTTTACCTGCTAAATTAACCACTTCTGTACAATTCAGTCTTGGCTGCGTCAACTCACAAACACGCTTGGCATATTCACACATTGTATTTTCTACCTCAACTGCGGACTTTAAGCGTGTATCACGCTCTGGTGCATCCCTCTCAATTAAGCGATGCGCAAACACATCACCAATCGAATTTGATCTAAGCAGTAATGTAAATGTGTCACAATCGTCTTCACCAATACATTCTGCAAAAGTTGCGGTATCGTAGAAAGCTAAGCCCGTGCTGCAACGCGATATACGTGTTGGTAAGTCGGCGTCAGGTTGCAAACATTTACCGACAGAACGCGCCTGGTGGTAAGCGTCCTGTAATGTTGGTGGTTGATATGGGAGGCAGTAAGATTTGTAAACACTTTTTCTTATTTGGCCTTTGCCCGGTGATTTATCAGCCATTTTGCGTTCATCCTCGACCATTTGCGCCGCATGCTCTCGCGTGAGTTCACAAATACACATGTCATCTGCTAAGGCGCTACTAAGTGCTATAAGCTCTACACCGCCCAACTGATATGTCTCCATAAAAGCAGGTGCATATTCTAACTGATGCGTCCAGCGACAAACTGCGGTGGAGCCTGATTCCATATTGCCACCCAAGTAGCGCAAATCTAAGCAATGTAATTTATGGTTGGTGGCCACGTATGCCAAATCGCGAAATTCACTTTTGGCAATCGTTGATATCAAATCGCAATCATACGTGGACGTTTCATCACAGCTACAACCTTTTAACCACTGCTCCGGTGTGGTGCGCGTATCGATTACTAGAAATTTCTTTTCGTTAGAATATAAAAATGTTTGACCTTGCCATGGTCGTACCATATTCCAACTTATCCGCATAGCATCATCTTTGCTGCAAATATCGTGTGTGGCGGTGAGTGTTGGTGTTCGTGAATTCACATCATACACTCGCAAACCTTGCTTCATTGTGGTCAGAATAAAAGTATTCATGTCGATAGGGGACTGCGCGAAACTTATAAATGGCGTTGAAGTTGACCTGAATAGTGTAAGCGGTGTCATTTTTCCCGTGGAAGGAATACTGTATAAATTTATGCGATTGCGTTGTCGCAAAGCAAATGACATCGAGGAATCGGCACGCAAATTTTGTATAGAACGTAACTCAAACACTTCACTATCTAATTGTTGCGAACTGATAGGATCGAGAAAGCTGTTAGTAAAACTCCTCAGCTTCGGAAACATACCCAAATCTGAAAAGAAGCATATAATTTTTATAGTTCTAAAGAAAAATACTACCTTTAAAGTTAATAGTAAACACAACTTACGTAAGCTGTCCAGGTTTTTACCATCTACATGCAGCACATGTTGACCATCTCCCAGTATACAAAGATTTCCTCCAGTGTAGTAATAATCGTAACTGCCGTGAAAGTACGGATCAGGATCACATTCCAAACGTTTGGCCAATTCAAATAATGAATTATGATAAAGATCTTCCTTGTGGTTAGTTTTGAACTTTTTAACTACAATTATAGTTTGTTTAAATATTTTATGCAACACAAAAAAAACTTGAACTGCGTTTGCACCGAAGTTAGAATACCCTTCACAAATATAAGAACTTAATTATGATCGGTCAGTTTGTATGCCAGCTACAAGCTGTAGAGTTGTCTTGGGCAATAATCCAGGCTAAATTTTGAGATATCTCGTCAAATTAAAAAGTTTCTAACGCCGCTATATCGGCGGTTCCGACAAATAAACAACTTCTTAAAGAGAAAAGAACGTGTGCATAATTTCAGACAGACGGACTTGGCTAAATTGAATCAGTTTGTCACGCTGTCCATTTTTATATACATTTAATAGGGTTTCCTTCTGGGTATTACAAACTTCGTTGCATGCTTAATGTACCGTGTTCAGGCAAAATAAATCTCACCTTTTTGAACTGTTTGATAACGTGTCCGTGATGTGTGCAAACGTTTGCGATATATCTCTCTTGCCATTGTGCGTCGATGGCATATATCTACATTTTCGTAATGACTGCTAGCGATATAAATTGGACATGGCATGGAAACATTGAAACTTGGATACAAACGAAGTTCATCAGCGCTCTCAACTGGATGTCTCCCCACATTGAAGGAAGGAAATAAGCAATGCTTTTGGAGTAATTTTAATTCCTCAGAGTTATGAAGTAACATTCTATCTAAAGGGTTAACAGGTATATTCCTTGATTTATTTGGTTGAGTGATTTGTGATTTATTGTCTTTAGTACAATCGTCATCCTTCAATAACAAAAGAAAGTATTAAATTAACTGATAATTATTCGTCTGATGTCTTACTTGTGTTGTATTTTTAGCCTCTTTTGTTTGTGCCTTTCTTTTATGTGGACGAGTTGGCATTTTTATAACTTATATGCAGAATTTCAAAGCAATATTCTTATTTTCTTAAAAACAACTGATCATATACCAAAAACGGATGTGAAGACGCAAGTCAGCTGATTGATAAGAAGGTTGCCATTTCCTTAAAAAAAAAAAAAAAACCATAATTGTTTTATAAAAGCCGTTTTCTAACCAAAAGGAACGAGTCTTGGTTAAGTTAACCAGAACTTAACATATAGACGGTTGCTAACCAGACAATGAAAAAACGGTCCAAAAATGTAAAATATTTGCAAAAATCAAAATTTTTAGACAAATTTGTTTTGCCTTAGTATTCAGAAATAGTAGTGCGTAGTAGTGTATAGTACGCAATCCAATTATATAAATATAGAATAATGCAACAAATATCATCACATTTTTTGCAAAAATTACAAAATAATAACAAATAAAATGTATGTATCTTATTTAAATAACTTTGTTATAAATGTGTGTTGTCAAATATGTTTGGACTTGTAATCGATAAATTATCCCCAGATTTAATTCTACGCTAACCTAAAACGCATCAGCTGTTACGTCAAAAAAATGAAAAAATATTAAAACTAACACTTCTTTTATTAAAGTAATTAAGAAAATGCGTATATTCTCGCTCAGTAATCGCTTTGCCAATATACGAACACGTATAAGTGATAAGTTCACATTACCCGAACGATTTAAGGGTACTGTAGTTGAAAAGTGGGCACAATATTGGCGTGGTCTAGCCAGCGACTATACGGATGTGGTTGTCGATGTTGTGAAAAGTGCGCGCACCAAACCGCGAAGGGCACTTGTATATGCTTGTACGGGATATGGTTTATATCAATGTGCCAAACACAATCCAGATGAAGAAGTATTTATGCATTCATTACGCGGTTGGAGTAATCAAATGTCAATGGTGGCTAAAACATTACACAACCCGGTGTCAGAAGCATACCTCCGTGAACTGGAAATAGCCATCAATGAAAACAAACTTCGCACATTTTCACTTGGTGTCTGTACGATTTTGTGGAGAGATTTGTACGATAAGGAAGATTGCACTTATCCGGCTATATGCAAGTATACGCAAGTAGATTATACAAACTTTTGGAAACATATAGTAGATATTGGCTTTTGGGATTACTACTGGCGACTTGAGTGGAAAATGCATAATTTCGATATTAATTATTTATAGTTACAATTAGTGTTAAGGATTATGGGCTCCTATTATTTTGACCAAAAATATAAAGTGTACAAAATGTTGGTCTTCTTGTAAATTAACAACAGCTTTATTTGACAAATCAAAATAAAGTCAAAACAACTTTGTTCGAAAAACCTTATTTTTTACTTTTATCGCCGTTAAAATGTTTTTCTAGTATAGCATTACATTCAGGGATCTTGCTTCCATTGTTGAATTTGCCTTGAAAATTTGATTCACGCCCATTTCCTTTGCCTTGTAAAAGTTCCATAAAGAGTTCACCAAATTTTTTTACATCTTCTTCGTTACCTCTCAGTACCATGAGACCTTTACCATTATTTGTTGAGTTTTCCGAAACAGTGAGGAAATAAAATATACCTTCGGGCGCATTTCGTAAAAATGTGTTAATGAAATCTGGTTCTATACCATCTTTGCGATGGAGACAGTAATACTTCGGATAGGGTTGTGGAGTATTCTCCAACCTTTCAGCTTCGGAAATTGCAACATCTTTTAACAGCTTTTGAAATGCTTTTGTGGATGATTTCAAATTCAACTGCAATTTCTGTATCAATTCCAAATGTTGTGTGGGCCCACCTCTGGATACATGAAATAATAGATAATTATCAACTATACATGAAGATTTAATTTAAAAATAAACATTAATATTTACTTTAGCGCTAAATTCATTTGCTGCTCTCGTTGAAAGATCTCTCCGAGCTTCCGAAGTACACGTTCACCGACCACAAAATGAACATTTATTGCATTTTTAACTTTTTCAGCGTATAATAATTTGATGGACTGTAGCTGCGATAAGTTGCTTACATGTGTACCACAGCACATATTACTCTCGACACCTTCAATGCGCACAACACGTGCTAATCCAACATGATCTTTTGGTAATCCCCGCGGAGCACGAGCGTCTTGAAACTTAAGATTCCAAAATTTTTAGTTATTGTGGTAAGATATAAAAAGGAATAATGAGTTCGTAATAATATAATATAAGTTCATGAAACACTTGACAATGATTTCTTATATTGGTAATATATGTTTATTTCAAATATTACCTCTTTAGCAATTTCTGGATCCACTAACTGTACACTGACCTCCCGACCCTCACGAATTAGCTCGTTGGCCTTTTGCTCTATTAAATCTAATGACGCACGAGTAATTAGATGTGTGGTATCTAGTTCTATATATGACGTATCCGTTCCTAACCACCAAGACGTGGTGTCATATTTAAATTCACTGTCAAATAACGCTGTTATCAAATGTTGGCCAGAATGCTGCTGCATATGATCCAACCGTCGATTCCAATCAAGCTCCTGTTTCACTATATCACCTTCCTCAAAACCTTTTGTACTTTCAACGAAATGTATTGCTTCTGTTCCTTTACGTACGACAGAACGTACTGGATATCCATTAATTTGACCATAATCGCATGGTTGACCACCACCCTCAGGAAAAATAATTGTATCCTCGCAAATTACATTATATCCTTCCAATTTTCTTGCACTTGTTTCACCAGTTGGTATCCATTCCAACTTAGCGACTTCACAAGACAAAACTTTGCAAGTAAACTAAATTTACAAAAATTAACGTTAAGCATTGTATTTACATTTTAATAAATACTTGCTTGACGTAAAAAGCTATCCTCTTGGCATTTAAAAACCATTTTTATTACTTCGTTTTAAAACGAGACGTAATTTTGGTTAATTATGCAAAAATTGTTGGCAATAGTAATAAAAAAGTGAAAACAAAGACGACTTCGTCGGCAACAACTGACAGAAAATATTTTCTTTTTTACCGGTCACACGGTTGCAATATGTATGGTTTTGGAATAATAATAATGAAATAACATAGTAGCTATAAATTTTACAAACAAAATTCAATTTTTTAAAAAAATATAAAAAATATGTTTCAAGATACAATATAAATTAAAGGAAAATAGAACCATATTTAATTTTGCGGTATAAATTAATACGTTTACAATGGCATGCAATGAAGGAAAATTTTTTAAAACTCAAGCACCCGAATGCAACAAATTGGACTGTTGGTGCCTTCCAGAACCATATGTTGATAAAAAGGTCACCGTGAAAAACAAAAAATACTGTTGGCTATACCCCCAACAACGTGCAAAGGATTTAAACAAAATGTTACCCAATTTTGACCATTGCGAGACCCTTTACACAATTTGCGATTACAGACTTGAAAATTATGTATTTAAACAGTTACTCTTGATTGAAGAACAAATTCGCAATTATAAAAATAAGCTAGACAAGGAAATCGATTTCCAACGCAAAATGTTGGATGATATGTGGAAGCTATCTCAACGGTTTTTACTATTAACACAGTAAGTTTTGTTAAACAATTTGTTTTATTTCAACAAAAAAAAAACATATACAATATTATATCGATTTATATATATATTTCAAGATATTACGGTTGCGTTAAGCCATACCCTGACATTGTCTCTATACCGGCGGAAAAAGTCACCCAATGCAAATTTCAGAAAAAGCGGAAGGCAATTCAGTATTCTAAGTAAATCCCGATTAATTTCATATTATATTGGTACTGTTAACACTAGTTACGTTCTAGTTGTCGCCTGATCTTTATATTGGACACACTTCGCACTTCCATTAGAAAATTAAATCACGTATGCTCTCAAATGGATATGTCAGTTCAAAGTCCAATTATTTTAGGGGATTATAAAATACGTCCATTATCATACTACCGCAACTTGATCGACGATGCGTTCGAGTACTTCAATAAGGTACTATGCAATTTAAAGAGTTGGACCCAACTGCTTGACATAGGCGATCCAAATGCAATAGACGACTACAGGGCCTTACTGGATCCAAAGAAAAAGTTTGATGAATTTATGAAAACTGGAAAGATGAACTGTACCTGCATGCGCACTAAAAACCCTGAATGTATTAATAATTTTGTTAACAAATGCAAATGATGCAGTGCAGAAAAATATTTAGAAATCACTGAATAAATCTAAACTAAACTCTAATGAAACTTCATAAAAAACTGTGGCTGCAAAATACTATGTACTAATTGTATCAATAAAATATTTAAACACATCTGGCAACGCTCATAACCTCATATGCTCAAGTTCATTAAAATCAACAATATTCATTCATTTATTTACAGATTTGCTTTCAAACGCTTTTAAAAAAATTAAGAATTAAGAATTTTTTTTAATAATGACTAGTGAGACTGACATACATGTTCGCATACATTATCAAAAAGAAGAGGAGACACTTCGGCAACTACTCAAATTGGAAGAACTGTTTAGGGAGCACTTGACGCTTACCAAACGGGAAATGCTTCTTCAGAAAGAAATGGTAAACCGTTTGTGGGTTTTGTCTCAACGCTATGTGATTTTAATAAGCACAACGGGCTGTTGTAAACATCCAGAAGTATATTCTGGTCCCACGGAGGACATTTTGCTGCGAGAATATTCCGATAAACTTAACCTTTTACGTACATCCAAGTAAGTAAACTGAAACATATTTAATACTTTCAACTCTTTTTTTTTAGTTGTCGAATTTCAGATTCCTTGAGAAAACTACGTCAGCAATGCATCATTTTTAATTCACTGCACAGTCATTTAGATTTAACGATGGAAACTCCTTTCATGATTGGTGACACATTTCACAAACCAATATCATATTTTGTTGAGCTAGTAGACGATTTATTTAAATATTTGCACGCGCTTAGTGTAAAACTAAAATATTTAAGTCATCAATTGGATCCGGTGGATTTACTTGTACTTGAGGAATTAAAAGCAGCCTTAGAACCGTCTGAAGACTTCGATGAATACTTACTTGTTGGACTAAGTTACTGTAAATGTTTGCGTCCCAAGCAGGTTTGCCAATAGGAAGAAATCAATCGCGTCTAAATTTTAAATGGCTTCTTAGTAACTTGTGATACTTTTGTTCCTCGTAATCCATTGTATGCGATTCGAATTGTAAACAAAACACTTTTAATTAAATAAACTTTATCCTTAATTCTATAGCCAAGAAAGCAAACTACTTTTGTACTATTCAAAAACTTGTTTATTCATTATTCCGCTTGTTAGTTATTACTATTGGATTAATTAAAGTCACGTAGTACCAAATCTGCAATCAAAAAGAAAACAAAATCTTAAATACCGTTTAAAAAATATGCAGCGTGTTAACTTACCACGCAAAACGGATAAACAAGCTTCTCGCCCAACGTCCGACTAATCAACGAAGTCTTCTAGCTTCACGTTCAGATTCGAGCAGGGTAAGAATATCACCTTCACGGACTGGTCCCTTAACGTTGCGGATAATTTGACGGTTTTGTTCGCCGATGAATTCCACTTTCACCTGTGTACACTGTCCCTGGGAACCGGTACGGCCCAAGACTTTCATGACGCGTGCCCAAACAACTGGTTTATCCATGGTTTTTTATAAAATTTGTATATACTTCGCGAAAAAATTCACGTGCAGCAACCGCATAAAATGACAGCCGGAAGCAAAAGAAAGAGATGTCGTCAAATTCGACAATTTTTGACGAATATCACGATTAGGCAGCACTAGTTGCAAAGCGCAGCTCACTTCACTACTTATGAATGTACCCAGCAAGTCACGGCGACCGAAACACCAATGGCTTGAAAGAAGGTGCTCGTAAATTAACAGACATACAGCGTGGAACTTATAAAACCATTGTTTTAGAAAGAGTTTAAAAATCACTTTTGAGTACTTAACCTGTAGTTTCACAAATAGGTAGTTTGCAGGGTGTACTTTCGTATCAGGTATCAGTTTCTCTGAAAAACGAGAATTTTAAGATTTTAAGTTCCAAATGATAACTGCCAAAATATCAAATTTAATTTTACAATTAGCGTTCCCAAAAGGAGAGATATTGACGCTAAACAGATTTTATGAATTATGTTGAAATCGCAAAAAAATAAATTTTAAAATAATTTATCGTTATTTGGATTGTTCGTCATAATTTATATACATTTTTCCAGATTTTTATATTGGTCAACTTTTTTGTTTTTGAATGGTATATTATTATACTTATTTTTCATCCTAGGTATTTTGAAGCAAGAAAACTCTCTTTCAGAACGCTTCCGAAAACGTCTCCAGTGTCAAAATTTGATTGAAGACTTTCGTTAAGTACAGCTCCACGTAACAATCGCGGAGACTTTGCATTTTGACAAGTGAAAGCTGTCCGATGTTTTTCGTGTGTTGATCGTCGTTATTCGGTAGGTTCATCACTTTGCTGTTAAACATTTTCTTTCTGTCAAACGTATTCATTGGCTGTGTTTGCCGCAACTGTTCGAATTAGATTTTCAATTAGGATTTCTCTGGGATAAAAGCAATAAAAATGAAAAGCAATTTCCTGATTTTATTGCTGGTGGTGCCAGCACTAATTTGCACATTTCATGCCCGTAAGTACAATTCAAAAATCGTGAATAAATTGGGTTTACTTTATTGGTGAGTTGTGCGGTGGGGGAAGTCATCGACGTGGCAGCAGACGATTGCTAGACGAAATGCATTGTTGAGTGGCTTGTCAACACTCAGGTGTTTTGTTTTACATTTTTCAAAATTAAACATATTGCATAAAATTTCATGCTTACTTGATATCATAAATATGTTTTAGTGTTAATTGAAGTTTTCTTTTCACAGCACATAGATTTGCGGCGTTCGCTGAAGGCTCGGCAGAGGATGACCTCGTAGATGTAGAGGGTGAAGATGGTGCCGTGACCGGTGATGATGCTGAGAATGAAGAAGATGCTGATGCTAGTGTGACCACGTCGCCTTATGCTGACACTTATTTGCTTTTTACAAAACCCTTATATACGGCTGGTCAACAATTGGATTTACCTGGTGGTAAACCTGTTGAATTCCTTATCGGTTTCACAAATAAAGGCAAAAATGAATTTGTTATCGAGACCGTGGAAGCATCTTTCCGTTACCCTATGGATTTCAACTATCATATTCAGAACTTCTCAGCTGTTGCATACAATCGTGAAGTGAAACCAGGCTCTGAAGCTACTGTTGCATATTCGTTCATGCCATCAGACACATTTGCTGGTCGTCCTTTCGGTTTAAATATTGCCTTGAATTATCGTGATGGTGCCGGAGCTCAATTCACTGAAGCTGTTTTCAATGAAACTGTGTTGATCTCTGAGGTCGATGAAGGTCTTGACGGCGAAACTTTCTTCTTGTATGTGTTGTTAGCTGGCATTGTTGTCTTGTTGCTGGTTATTGGTCAGCAATACCTTTTGGGCTCATCTGGCAAGAGGAAGCGTGCTGCTGCTAAAAAGACCATTGAAACTGGTACTGCCAATGACAGCAACATCGAATATGAATGGCTACCACAAGAAACTTTGCGAGTGCTGCGTAAGTTATATAGCTTTAGCTTGTGTCTGTCATATAAACAATATTAAATGTTGTTTTTTTTATCTTATTTTATAGAACAATCACCCAAATCAAAGACTCCAAAAACATCGCCAAAGCCAGGCAAACAAAGCAGCCCAAAACAAGGTCAGAGCCCCAAACAGCGAAAAGTGAAACGCGGTGATGATTAAACTATAACTGTGGTCGCATCACAGTAAAAACAACAAATTCACCTCAAATGTAAACGCATAATCGCCTTACGCGCTTGGAAATCATATATTTTTTTTATTTTTTAATACGTTGTTTCTATTATTTCTATATGCGACATTTGAGAATTATTAGATTTCGATAAACACAAGTTATTTTTAAGTCTGAATAGTACTCTAAAACTCCTCCCATTACAAACGGTATTGTGTTGATGTGCGTCGCAGTGCAGTGCTGGTGTTATATTTGTTTTATATTTTTTTAAAACGTGCCAAACGCTTGTGCTGCAACGCCGTCAAATGATACTGACCAACAACATTTCATGTAGCCGAAAAATTTGTATTAAGTTCAATTTAGTTACCATTAACATATTGTGTAAAATGATGTGGACTTAATGTTGAAAACTTTCTACAAAACATGCAGCATTTACGATCAGCTCGCAACTTATAGTTTCGTATTAGAGATTTTGCTAGAACACAGACACACAAACTTGTTTAAATGTTTTTTTTTGCTTATTCATCTTCATTTTCGTATCAAAAAGATTGTTTGAGCTTTCGTTTTTGGTGCATTGGAATTGCTAATGTCTGATTTTTCTATTTGTAATTAGAAAATGTTCATTAACGAAACTAATTTATAAAATAAAAAATAAAACCAATAAAAAACGATTTCTATACAATTTTTAATTTCTTTGTATATGGTGCATTTATATTAGAGAGGGTCGATTTATAAAATCGCGTATGCGGGAAATGTTCTATGGATCATTCTGAATAATTTTGCCTAAGAGACTATGGGTCTATTGGCTTCGAGTCAGCGTTTTCCGTTTTTTGGATCCCTGTAAATCAAACCGCTCTACTGTATGTATGAACTGCATATGTCACATTTGTATTTTGAGTTGTAAGGCTGAAAGTTAATCGAAAATTGACCATCCATTTGTCAGATTGGTTAGGTTTGGTTAGATGACTAATCAATCAACATGGTGGGGGATCCCACTTAGATGCTATGTTCAGTTCTTTCAGAAGCCTGCAGAAAGTCTCCTGTAATTGTATATCAGCTATCGACGAAACGCCATCAACCTTTAACAAATGTGATTAGATGCTTTATTTCTATTTCCGTTATTTCACCTAGTTGCCTAAAATATCAGATCCGAGGTGTTTTAGTCTTGATCTGGCAAAGACGCGGCATTCGAAGATTAATTGTTGAGATTATTCTATCTCATCCTCTCATCAAGCTGAAGATATGCATTCCAAAGTGTATAAGTCTTGAGTCAAACGCGGGACAGTCAAGAAGGAAGTGCTTCCACCTTATCTTCTTCCGTTTTCTACTTCTTGAAACTATATCTTCTTCTTCTTCTTAATTGGCGTAGAAACCGCTTACGCGATTATAGCCGAGTTAACAACAGCGCGCCAGTCGTTTTTTCTTTTCGCTACGTGGCGCCAATTGGATATTCCAAACGTAGCCAGGTCCTTCTCCACCTGGTCCTTCCAACGGAGTGGAGGTCTTCCTCTTCCTCTGCTTCCCCCGGCGGGTACAGCGTCAAATACTTTCAGAGCTGGAGTGTTTTCGTCCATTCGGACATCATGACCTAGCCAGCGTAGCCGCTGTCTTTTAATTCGCTGAACTATGTCAATGTCGTCATATATCTCGTATAGCTCATCGTTCCATCGAATGCGATATTCGCCATGGCCACCGCGCAAAGGACCGTAAATCTTCCGCAGAACTTTTCTGTCGAAAACTCGCAACGTCGACTCATCAGTTGTTGTCAGTCCAGGCCTCTGCACCATATAGCAGGTTTTTGTTCGTCGAGAGAGAACTTTGCTTCTCAATTGCCTACTCAGTCCGAAGTAGCACCTGTTGGCAAGAGTTATCCTGCGTTGGATTTCCAGGCTGACATTGTTGGTGGTGTTAACGATGGTTCCAAGATAGACGAAATTATCTACGACTCCAAAGTTATGACTGTCAACAGCGACGTGAGAGCCAAGTCGCGAGTGCGACGACTGTTTGTTTGATGACGAGATATTTCGTCTTGCCCTCGTTCACTGCCAGACCCATTTGCTTTGCTTCCTTGTCCAGTCTGGAGAAAGCAGAACTAACGGCGCGGGTGTTGATTAATATATGATATTAATATCATCGGCATACGCCAGCAGCTGTACACTCCTGCTCCTGATTGTACCTATAGGGAGTCGCCTTGTCTGAAACCTCGTTTGGTATCGAACGGCTCGGAGAGGTCCTTCCCGATCCTGTCGGAGCTTTTGGTGTTGCTCAACGTCAGTTTACCCAGCCGTATTAGTTTTGCGGGAATACCAAATTCAGACATCGCGGCATAAAGGCAGCTCCTTTTCGTGCTGTCGAAAGCAGCTTTGAAATCGATGAAGGGGTGGTGTGTGTCGATTCTCCTTTCACGGGTCTTTTCCAAGACTTGGCGTATGGTTAATATCTGGTCGGTTGGGGATTTGCCAGATCTAAAGCCACACTGATAAGGTCCAGTCAGTTTGTTGACGGTGGGCTTTAATCTTTCACACAATACGCTCGATAGAACCTTATACGCGATGTTAAGGAGGCTTATCCCACGGTAGTTGGCGCAGATTGTGGGTCTTCCTTTTTGTGGATTGGGCAGAGCACACTTAAATTCCAATCGTTGGGCATGCTTTCGTCCGACCATATTTTACAAAGAAGCTGATGCATGCTCCTTATCAGTTCTTCGCCGCCGTGTTTGAATAGCTCGGCCGGTAATACATCGGCCCCCGCTGCTTTGTTGCTCTTTAGACGGGTAATTGCTATTCGAACTTCTTCGTAGTCGGGCAATGCTCCATCGTCATCGATTAGGGAATCGGGTTCGCCTTCTCCTGGCGTTGTGTGTTCATTGCCATTCAGCAGGCTGGAGAAGTGTTCCCTCCATAATTTAAGTATGCTCTCGGCATCGGTCACTAGATCACCTCTTGGGTTCTACAAGAGGATGATTTTTGAGCATTACCCCTATCGGCCAGCTTATCAAGCTCTGCATACTAACGCATTTCGGCCTCTTTCTTTTTCTGTCTGCAAATGCGTCTCGCTTCCCTCTTCAACTCTCTGTATCTATCTGATCCCGCACGCGTTGTGGTCGATCGTAACGTTGCGACGTAGGCAGCCTGTTTTCTCTCCGCTGCAGCACGGCACTTCTCGTCGTACCAGCTGTTTATTTGCATTTTCCGAAAACCAATGGTTTCGGTTGCAGCTGTACGTAAGGAGTTTGAAATGCCGTCCCACAGTTCCCTTATACCGAGTTGTTGACGAGTGCTCTCAGAGAGCAGAATTGCAAGTCGAGTAGAAAAACGTTCGACTATCTGTTGTGATTGCAGCTTCTCGACGTCGAACCTTCCTTGTGTTTGTTGCCGTGCGCTTTTTGCTGCACAGAGGCGGGTGCGAATCTTGGCTGTAGCAAGATAGTGGTCTGAGTCGATGTTAGGACCTCGGAGCGCACGCACATCTAAAACACTGGAGACGTGTCTCCGTCTATCACAACATGATCGATCTGGTTGGTGGTTTTTCGATCCGGAGACAGCCAGGTGGCACCCATTTGGGGATGTTTCCTCGTGGAGGCTGAATTTACCGACCGTCGTGCCAAAGATACTTTTTTTGCCCACCCTGGCGTTAAAGTTGCCAAGCACGAGTTTGACATCGTGGCGGGGGCAGCGCTCATAGGTGTGCTCCAAGCGCTCATAGAAGGCATCTTTGGTCACATCGTCCTTCTCTTCCGTCGGGGCGTGGGCGCAAATCGGCGATATGTTGAGGAACCTCGCTTTTATGTGGATTGTGACTAGACGTTCATTCACCGGAGTGAATGATAATACTCACCGACGGAGTCTCTCTCCCACCACGAATCCCACACCAAACTTGCGCCACTGTAGTAAATGCCACAAGTACCTACTCGTCTCTGTCCTTGTCCCGTCCATCGTATTTCTTGAACGGCGATGATGTCAGCCTTTATTTTCACGAGGACATCAACCAGCTGGGCAGCGGCACCTTCGCAATTAAGAGACCGGACATTCCAGGTGCATGCCCTGATATCCTAGTCCTTATTTCGTTTGCCATGGTCGTCATCAAAAAGGGGGTCACTCATCCGAGGCTTGTTGTTTCCTTTCATTGGGGGTGTTTTTTTACGTGGCGGGTCCCAAACCCAGCGCACAAGGCTATGTAGGGGATGATTCGCCTTCTCACATTAGCTCGCCTTCAAACGGATGTTCTTAGGCTACCCAGAGGATACTTGGTCAAAGACCGGAAGTCGTGAACTGCTTGAACCATATGTAAAAGAATCGTTTCTGGCCACTCCCAAGTGAATGGCGATCAGAGAACATTCGTCACTTGCGTGAACTTCTACACATGACCCCATCTTCCTATATATCATTGTGGTAAAAAAAACTCAGCAGCTCTTTTAACGTCTTTCGTATGACTAAGAGACAAGAAGCTATCTCAAACTGTTGGCGAACTGAACCTCAGCTCAGCGCCTATATGGACATATCATCTTATCGGATATGAAGGATAGAATTGATAGAATTTAGAGATTAGATCATTACCTCTGTTTTCCACGGTTCTTAAATAAAAAAAATCGGGTTACCGGATTGGGAGATCCTAAAATGCCTTTTCAACTTTTCCTTCCTGCAACAAATCGCTTAATCTACTAATGATATATGTTTTGTATTGATCAGTTAAATGATTGTAAAAATATTTTTATAAATATTTTGTAGGATAATGGTGTCATAAGTTGTAAACGAATTGCTTTGCTCTGAGCCTTGAATAAAAGACTTAAAAAGACTATATGGTACATAATATATATTACGAAGGTAATTGTTCGTATACTGCTTGTAACCAATCGGAACATTAAACGACTGCTAATATTCAAGTAAACAAAGATAATCTGTGCACATTCTCGCTTTGTTAAAAAGCTATAAATGGTAATGGATTTGTAATTACCGTTTAGCGTAAATGTGCTGAACGATGTAAAGAGTGACCAAAGCTCATGAACATAAGTATACTCATATTTATATTAAAATATACGCACCTACATATCCTTATGTATATGTACTATATATTCGAGGATCCTTTATTTGCCAAGCTGGTTTCTTTTTTGATAACGCCCACTGAAGCTTCAGTTTTAGCCATTAATGTAAGGATCCCACTTATTTTTAACTTAAACAGTGCCTTAATAATAATTATTTTGTATTAGGCGAGTAAATCTACAAATTTGAAAAAAATATTTTCTCATGCAAAATTTTACGCTCTAGAAAAAAATATTTCTAATTTTTTTCCATAAAAATACTCCTTTAAGGGGGTACTCTCATGTGAACGCATACATTTTACCACTTTTTAGGACAATTTTTTTTATGCGACAACAAAATTCAATCATTTTAATTTTTTAATATACATATTTTTATTTGTATTTTGAAAAAAAAATTTTTTTTCGTTTTTTACATTTTTAATATATATTTTTTTTTAATCAAAGTAGTCCCCAACAAAAATCGAATGAATTATTATTCAGTAGTTCTGCGGCTATCGTCCCTACCAAATATAATCAATTTCATTAAAAAAAAATTTCGAAAAAAAATGTTTGAAAAAAAGTCACGAAAATCTTGTTTTTTCGTTAAAATTCGTTTAAAAAAATCTAAAAATATTTTCGAAAATAAACAATTCTGGTAGGGACGATAACAATAAATGAGTAGAAGAACATATGTAAATTTTAAAGCAATCGGTTGAAGACTTTTTTTTAGGACCATGACAGTTTCAGAAAATGATGATTCGAGAAAAATGCGTTTACAGACAGTTAGACAGTCGCTTACGACACGTCGGCGACTATGAGCTGTAACTTATTAAATAAAACAAACAAAAATTGAATTTCGGTATGACTTTTTCACAGCATGTTTTCAATAGGTTTTACCGTCAAAATATAAAAAAAATCGATTTTTCGAAGTGATTACATGAGAATACCCCCTTAAAAGTTTTATGAAATTAAAGTTTTGTACATATACATACATATGTATATCAAACGTATTCGCACTGAGCATTGAAGCGATTTAGCGCGTTGCTCATAGGACATGGTGTACTATTTGGTGTACTGTATCCAATATTTTGATGCAATGGATAATTGCACACGCTTTAAATTAAAAATGTTTAGGGTAAAAAGTAAAACGGCAGGGGGCGGTCGCACAAAAAAAGAACCCAAGAGTAGACCTCGACTTTTCACTAATGAAAGCAGATATATGATATAGTGGTTCGATCTGAAAATTGCTTAGCTGCTGTAGCGTTGCGTGGAACAATAATCCATGCCAAATTTCGTGAAGATATATTCTCTCATAAAAGAGTTTTCCATACAAGAACTTGACTTTGATTGTTCGGTTTTTTTGGCAGCTAAATGCAATAGTAGTCCAATATCGGCGGCTGCAACACTTAAGCAGTTTTTTAAGAAGAAAAAAAAAAACAGTATGCAAAATTTCAGAGCGACATCTCAAAAGTCTCTCATATTAGGTCTCGTACATACAGATATTCGGACGTGGTAAAATAACTCAGCTCTAACATTATTTACGGCGCTCCCGCCTTTTCCTTCTGGATGTTATAAGCTGCGTGGCAGATTTACATAATATACTGTTCAGTGTATAAAAAAAAAACAACTGGAGTAGTAAAGTACATCCTAATGTATATAGACATATTAAACTTAATGTTTATTCTACGAGTATTATTGTTATCGTAACGAAGCATGAGCTATGTACTCATGTAGACTAACTACTGTGGGCAAAAATAAAAAAAATTGTGGTTGAAAATCGACGATTAACAGTCAAAAATCTTACTGACATCGTTGTAATATCAGAAGGATCAGTGAAAACAATCTTGATCATTTGAGTCTGAGAAAAGTCAAAGCACGATTGGTTCCAAAATCACTTAATTTTTTCGAAAATTAGGATGTCATGAAACGTAAAATTGCAGGGGATGAATCTTGGAACAATGCTTAGGACCCGGAAAACGGACGATCAATCGGCCGAATATCGTGGCAAAGGTGAGTCGAAGCCAAAAACTACGTCAAGCACGTCAAAAATCAATACGCGTTATTCTCAGAATGGTCTCAAAACGGTTTCCACTCTCAAAGGAAGAGTTTTGAAGCTAGATATCCAATTTGGAGAGAACATTATTAACATAGCATTCTCTATCGCGCCGCTATTTTAGAAAATTTCAAAAAAAATCTTCCATAGCGCGAAAGCGCTTTCATACAGATTAATAGTCTTTTTAAAATTTTTGGTTTAGATTAAAATGGCGGCCACAATCGTGGACATCGTACAGGACCTTTTTTTTAAGTGTCATTTCAACAATTTATTTAACTATTATACACCCAATAAATAAACATAAAACCGGAGCGATTAGTTAATTTCAACATTAAAAAAAATATTGCGAAAATAAGTTTTTTTTCGGAGGGTCACACTGAGAAGATCCCTTAAGAATTTTAAAAATATGAACAAGGTCTCATAGTAGTATGTGTACTATTTGTAGTTTACAGTTAATGTTCATTTTACGAGTATTATTGTTAGGTTAACGAAGCATGCAAAATGATAATTGTCACACTTAGGTTGGAACTAGAGTATAATTCTGCAGAATGTGGCTTTGATTATCAAAAATAAATACATATTAAACACGACGCTGCAAATGAAAAGAATTTCGACCACTTTTGTGCATATGCAAAGTAACAGTGGATTTCTCGCGCTGTTTAAATACAGATTTTCCGTTAATTTTATTCACTTACAGCGCTGTTAAATGAAACTGATTATTTGCTTTGCTTTCAGCTTTCATTTACTTAAATTTTCAAATGCCTAATGTGGTGAAGTCTTGCGCTTTAAGCTATCGTCTGCGCTTTTCTAAACTCTTCTGCATGGAACTTTGCAAGCTCGAAGTTGGAGTATTTTTTAGAGAGCGCTAGTTGAGTTTTTGAATTGAGTGACTTGAACGAGAACCGCTCACTCATGTACTATACGGATTCTAGTGTGTATATGAAAGGTAGATAGATTTTATCTATGAATACTTATTTTTGAAAGCTTGACTATACTCATTTATATACAAATGTGGTATGTATATGGAAAATGGTTTGGATTTGCTTGTATTTTCTGTATACGTAAATAAAAGTGGAATCTACAACAACTTGTTGGTTCTTCATATGCCAGAAGGCCAACAAGCATACAATTGAAAATGAATTGAGTATAAAAATATTTTTGCATGCGTTGCGGAACTCAGAAAATATTAAGAAATTAAATTTGTTGTAGAACTGAAACAAACATATATCATAATATGATTAAATATTAAGATTTAGCTTTACTCAATTAGTCATGGCCAGCCGTCTTATACGTATGACATTCTTCTTCTTTATTGGCGTAGAAACCGCTTATGCGGTTATAGCTGGGTTTACAACAGCAGTCGTTCTTCTTTTACACTGTTCGACGCCAATTGGAGATTCCAAGTCGAGCCAGGTCCTTTTGCACTTGGTATTTCCAACGAAGTGGAGGTCTTCCGCTTCCCCCGGCGGGTACTGCGTCGAATACTTTCATAGCTGGAGTGTTTTCGGCCATTTGGACGACATGACCTAGCCAGCGTCGCCGCTGTCTGTTAATTCGCTGAACTATGTCAATGACGTCGTATATCTCATACAGCTCATCGCTACATCGACTGCGATAATCGCCGTTCCGCAAAAACCACTTTATCGAAACGTCGTAACACCAACTCATCAGATGTCATCGTTCATGTACTATATAGCAGGACAGCAGGGAGCATGAGTGACTTGTAGAGTTGTTTCTTTGTTCGTCGAGAGAGGACTTTACTTCTCAATTGTCTACTCAGTCCGAAGTAACACCTGTTGACAAGAGTTATTCTGCGTTGGATTTCGAAGCTGACCATGTTGTTGGTGGTTCCAAGATAAACGAAATTATCTAGGACTTCGAAGTTGAGACTGTCTGCATTGACCTCGGTAATAAGGGGCATTCCAAGAAACTTAATAAGTTCCCGTTTCTACCAGATATCACAGATATTCGAAATTCTATAGAATTGAACTTAAATTGGGCCCCCAACAATACCTTCCCTTCAAGAGGAGAGTGAGAAAAAGAAGTGGTGAGCACACAATGCAGGGATAAGCATCTATACGGAGGAGTTCAAATATGATAATCTAGTGGGAGGCTGTGTATTTCACTAAAATTATCTTCCAGTAAAGCCTTTCGTTTATCAGACCACTATTGTGTCTTCCAAAGCGGAGATCACAGCAATTAAACAAAGTATTTTTGTTCGGCCAAAGAGTTTGCTCACAACAAGGAATATATTTATATATACAGATAGCCAAGCTGTTTTAAAATTACTAAAATCGCTTAGGATTTCGTCAAAGCTAGTGAAAAAATGCCTTGATTTCTTAATGGATGTATCATCTTATTTCACGATAAAACTGCAAGGGGCTCCAGGACATCGTAATATCCTTGGTAACTGCGAAGAAGATGAACTAGCCAGAGCAGTCACTGTTCTACAATTAGACTCCGAAAAATAGAGAATTTATATGCCTCTGATTACTTGCAGATATTCAATCGCCAAACATGTTACCATATAAATACAGGTGAGTTTCTGTGGACTTAATCCCTAACTTGCTTAACAAGCTGGAAACATAGCATGAATGACGTAAGAACTCTAGTAGAAGTGCTAACAGGCCATTGTCTAATTGAAGAACATGCCAGCAAACTCGGATCGCCATGTAATAACTATTGCCTGTAGAACCTAACAAGAGGTAGAAGAAGAAATAATTATAGAACATTTTCTATGATGCTGTCGAATGTTAAGCTTTGTATAAGAAAATACTACTACTAACTATTGATCGAGGGTTCCTTGACGATGTTTTAGAGGTTGCACAGATTAAAGTTTTCAAATTGATGAAGTTCATCAGGAGCACAGCGATTCAGAGAGCACATAATATAGAGACGGGATTTTAATGACGGTTGTTTCATAATGAGCCCACTGAAGGCTTAGGTACAATGCCAAACATCCACTCTATCTACCTAACTTTCCTTTCTATTGCCTATTTTCTGAAAAACTGGAAGCAATGGAGCCGAAAGAAGTGTCTCAAAACACTAAAATCTTGACATTCGACATTTAGATAATATTTGGTAGGGTGATTATAAATATTCTCTATACTCTTCTATATCTTCGCTAATAGAACTTCATTGAACTCATACAATCAGCTTTCAGCGGAATTTCAGTGGGCTTTCAGTGAAATTATATTTCAAGGACTTCCAACAACTGCGTTGTGAACATGTTAGTACTCCACAATTATTATTTGCACACCTGTGCAAGCACACATTTATGTGTATGTGGCTATATTTTAAGTCTCTCTCCCCAAGCCATGCCAATAAAAGTAAGTCGCTTTAGAGTGGTTATTTGATTTGCTCAGTTATTAAATGCACTAATACGTTTAACGACGAACTCAAAATGAAAATGAAATCAAAATGAGTTTCAAACGAAAAATCACTAATGCTGCAGTGCTCCAGCACTGACTAATCGAATGTTTATCGCTTGGTGAAAGTGAAAAATAAATGTGGAAAATTCCCAAACAAACACACTTGTGCGCAAATTTATGTCAAACAAAAGTGCGCATATGAAGGATTATGGCGGGCGAAAGTGCGGCAGTGGCAGGAAGTGGTGGGATTGCGACATTGAATAACGCTAACCAAATGTAAATAAATAAAGCAGATATATATGTATGTTTGCGAATACATACATACAGATTTATGTACACACAGGCATACTATAACATATACTATATACATATATATTTTATATAGTATATTCCCAAAGAAAGCGAGTGACAAAAACTTTATAAGCGGCGTACACAGAGTTGCTACTGAGCGAGTGAAACAGCAGATATGCTTTGAAAAGTTATTGAAAATAATAAAAAAAACTAACAGCATCAGGAAAGCAAAGAGAAGCTGCGAGCTGTTGAGAGAACTATGCTGTAGATTTAATGTTTATGTCGAAGGAGAGTTTTTAGGGGTAGATGCTGTTGCTAACAATGCTGCAAAATTATAATAATGTTAAGAGCACAGTTTTGTATGCTTGTAAGTGACTTATAGGTGCTAAGACGCAGGGTCGTACCGTATTGCGAACCTAGAGTATATATTAATTGACTATGTACTATATATACACCTTTAATGAAACACTATATTTCTTGAAGAGAATATAAAAAAGCGTATACATATTTAAATATTTTAACGAGCAGCGCAGTTAATAATTATGATTTTTTTTACAGTTAGATAAATATGTTTACTCTTGGGAAATATCCAGAAATTTAATTTTAAATATTATTTAAAAGTTTTAAGTGTACAGCGCGTCATTACTTCTAAGGTTTGTTAATGTTTTTCCCATCAACTGTTAAAGTAAAGTGCTGTTAATATATTTATGTTAACCACATAGCCTGGGGAATGCGCTAAATACTGTTAAAGTAAAGTGCTGTTAATATATTTATGTTAGCCACATAGCTTGGGGAATGTGTATTTCTGTCGCGCTGTTAATAAAACCAGAAGGAGTATGCTGTTAACAGGAGCATAAGAAAGCTTTTGAAGCTATTTATAGCTACAATGCTCTCCTTCCTTCTTCCTCTTTGAGAGCGGGCAATCACATTACTAACAGACGGATGTGTCTCTGTGCGCCTGAAGGCCTCTGCAGCAAATATATTATAAATGTCATACATATTTAAGCTTATGTTATTATCAAGGACTGTGAACAGTGCTACCTAACAATGGGAGTAGACAATGTCGTCAATGGCAGCTGTTGGCATTGTCAGCATTTCAATTCTGTGTGTTTGTATGCGTGTGCGCGAACGCCTGTTGATAAAGGTGCTGCTATTCGCACTCAATGCTATTGCATGTATGTAGATAGTTATGGTATATAAGTACATACATTTGTATATGTTTAAGTGAAGGGATAAATATTTGAACATTACTAGGGCAACCTTAAGTTGCTAAGATTCAATGAAGAGTATGTTCTCTGTGTGCGTTGTATAGTATGTAAATATTAAATTCAATAAGGAGAGAAATAAGTATTAAGGACGTCCTCTGAACTTTTGAAATATGTATTTTATTTTTGTTTTTGTAATATTTATGAATTTGTTTTTTTTTCAAAAATTTTTACTGTTACCAATAGCACACGACTTGAAGTAAATAATAAAAATATATTTTAATTGAATTTAAATCAAATTTTTAGAAGGAAAAATTAATCGTATAGATGATTCCATTTTATTGCCCGTACTGTATATAAAATGAAATTTTTCATTATTTTGATGATATGGCTTATGATAACTGCTAGTTAGTATTTCTAAGTACGTCAAAATTTTTTTAAAATGTTTTTTTATTTTATATTAATAATGAAATACTACATTTAATTTGTTAATTTCGAAATATGTATGATTGTAGGTGGCAACCCTATTCAACTTATCACCTTAAATAAGTAAATATTTAAAGCTATTTCAGTGTAATACCCATATTGTATTATCAGTTTTATTAAATTGACATTATGAAACAGGTGGCAACTCCTGCTTCCGCCGTTGTTATTTTTTATGGTCTGATATTTATATTATAACAATAATTACTATTATGTTAACGATTATTTTTATAGTATATTTCATGAATATATTTAAATTTTGAAACAGGTGGCAATTCTGTTTTATAATATTTTCCAATGTTAGAATCCTCTTGAATTTAATACACATGTTGTAGTGCTTCCTTGGTCTATCATTTTATTAAACTGAAAATTTTGAACGATTGGCAACTCTATTTTAAAAAATCTTCCTATGTATGCTTTCTTAAACTAGTTGTGTTTAATACGCATATTGTAGTAATTCGTGTTATCAATTTTGTTGAATTATTTTTTTTGAAAAGTTGGCAACTCTCCTCTAAAATTATTTCCGATGCAAAGTTTCTTAAACGTCATGAGTTTTATACACATGTTTTACTAATTCCTTGGTCTTACCAATTCCATTTAACTGAATATTTTTGAACAGCTGGCAACTCTGTTTTAAATTGTTTTCCAATGTAAGCTTTCTTAAAGCACATGAGTTCAATACATATATATGTATATTGTAACAATTCGTTGGTCTTATCAATTGTTGAATTAAATTTTTTGAAAAGATGGTTTCTTTTAACTGAAATTTTTTTGAGTTTCAATATTTGGCAATGTTTTGTTATTTTGCGACAGGTGGCAATCTTCCAATTATATATACATACGTATTTTATAAAACATTCAACTATACTCTATACATTTAAACACTACATAAATCTAATTTTAATGCTACAAAATTTTTTTTCAATTTAATATTCATTCTGTTTCAAGTTCAAACTAACCTCTATTTCACCTGTGTTTTAGGCTCCAACGCTGCTCCACGCAAATGTTAGCTGACAAAAGTCACTTGAACTGCGTCGATGGTTAAATAGCATAATTATTTTACAGGATTTACACTCATCTATTTGCCAATACATTGAGTTTAGCGCAACAGTTTGGCTTCTGTTATATAAATTTCCATAACAGTACGATAACATGTGCACCCTTGCGTTAAATTTATTGTGGCTTTGGCTCTCAGCGCTTCATTCGGCACTGTTAGCGACATAGTCACCAATTCGTAACTCTGTTAGTCTGACATTGTTATCACGCGCTGGACCAGAGAATATACGCAGATAAGACAATTGTTATTGTCATTGTTGACGCTCATGTTAACTCAAACTTTGTACATGCTGTTAAAATGCTGTTCTGCTGACATTCGAAGCAATTCTCAATTCGGATTCATTCGCGTTCACGACGTCAAGCGTTATCGTCATTGAATACGGTCGGTTCAGACAAGTTGTAAGGTTACGAATATTTCAGTACTATCAGTTTTCATCTCAATTACAGTGATTTGTTTTGGAGATAGTGTGCTACAACAACAACAATTGAACATTTTATGTGTTATTGTGCCCTCTATGTTTTTGTGTAAATATCTGATTCGCAAAACGTGTGGCAGATTGATACAGTACTAACGGTCAATAATTTGAAAAGGTTGGTGCGATTCAATTAAAGTGTGGCAGAAAAATTAATAATGATAAACAAATAAGTTGTAGAATGTTGCAAAATTGTTGAATACAATGAATAATAAAAAATCGCAGAATTGTGTTTATGGTGTGGTGTTCATGGAATTGTTCAGTGTTCAGAAAAGTTGGTACAATAAACTAAAGAATAAAAAATTATTTGAAATAAAGGAAATAGGAAAGTTATGTGTTTTATAGAGAATTGACTAGAATGATGGCATTATAAGAATTTAAATAAGGATTGTGTAATTTTGAACTTTAAACCCCCAAATAACATTTATTTTTAAAATTTTGATGACGAACGTGAGAGGATTGTATTAAAAGTTCACTTTCACGTTTACAAAAAAAGGAAAAATAGATATTTAATTTTAATTGATTTTAAATTCATTAATTAATTTTAATTTGATTCTAAACTCGATTTAATATTTTGTATTTATATAAATTTAATATTGATCAAAACTAAATTAAAATTAATTAACTAAAATAATTAAAAATTAAATAGAAATTTAATTTTAATTAAATTAAATTAATTAATTAAATTAAATTTCTATTTTTACTTTTTATTAATTAAAAAGAATTAGTCAATTAACTAATTTGAAATTAATTAAAGTCAAATTTCTATTTTTACATTTTTTGTAGAATTTATAAATTTTAAAATTCATGCACTTCAGATTAAAAAAAATGTATAAATAAATTATATATAATAATGATACTAAGAAGTATTGAAAAATAATGCATAAAAAAAACTACTAAAGAAATTTAAAAGTAAAAAGACCTGAAGAATGGTGATAAATGAAATAGGGAGGAGAAGAAGAAAGCTCTCATATTCAGTCCCATCCATTGCACATTTCGTCCAAATATACAAACATATACTTATTACCTAATAATCCGGATGCTTTAAAGTTTTTGAGCTCTACACACACAAGTCTGGTTATAACTTTTTAAACTAATATTCAATAAAAACTTTAAACCACAAACATTTTAACGAAATTCAAAAATAGAAATTAAAAATTTGGTATATATTGGAAATAATTATAATTGTTTTAAGTATGATATTTGATTCGCTGGCAAAATATTGAAATTTTTGCAAATCTAATCGCCAAAATCGATAATGTCAACATTAATGAGGCCTTACTGTATTCAGCACAGCACAATATTGCTATAATTCATTTCTATTAACACTTATTCTGTAATTATTATCACAAACACACGAGTCATTCGTAATAGTTAGCAAGTAATTTGTGCTTACACCGATCAACAGGTCGTATGAGTAATATTACTTGTTTACTGTGTATTCTCTAACACAAATTCGTTTGAAATATGTACCAAGTTCTGCTTGTTCGATCTTGTAATTTTCATTAATGTTTTAACCATTCTGCTATTAAATTTTTATAGTATAATTCTAGCAGCACTTTTGGTACACCTTGGCGTATGAGTAATAATATAATGAAATATGTTTAATGTTCTATGAACCAAAGTCGTAAATAATGCAGATATATGCTCGGAGTACTACTTATTAATTATTAGAAGATCTTCATTTAACTTTAATAATTACGGAGATCAATCTGATGTTTAGGCATATACATATGGGGTTTTACAAAGTCACTTATATCGTCGTGGCGTATGAGTAACCCTCATTCAATTGTTAGGACTCCACTTAAAAGTAATAAATAATGCTGAAATTTGCTCGAAATTCTACTTATATCTTCGTTTAAATATATGTATGTATGTAAATATTTCAGCCGTACTAACTGAAGTATATTCATTAGGGTGCTTAAAACAAATAAAAAATATTTTTTTTTTAACTCTTACCCCCTCAAATGTTACTGATTGACAAACAAAAAATCCTCCCTCAAGCCAGGCGCTGTAGCATAACTCTAAGGGGTCGATATTTTTTTTTTAGATTCCCATACATTTAACATAGGAATTTTCGTTTTTCAAAAATAAACATCACATACTCAGAAAGTTCACTTTTCAAACTTTAAAAATTTCTGCGACAAAGTTTGATTATCAAAATTAGACGATTGAACATAGTGATTTGAAATTTGGCAATTTTTCAATAAAAGTAAAAAAAGTTTCTGAGAATAATAATTTTGTCGCAGGAATTTTTAATGTTTGAAAAGCCAATTTTATGAATATGTGATGGTTATTTTTGAGAAGCGAAAATTAGTTGGTGAAATTTTAGTTTGAACGAAAAAACGAAAATTCATATGTCAAATGTATGTGAACCTAAAAAAAATAGCGACCTCTTTGAGTAAGCTACAGCGTCTGGCTTAAGAAAGAATTTTTTGTTTGTCAATCACTAACATTTGAGGGGGTAAGAGCTGAAAAAAAATTCAAACATTTTTTTGAAGCACCCTAATATTCATACATAGGTATATATCGTCACCTAAAATGCATAATAACGTATCATCAAAAAAATCGAAAATGAGTTTTTTATTCCTTATGATTCACTACATACATCATATTACATATACATATGTAGCATAACATTTTCAGCTTCTGCTATCAGATATAACCAATATATAACCATTTTATAACCAAAACTAAAATTTTGTTTCGATATTAGTGGTTTATATTACATCGTTTTTCCTTCGCCTGTAAACTTATGAAATGTAATGTTACGATATTTTACATTTTGGGCGATGATATGTAATTATTTCGGAATCTGCATGGCGTATGAGTAATTTCTTTAAAATTAAAGCTTCTAGAATGAAGTGGAAGCACTCACTTCAAACTTACTTTAAATAATTCATATATTTTGAATTTATTAAAGTAGTTTTTGGAATTTCGCGTTTCCATTTATTTAATTTTTACTCTTTCAGACATTTTCTGCAGTTCTGATTATCTGAAATTCGTACTATTATTAAATTTAGCTCTATAATTGCAAAATTTTACACTGAAATTAAGGTGCAGCAAAATATAATAGCGAAATCCTTTTACTTATGGTGCAGAGCTCGATTTCGAAGCGCCATAAAACAATTTTTTAATTTAATAGAACATTATAAATATTATAAGGTTTCATAAGCACATAAGCGATATTATAATTGACTCTTTTTGTAGTTTATAATAACATTTTTTATTCTTATATCACAAAAGGCGAAACAAAGTAAAAGTATTGTTATCAACATGGCGTATGAGTAATATTAATTTTAGTTATAGTACTGTTCAGTGCAAGGTCGTTGTAATTGTCATGATATGAATGTTATTGCTTAAAATTCTACAGTTATTCTAATAATATCTTAATTGGCTCATTAATTACGACTTAAACGTTTTCACTTGCAAGACCGCATTCAAAATCATGATGAACTAACACATTGTATGAGTAATTTTTCTTGAACTTATAACAGAATTGAATACTAAAATTTTTGATATGAGTATTAAATCACTTTTAACGCTCTTTGACATATGACTATACAGAATATACATATATATTAGGGCGTTTTTTTTAACTATTAACTTTTTTCAGTCCCGCCACGAAATTTCCTTACTTTTCAAGTAAGGCTTTATAGAATTTTCATAGATGGTATGTAATGAAAAATCTTTGAAAATTCCATACAGCCTTACTTAAAAAGTCGAACATCTCGAGAAGTATTAATGATAGCGATTTTGACTTCGAACCTTTTTTGTAGCAAATAAAATTTCCTACAAGTTTGTGATGAACGTGTTTTCTATAGCTCTTGTCATTTGCGAGATATATACAAAAAAATGCGAATTTCATGGAAAAATCAGGTTTAGAGCCCCGTACTACCTCGCCGGTGTGAGTTACGACTTTGTTGTTCTGGGCACTTTTGTAGAGTGAGCAATTTTGACAAATATGCGTCTAAGGTCAATGCCATAAAATACCCCTGATCTGTAGGAATTTAAAGATAAAAACTCACGATTGTAGTGTATTTTCTATGGAAAATTTTTACAGGTCTTGGTCCATTTCCTAATGTTAATATTAAGGGCTACAATTTTTAGGGAATTTTTTTTCAGGTATTTCCAAAGAAATTTCGTGACGGGCTTGAAAAAACTTAATAGTTCCAAAAATACACCCTAATATATGTATATATAATATATCAACTTTCAAATCCCCAAAGAGCATAAAAAGTGATCCATTACTTACATATAAATATTACTTACTTACATATATATTATATATATTATATTAGAGCGGGTTGATTTAAATGAAGACAAAAAATTGGTTTCCTTAAAAAGTAAACTTCGACTTAAAAAGCGTTGGCCCGAAACCAGTTTTAGATCAGCAATCTGTTAGGCAAAGTTATGCAGAAAGAACACTTCCCACAAACTCGAATCTACAAAAAAAAATTGACCCGCTCTATTATTATCTATTATATTGATGTCCTCTCCAGTTATAGGAGACACCTAAATTAAGCTTAATTTTTAGGTAATGTGAGCAATATAAAAAAATGTATTAAAGTTCGAAAATTGATTTCCGATTTCAAGTACTACATACAATCCAAAATGATAACTTTATACTTTCATGGTATAATGAATATTAGTGAATTTTTTACCTCTTAATTTTTTCACAAAATATGTAAGAACATTATTTTGAACTAAAATTAGAAACCGAATGAATCCATTTGAATTCTAATTGAGTAATTTAGCTGTCGCTGAAAGTCAAAAACCTGCTGACATTACGAAATTTTGGCGAATACAATTAGCTGCCCTTTCAGCACGCACTCAACTACCCTTTCCAACTCATTAGCGGCGCAATTCATACATTGTCGAATTAATGGAAGTTTTCTGCTTAAGCATCAAAATTTACAACCCAAACCCACACATGTGCATGCATACTTATTTCCACGTGTATGTTTGCCTGCGCCAGCTAACCACTTGCGTGCTATTAATTGTTGCAATTGGCATAAATTAACTGCGAGCACTCGTTTGCGGAGCGGAAATGCAGGTGGCTAGTGCGAAAAATTTTAATGTGCTCGCTGCCTTGCCATGAGCGCTAGTTTGTTTGACTATGCATAATGTATTCCACGCACACAAGCGCCTTACAGGAAATGAGTTTTAAACGAAAGCCATAAATAGCGCTTAGGTAATTAACTAACTTCCGCGTGTTTCAAATGACACGCATATAGTGAAATTCTACCAAATAGTTTAAATTTTGAGAGCTTACAGGTGTGAGGGTGGATATGTGTTTCCTTTAAGAATTACAATAAATTAGTATTTTTGTTGTAAATATAGATCAATGGGAGCCCCAAAGAAGAAGTACAGCCTTTCTTCTCGATATATCGATTACGATTAATCGATTATCTTGGGATTTTTAGCGTTTAATCAGCAAATATAGACGATAAAAAGTCAAACATCTTGAGTATTTGAATTTTTTTCGTAACAAAAAATAGTAGTATTAGTAGTTAGGTGAGAGTTTCAATGAAGATGATTATTTGAACTGTAGTAAAAAATATAAACAAAATCAATTAATTGAAAACCTTTAAAAAAAGTTTGAAAAGCTTGATACGAGTGTATAATCTATTATATTTCTTGATTTTGGTCAAGGCAAAATTCACGAAGTATTTTTCCAAACTCAACTTATTGTCAAAAATTTCGGATTATTAATTTTATTTATTCAAAAAATTTATAATTAAAAATTTATTATTAAAAATTTTATAAAAAAATTTTATCAAAAAAATTGTGATATGTGATTAATTACAAGTTTTTATTGTTAAATTTTTTTGCTATACTGTGATTAGTTTCCAAAAGAACCTTAATGAAATTCCAATCTTTATTGTCAAATTTCGAATTATTAATTTTATTTACTTAAAAAAAAAATAATAAAAAAAAATATTTTTTAAAAGTTTATTATTAAAACTTATAGAAAAAAATTGTGATCTGTGTTCCTTTTACAAAAAACATCCCAATATAACGCTATAAAAAAAGCTTTCCGCACCTTCTTAGTGTATAATTTTCTATAGGGCCTTCTCTGGCGCTACAGCACATCACTCATACGCCATGTACGTTTGCTTGAATTCGCAAGTGCGTGGCTAATTGGATTTGCTGCCGCTGTCGATTATGACATCCACTCTAATATGTATGCATGTTTTTTGGCATTGTTGCAACTGTCATTATCGCCGCAATGCCGCTGGGTGGTAAAGTGTGCGTGGCAGTTGCACTGTGCAAATTTCCAGCACATCCGCTGTCGTTGTTGTTGCACGGCTTTCAAATGTTTAAGTGATTGCTATTAATATTCGTACGCCATTATTGGCACGTGTTTATATATAAAAATCTATAAAAAGTCAGTTGTTTTAATTTTTTTATTAAATATTTAAGTTTATTTTTGCTTTCAAAAGAATGCCGTTCATATGGTCGGGGCTGTATTTGACAGTTTGAGTATTTATACAATTTTAGTCACTTAAATAATATTTTCATATTCTTTAATTATGTCTTCGTATTCTTTGATTATATTTTCATACGCTTTAAGTGTCTTTTACACATATCTCTTAGGCATTAATCAACTCAACGCTTTAGCTGAATTTGATTAAGCCCCTCGTGTGTGTTTTTTTACAACAAATTAGCACGCACTTGTGCAAGCGGAACTTTCTTCATTTGGTTCATGAACAAAGGCGTGTAATTGGAAGGCAGCAGCGCGTGAAATATTTCGAGGTTTTTTTCATATTTTAGTTTCAACGGATATACTTACATATATATATATATATATTTGTATGCTTGTATGTACATACATATGTCCTTATGAGCATAGTTCATTAAGATTTCTTGAAGGTTCTTCGTATTTGTGCATATACATACATATATATATATATTAGGGTGAGCCAAGGACTAATTTATCAAATTTATGGGTTAAAGTAAACCTACATATATACAGAGAAGATAATATCCATGCAAGGCAAAGTTTTTTACTTAATTTGTACGTGGAATCGTCACATAAAAGTAACACATAAAAAATCGGTTTTCATAAAAAATATCATAATTTTTGAACCTTTTAGAATAAAGCTTTTTATATGGTGGATTCTTGTAGAGCATCAAATTTCCTAAAAAAATCTTCTTCAGAGTTAATTTATTTAAATCAGAAAAATCATGATTTTTTATTTTTGAGTAGTCGAAAAAGTCTTTTCGCATTTCTAATCAAACTTCAACTTATTTTTTTTATGTTTATATTAATAAATAAACAAATATGGACAAATTTTGTGAATCAATTTTTGCCATTTTCCCGCTAAAGATAATGTTCATCAGTTCCTTCAGTGTAAATCGAAATTTCGAAATTTCCAGAACGGAAGCGAGCAAACCATTGTTGTGCTACATGAACTAATACAGCATCGTCTCCGTAAAATTCATAAATTTCATTGGTGGTTTGCGTGACATTCCTTCCTTCTTTATACAAAAAATTCGAAATATAGCGAGTTTCTTCATTATTTTCACTTATTTTTGAACAGCTGTAACTTTTTTTCAACTTTCCGAATTTAGTTTTTGGACTAAATGAAGCTTAAAATCTCACCTTTCTAACACTATATGGTATGACACAATGTGATTGGTAGCACTGGAGGTATACGAATGCGACTATTGACAAAATACGAAAAGACTTTTTCGACTAACCAATATATTGGTTATATCGGACATCGGAAGCTGAGAATTTTATGCTATATATATGTAATGTGATGTAGTAAATTGGAAGCAAAAAAAACTCAATTTCGCTTTTTTTGATGATACGTTGTTTTGCATTTTAGGTGACGATGTATTTAATAGCTTTGAAAAGTGAAAAACGCTAAGTAAACAGATAGATATACATAGATATAAAGGATAATTTTAAATCATGGATTCAATAGTGACTCACCTTATCTATTTTCTTAATTTTGTGTTCAAAATCGTTTCTCATCACATTTATTATACATACATGTCTATTTATAATAATATATTTATAGCATATCTTCACTTAGATAGAAATATATATATATATATATATTTATATGTAATTATACATTATGTCATTGCCCACCAAGTTGTTTGTTGTTGCTGCGCTTTGGGAATCAAATAATGAAACTTATCCACTCACTCTTAGCAAATATGCTCAATTATATCCTTAACCATCCACTTCACTGCTCAATGTAAGTGAGTGAGTTTAGCAACAGTTTAATACTATATATTTGTTGTTATGTTTGCGCAGCACACTTGTTGTACCCGGAAATGGCTACTCATTCATTTCAACTCCTTAAATTATTCATTAATTTTATTTTTTCGGCTGTGCCGCCTTCAGGCGTAAAAAGTTCCAATGACTGCGTGCAACCGCAACATGAATAAAAGAAACGCCGAAAAGCCCACAAACCACAATTCAGTCCGAAAAAAATCTATACACGTTTGTATATATTGTAATTTAATGTATGTGATTATATTTTTTGGGGATTTTTGGCGAGACGATGACGAATGTATTCACTGATGAACAATGCTAACTTGATTAGGGTTCGCAGTGAACTGACACAGCTTCCTTTGAAATTTGTGTATATATTGTGTATTATGAACCTCGACTTCGACCTGCTGAAATACAGTTTAGTTTTAATAAATTTCAATGCGTCGTGCTTTTACGTTATTCTTTTTAATGTGAGTTCATAAAATTTTAAAGACGTCATTATCATAACGAATATAACGGTCTCGATATTAAATTTGATTGTGTTGGCAATATTAGTTCTTTAAGAAGCTAAAAAATATTAAATTAGAAAAGCGTTACTATTGGTTGGATAAATAATCTATAGAAGGGTATTACTTTTCTTTAGTCAGAAAAAAGTTTGTTGAACAGCGAGGCTCAGTGATGGTTGTGACTACCGAGGGTCTCAAGTAATAATGATATAATGATATACAAACTTAAGTTTTGGGAGGGCAATTTTTTCACACTTTCAAAATATACAAAAATAATAAAAAAAATTAATTTCACATTATATCACATAAGCCCTGACTTGGTTAATTAAGTTTTTATTAAGTAAGTTAATGTAATTTTAAGCACTCGCTTTTAGCATAAATCTAAGCAGAAAATCTTTAATTAATCGTTTTCATGGAAATAAGCTTTTATTAGAATTCTCTTAATATGCAATATACCTCAGCTCTAGAAATCAAGTGTGTTGAACAAATTTGATTGAAACAGCACGCGTGCGTGTAGCTCAGCTGTTGCTTCCGCACCGGCTTCTCTGCTGCTTAACACCTGTCACTGTCAGTTAAATTAATTGAAATGAATTCAAGTCAAAGGCTGATTTATTAAGTAGACATGCATAGTAAATCGTACTCATCTAAACTCACTTATGCGTACGTAAGTGCTCACAAATACATGTACATATATACGTTATTAAATGCCTCAATATATACCTGGTCATGGGCACTTAATTAGTGACAACAAAGGTTGCAAACAATGAGTAAATAATTGCAGCGCTTGCAAAGTCTTAAGACGTTCGGTAATTGATGTCCCCAATTTAAGCCCTCGTTTTAGTAGCAAAGTTGAGATAATCGCCTCGTCTTGCACTTTTTAATCTTCGTCAATGCTCACAAGATTTTTGTTGAGACTGAGAGAGCTTTGCAAATTAAGTAAGATTTGAGTGATTTTGAACTATCTTCTTTGGAAGCACTTATGCATATTTGGTGGAAATAACATTGCAGCAATACATTGAGTGGAAACACAATAAAATTGTATAGTGGAAATTGATGATCTATTATTAATACTATACTACTTTGATAAACATGCACTCTCCACCAACGAAATATACTACTATAGAGTTGTCTGAATAAGCGAAACATGGTAGAGCAACTTTGAAAGGGTGTCGATAGGATCCTTTCTTATAAAGAACTAAGCAAACAATATCAATAAACTGCTGTGAAAGTAAATGCCATTATGTATAGAACTTGATTTCTTTTGCATGGCTATCACGGGCAGGCTTGCAGAAGTCCAGACGCTGAATCCAATTTTCGACGGTTTTCAGGCATAAATCGGCCGATACTGCTGCCAATTCAAGTTCGATATTCGTACGAAGTTCATCAGTCGTCGCTGGCTTATTGACCATAGACTAACGTAGCCTCACAGGAAATAGTCTAATGGCGTCAAATCGCACTACCTAGACTGGGCCATATCGTGAGATAACACGTTCGCCGAACTTGGTTTTCAATAAATCGTTTATGACATTCGCTGTGTGCCCTGTGGGGCCGTCCTGTTGGAACCCAATACTGTCTAAGTCCATATCATCCAATTCGGGCCAATATCATTTAGTTATCAATAAGCGGTAGCGATTCCCATTCACAGTAACGTGCCGGTCTTGATCATCACCATTGACGCCGCCGGCCCATAAACCGCACCAATCCGTAATTTTTTTGGGATGCAATGGTGACTCATGGAGTGCGTGTGGATTGCTGCACGACCAATAACACATATTTTGCTTATTAATGAAGCCGTTCAGCCAGAAATGAGCCTCATCGCTGTTGATTTTTTGATGAAAATCTGGATGATTTTCAAGTTGTTGCTCAGCCCAATTCATGAACATACGACTATTCTGGTGGTCAAGCGGCTTCAGTTCTTGCGTAAATTTGATCTTGTACGGATGTAGGCCAAGATCTTTTCGCAAAATTCGCCACAACGGATTTGGTTCTTCCTCAATTGAAGCGCTAGCACTACAGGCACTTCTTAGTCTCCCTGGCACGGGAACATTTTGTACTGTGCCTGTGGATTCAAATTATTTCACTAGGCGCTCAATTGTTGATCTGATAGGATGATTATGACGACCATAAATGGGACGTAGCGCTCTTAAAGTTCAGACCATTGACTCCGAATTTCGGTAGTAAATTTTATTAATTTCGACTCGTTGTTTCATCGTATATCTTTCCATGATAAAATGACCAACATTACTAAAGAAAAATGTCAAAGGAGCGGGGAAAAAATATGGCGTCGTTGGCTGTCCCTATTTTTCTACTTTTGTAGCGTTCCTATTGCAAAACTAGTATTTTTCTCTTGGTTTTACAGACAATAACTTCTAAATTGCCAAATCTAAAAGTGAGCAATAAAAACTCAAGGACCATCATATTCATTTACAATATTTGGAGAAATAGAATTAGATAGTAATTAAGATTTTTTAATTTCAAAATGAAAAATAATGTAACGGTGTTAACGGAACACATTTTTGAAACTCTCTCTTCTAAAACGAAGTGGAAATGTTTTGAAATGATCTCGATCTGAAAACTAGGTCAAATAAGAAATTTTCTTACCAAACACCGTAAAAGCTGCATTGAGCTACAATACTGCACACAATATTATGTTAAGTAACTTCGCTAATAATTCTATATAATCAGTTTAATTTCATTTTATTATTTTAATTTATTTGTCAAAAGCACTCTTCACATCTTTCGGCCTTACGTTTTTCCAGCTGGCTTGAGGAGGCGCCACTGAAAACAATCAGAGGAGATTAAAGCAAATCTAAATTTTTAGCTGGAAAAACATGTGTATATACTCATTTGTACATATATATATAAATATGAGAAATATATATATATATGTATATGAGAAGAAATGAGCATATACCAATACATATCCATACATATGTCTATACATGTGAGAAGTAAAGTTTTGCAGCAAATTCTTTGGCTTTCACTAACTTTTGCCATAAAAGCAATAAAATACAAATGTGAGTCGGAAACTTTGGCTCACAGACATATGGCGGTTATGTGGATGTCGATGTGAATTTGAACATATGCTGCGAAATATGTACATACTTATATATACATATTTGTAAGTATGTATTTAAGGGCAGATTATTGTACAATCAAGTATATCCCTTCAGCAGGTCATTTTGGAGTATAGGGGAAGGTATGTGTGTAGGCATCCAAACAAAACTGCACGTGTTTTATAATATAAGCTCAAGCATTTAAACTGTATATTTTGTAATAAACTAATCCCTATCCTTTTTTGACCTAAACTCGAATATTTTTTTTAAGTACTTCTATAATGCTGTTTCTCTTCTTTTCATAAACCTATTTCTTTTGGTTGTTTGGTAGAATTGCAGTCTAAGCTTTGAATTTCTGGACTTTTTGAACTTTTCTACCTTACTTGATGTTCAGCAATTCTTCGCAACCTCTTAAAATACCGGCTATAATAACCATTAATTCCTTATAAAATGTCTTCTATACCTCGAATATTTTAAAACTAGCAGTGTTTTCTTGTTCTTTCCAGAGAAACACTCTTGTAAAGCATTAATTGAAGTACATTTCCTTAATTGAAGTACATTTCCAAAGCAATAAGTTCTGCTTTTTATTCAATTATGTGAGTTTTAGGGTCTCACATTGTTCTACCTTTTCATGCATTAATGAGCTCCTACTCGAAATTTTTTGTGTTTGTTTGACAAAGAGGTCTCATCCTACTAACTAACGAACTTCTTTCTATTTTTTCCACCATTTTTGAGTTTCAGCAAGATGTATTTTAGTATCACCACATCATTTAGAAGTGGAAATAAGATATTTTATTGAGTAATATGCCTGCCTCAAAAGCAGATGAATGACTCTATTTACTTGCATCTACAGATAATACAATCATTTCGGTGCTTTATAACAATGAAAGGACGGTAACTTAATTTAAGATTAATTCCTTTATTTTCGAATTAAATTATCTTACTCCAAATTTGAAAATCTAGTTTATAGTACTACTTCAAGCCATAACGTAGGAACGCGTTAAATCTCATGGAAAAGCAGGAAATAATTGAGAACAACAGCTATAAAATGAATAAACAGCACATGGAGATGTGGAGATATGTGTTGGTGTTAGTAAACATGTACGAGTATTTACTAAATTTACGAGTGCATGGAAAGCTGTTAAAAAGTTGAGCATCTTGCGCAATTTCATTTCATTTCGTTTTACACATATACATACAAATATGCATGTTTGGAATTGAAATTGTTCATATGAATTTGTTTCATACATAAACACAATAAATAAAGCTCTACGTCTCATTAAAGTGCGATCAAATTTGTACAAAAATGTATTTATGTAGTTGTTTTCAGTCTTTTGTGTTGCATAACAAAACTTTTTCAGAATTTATGTACATATGTATATGTGTAGAAGTTCGTTGAAATATGTAGGTAAGCAGTAGGGCCACTACTCCGGATAATATTACGGCGAAACTAGTCTTGAGCTCGCTGATCGCACGTTCGAGACTAGTGACGGGATGTTGTCGGAACGAGGTACCAGAGTGCAAAACTGCAAAAGTAATGTCCAAAACGGTAGATCGGTAGTACACAAAATTCCCATTGGCAGTCAATAGAAGAGACTGTAGGAATAAGAACTAACTGGTCACTGTCTGATGGCGACACACGCCCGCAAGATGGGGTTGACAGATCGAGAAGACTGCAGGAAATACCTAGAGCAGGGCACCAGGGAAACAATGGAACATATCTTGTGTACTTGTCCCGCATTGGCACGCTGTAAGCATCTGGGGTTTCCGCAGTATGATAGATTAGAGGAGGTATCGATAGTGACGCCGCAGAGTATGTTAAAATTCGCGTCAAGCGCAGGCATCTTAAACGATGACTACTTCTCTTGAACTTAGCAAGTGAACTCCATTTGGTATCGCAAAGGACCAAACTGGTCTATGCATGGCTTATTGGCCTACCAGATTAACCTAACTCTAACTTAAGACGCAGTTTCAATATAAGATGACGACTGAGTTTATTAAATATGATATACATAAGAACGGTGTAAAAAGAAAATGAAATTTTGTGATGTCAGATTTATATTATTTTTCTCTGGCATCGAGTTACACCATAATTAGACCGGTTTGAGTGCCTGGCCATAGCCGAGTTGAAGGCTTATTAGCTTGTTCGATCACGTATTTCAGTCTGACTACGTGAAAAATGGGAACGGATAAGAGCTCTAGTGGCTGCTTGCGGTTTATTACTGGAGGGTTAGGTCTCAGACGAGCTCCGCAAAGCCCTGTTCACATACTATTTACCAATAATCGCAGGGTCTTTCTGGCCCAGAGTAAATCGGAAGAATTCTAGAAAACTTTTCGCCCTGAGCAAAGTTCACCTTTCAATAGTTATATAACTGGACTGGATCAGGATTCAAGCATTTAAGAGTGTATTTTTTACAGCCAGTTGCATAAGCTAATTGCAAAAGAAAGAGACTTTTAGACATGCTAGAAGAAGGTATATGGTAGGCGTAAGGCTCTTTGTCGCATTATTTTTCAAATACAAGAGTTTTTATCTGGCTTCATAGAAGTCTGTATTTAGCAGTGCCACGGGCATTCGCCACCATGTTGCGGAATCTGCATTCTAATCAAACTAACTTACCTACTAAAAGACGTAGTATCTTATAAATCTCGTTACGAATTTTCGGGAGAGAGATTCTGCGGAATACCGTCTGTAGAACGATTAGCTGTTAGTTATACGATAACATTGACATAACATAGTTCATGGAGTTAAAACTCCAGCTTTGAGAGTATTCGACGCGGTAGCCGCCTGGAGACCCACAGAAAGAGGAAGAAATCCACTCCGTTGGAGAGATCAAGTGGAGAAGGGCCAAGGTGCACTTGCAATCTCCAATTGGCGGCAAAAAGCGATATTGCTTATATCAGAGAGATTATATTTGGTCCCCTATTTCTGTCTTTAACTTCGTATTTTTTGAATAATTATTCAAATTGATTAAGCAATGCTGGTGCTTGTTGACACGTGTGGATTTAGTCGAAATAAATGTACGTAATCTGAGTGAGACTGCCTCACATTCACTAGGTTTTGATAAGCTGAATCATAAAAATGAGAAAAGTATAAGGAACTGGAGTGAGTTTTTAGCTTTATTATTGTTTTATTTAATTTATAATTTTGGGTCAACATTACTTTGCTGACAACCTTATAATTATAATATTTATTGTCATGGTTCTTTGGTAAATCCTTATTTATGCCGGTAGGAACCCTTGATTAATACCTTTCCAAATATCCAAATTATCCAAGATAATAATGGTAAATAGCACCATGCAGTAGATACAGCATAAGTTTTGGTTGTCCTCTTCGTCGGCCTTTAGGTTGAAAGTAATTAGAGATTGCCAGGAAAACCTGCTTGTGCATTATTTTTCAGTATACAAGAGTCCTAAATACCACTTTATTTATTATTAACCCTTTCTGAGAGTTTAATAATGCAATAAGTTCAATGTTCATTCCACTAAAAGGTGTTTTAAGACTCCATTTAGAGATTTCATTACTTTTGTTTTTCTTATTTCTCATCATAAGTAATTTCCGTTCGTATAAACCAAATTGCCCACGAATATACTTTTTGTATTGTTGTATACGCGTTTAACCGCTTTGAAGTGCTGACACCGCATATTTCATATTTTTACGGCACCGCCCTTACTAAATGGCAGGGCGTCCCTCATGATCCGCATCATTTATAACAATCCCTACTTTTATTTCACTTTATTCAGCCGCGAAAACTCAAAGTCGCATTTGGTACACGGCAATAACATTAATCAAACGCTCATAAAAATAGCTTTTATGATATAAAAAAACGTTTCCAAAGTGGCAAAAGCAAGTAGAACAAAAACAAAATTATATGTGTAATAGCTCAGAAACAACAACAGCAATAATAAAAACAAAAATACTCTATAAAAGCAAAAACAAAATAGACAAAATCACGCAAAGATTCTTTCAACAAATACACGCACATCCATACATCCATGCTTTTGTATGTGTAGACATCAATATTGGTTGTATCGTGGAGCATCTGAGCAGGAACAGCAGGTATGTAGAGTGTGTTGTGGGTGATACAAGAGCGTGTGTATTGTCATATTCATGTGTTTATATTGGGAAATCAGAGAGTATTGAAAGCATTCGCAATTATTTTCGGTTAAAGAGTGCATAGAACTGAAAACTGATATTTATCACACTCGTGTCCTAGTGAATATGCAGGGGTATGTTGGCGTAGATCATATGGAAATTCTTTGTGTGGTCGTAAATATTAAATTGCACAAACTAGTAGCGATTTCGTTTGAAATATTGCCAGGGAGAGAGTATCAATTGCTAAATAAAATTAAATTGATAGCTGGCGTTAAAGTCGGGATATTTGTAATCTTATTTATGGATTTTTGCGGTTGAAAATTTATTGAGGGGTTACATGGGTTTACGTTTTTCAAAAATCGATTTTTTTTATTGCCTTATTAAAATACAGCCTTGAGAACTTGTGCGCTCTAGGCTACCTCGGCTTAGTGTGCCGTCTTTAAATGCGTTTTTCTTGAAACTGTGTTTTTTAAATCGGTTGGGAAGATTTCTTGAGAATTACTCAACCGATCTTCAAGAAATTTTACACAGGACTTTGAGATACAATTCATAAAAACTTGGACTAAGGATTTTTTTTCGATTACATGGCCGAGTTTAAAATATTTTTTTTTTTTTAAATTTTAGAATTTCTTTGTTAATAGTGGATAAATAAAATAAAATATTTAATTGAAATATATATGAAAAACTGTTGTTGACTGTTTTTACCGAAGGAAACCTATGTAACCCCATATTAGTGTTAAATTAAAAAAAAAGTTTTCTTTTCATATTTCGATACCTTCAAAAAATATATAATAAATTTTAAATCGATATCAAAAGAAATTTTTGAGTTACAGCCTTCTAAAGTATAGCCACTCAGTTCAATCATTGCTGCCAGTTTGTCTTAAAACGCATTTTTATCAACACTACATTTCACAAAATGGTTTAAGTGATTGTTTAGAAGCATATTCTGTATATTGGTCACCTTATATCGACCTACCAAAGGTTTTATCTGATGAAAAAGAAAATTTTGTCCACCAAAATTTAGGGTGAAACTTAACTTTTTTGTAAATGTCGCCATTTCGTCAATTTTTAATTTTTTGCCGATCGTAGATCAATATACAGACATAATATTCCAGTGTAGAATTAATTTTATAGGCTGCATTCACAAAGAAAGTCGCAACCCCTGCAAACGTGGAGGCCCTTTTTTAGCGCCATCGTAAATCGCGTGTAACTCAAAGGCATTTAATTCTCCACTCCAACAATTTCTCTGTGTTCTTAAAATAAATATAAATATACATAGGTACCTTTAAAATTTTAAAATAATTGATAGAAGATTTTTTTATGCAACTGCGCGTACAGGGCTCGTTAAGGAATGTCTTACCTTGTTATCAATAGCATCAAATCACTTTGTGATAAGACTAGTATGGCTGCCAGGCTGCCATTGCTCTATCGATATCTATGCAAGAAAATTGATAATCTTGAGAAACCAGCTGCTGAAGTTGTATTAAGGAAGGTGAGGTGGAAATACCTCAAAACTTCCTTCTGATTGTCTCGTATTTGCGAGATTAAGACTCAAATATTTGGGAGCTCACACTTTCAGATATTCCACCGAACTCGTGGGAATAGAAATTGAACGCCTGAGCAAATTTTATTTGGCCACAAGGCGCTTTCCTGACTTATGAGTTCGAATTACAGAAGTTTTATTTTTATAACAGTTTTTGTTCACAAAACACTGTATATAGTCGTCCAAGTAGACTAATCTCTGTATCAGTGATCAAACCTAACCCAACTTAACCTAGGATTTGGAACAGGACAATCCTTATTCATTGTATTTTTTGTGACCGTCACAATTTAAGGGCATGTAATGGCTTCATCTTCACTTATTTTGCAATTGAGGTTTCCATTATATAACTCTATTAACATAGCCGTCCTAATATATTAGGTAGGCAATGATAACATTCTATAAGTTTGGTCTTAATATGCTTAACGTGAAATCCCCACTCTTTATGCGCTTTTGAGTATCACTGCATGACGACATCAATATCGTTAAGTGACCTAAAATGCCAGGCCCAGCTCTAGCATTCAAAGCTCTAATGAGATACTATCAGAGTCAATAGCAGAATAACAAACCAAAACGAAGATGGTTTGATACACAAACATTTAAAGAATCAGTTCGGGACAATGTTCCTGTGTTGAGTATCTCGGACGTCTTATTGAACGTAGGAAAATGGATAAACCTGCAATTGGGATTTCACAGATATCTGCCTTGTGAATTTTTAATCCAATTTAATTATACCGAGGGAGTATATCCATAACGAGCTTGAAGTTATTACTCTGAACATGGTAGAAACTGCGGTCCATTCAAAGTGGATTTAATGAGAAATTATGTTGATTCTTATGAAATATTGATTTTTAGTGTTCCCCTATATTGTAAAAATTTCAAATTTTATGAATAGGAAAGTACTCAGAAAAAAATTGATCCCGAAAAATATAGTTTTGGGATTCCGAATTCGAAGGTTTTGGTAACGTAAATAATTATTATTTTTATAAGAGCCTTCGATTTCTGATCTAATTTTTCATATATTCTAATGGTAAATCATTATAAAGTTGATACGAGGAAGTAAGCTATCAGCCTATGATTTTTCAATAAAATTGTTTCTTCACCTTTTGTTTTAGGTCGTGCTCTATTAGGTTCTGAACATTTGCTTTGAGTTGTAGTATTAAGAATCCTGTAAATCTGTTCCTTGAATGCATATACATAAAAACACGAAACTTTAAGACTTAATAATTTTTAATAAGACTTTAAAAATCCTCAAAAATTTTAAACTAGCATCAAGTAAATATTTCTCACTTGATTGATGTATGTACTTCATACTTCTACAAATACTTGTACACCTTTAAATAACGATTACACATTTTTGCGGTGAGCAGGTGTGCGATGATATTTAAATGTGTACTTCAGAATTATTTATATATGCATTAGGGTGTTAATTGTATGTGAAAGGTAAATTTACTTTTAATTTTTTAAAATACTACAATTGTTAGGGTGTGGCCGAGTTTTTAAGGTAAGCCAAAAACTTAACTTTTGAATTGTGAGTTGAAATGGACTCCTTATTCCTGGGGAGAAATGGATTTTATCAAGACGAAACATTAAGCAGAAAATGATTATAAGAACTTGTTTGACACATTTAGATTATAAACGATATTTTGTACCTTAATTAAAATAAATTTCAATATACTAGGTCTTCTGATAAATGAAAATAGTTCACTTTAATTTAAAAAAAACTGTATAACTAGTTTTTTATATCTTTTAGTTATACGAATTTGAAAAAAATCCCACTGAGATACATTCTTAGGTAGTTTTAGGTTCTACAAGAATCCGCAAACTAGAAATTTAAATTCTGATTGCCTGAAAAGTTGTGGAATATTTAAGGAAAAAGATTTTTCGCACAGAAAATAGTCTAATAGCGTCGACCGAGGCGGCCAATTGACTGAACCATTTCGTGAGATAACACGTTCCACAAACTTGGTTTTCAATAAATCGATTGTGACATTCGCTGTGTGGTCTGTGGCGCCGTCCTGTTGGAACTACATATTGCCCAAGTCCATATCATCCAATTCGGGCCAAAAATATTCGGTTATCATTGAGTAGTAGCGATTCCCATTAACAGAAACATACTGGTCTTGATCATCACAGAAGAAATACGACCCAATCACGCCGCCGACCCATAAACCACACCTAACCGCCTCTTCGCTGAAAATGATCCTTGGATGAAAATTCGGATCATTTTCAAGCTGTTGCTCATCTCAATTTGCTAACATACGACGATTACGGTGGTCAAGCGGCTTCAGTTCTTGAGGCAATTTGATCTTGTAAGGATGAAGGCCAAGATCTTTTTGTAAAATTCGCCACAACGACGTCAAAAAGATGCCCAACGCTTGGGATCGACGTGTGAGAGACTGAGACATTTCTTGTGTCTCACTGGTACGGGAACATTTTGTACTGTGCTTGTGGATTCAAAGTTTTCCACCAGGCGCTCAATTGTTAATTTGACAGAACGATAATGATGACCATAAATTGGTTGGTCTTAAAGTTGAGGCCACTAACTCCGAATTTCGGTAGTAAATTTTAATAATTTCGACTCGTTGTTGGATCATATATCTTTCCATGATGAAATCTCAAATCTTACTGAAGAGAAATGTCAAAAGAGCGGGGGAAAATATAGCGTCGTTTGCTGTCCCCTAAAACCCGTTAAAGCTACATAAAGACGAAATTTAATATACCTACTTATATTATTCATAAAGGCTCTAAATAACATCTTGTTCAGAGAGGTGATATATTATTTTTGGAACCCGGTGGGTGATAGCCATGGGATGTTACAAAGAAGTCGAACTTTAAACTACCTTCACAAAATCATTGGGATAACTGGGACATTTAGCTCAGAAAATAATGCATTAGAGAAAACTTTACTTGTTTTTATGTTCACCCTAATGCATCATCCAGCTATGGAAAGTATTTGTGCTTTTTTTTGTTTTGTGGTTGAGCGAGTTTTTGTTTATGTTGGTTAACCGTCGACTACTCATACACGTATTCACGTGGCATATATGTATGTGTGTGTATATACTATATAACTGTGCCTGTTCAGCCATATCGCAAGGTACATAAACTCTAAGCGCTCATGAGCGGACACAAATTTGAATTTATTATTAGGTACATATAATGAAAAATCAATATTGTTTATTTTCGAAATATGTATTTATGTATGTAAGAGCACATACCAGTATGCATATACATATATCTATGTCTGTTTGTAGCTGTTTACATAAGTGTATAATGATAGCTTGTTAGGCGCACAAGCCATCGCCATTAACATACATAGCTAGCAGCTACTGAGTAGTCCATATAACTGTATATATTATGTTGTGGTAAGTTGAACCTATACATACAAGAGTTACATACCTGCGTAGATATGTATGTATGAAAAAGTATGCTGTTAAACCCAAAGTATTTGCGGTGTATGTGTGTATGGAAAAGGGGTCACAGCAGCCCTAAAGGAGCAGCAATATTTCTCATAAAATATTTACAAACATTGCTGTTGGTGTTGCACAGTGTTTGTTGGCGCTGTTAGAGCTTGTTTTTGTTTTTATTTTCGTTTAACATATTATGACGACAATAAAGATAATGATAATAACGTTGGTAATAGCCAGTGGTTACAGGCATACTAATAATAGCCGCTTGTCTGTCGCACAGCTGCTGCCTGGCCAGGTGCCTGCTAAAATTGGCGCTCGAATTTATCCTGTTTGTTGTTGCTGTCGCTTGCATAAATGTGGTTACATTTGTTAATTTCAGTTTACGTTTTATTGTAATATCAGGTTTTGCGGTTGTTATCGTCGGCTTGCGGTGCTCCGACACCAGACAAAACGATTGACTTTTGAATATTAAAACGTAATAAATATTTAAATTTCTGCAATCGAAATGTAATCGGCATTTTATTGAGGTAAATAATAGATAGAGGGATATTATTTTATTAAATTAAGTGTAGTGAATCTCTTTTTACTATTTTGGCTTATATAACCTGCGAAATCATCAAACCGATATCAATGAACTATGGTGGGTTCTAGTTTAACGCCAGAAATGTAAGAAACTATTAGTTCGAATTTGAGACAATTTTCTAATGGAAAGCTAGAAAAAGAGAGAGCAAAAAGGCATACGATATAAACTTCATAAGATTCGAGTATCTCGTGTCAAATTAAAAAAATATGTCCTCTAGACCATTGCTACCTTCAGACGGTTCAGGTTCGAATTAATCGTCTGAGCGTAATAATCATCTGTAGTAATCATCAGTTTCAGAAATCAAGCTTTTTTATATACCCAGTCAGCTTATAAATTGTACCAAGCGGTTTTTCGTGCCAGGTTAGCTCCTTTTTATAGCAGGAGGAAGCAGAGTGCGGATCTTTTAATCTGCTAAATCTAATCTACTCTCAACTCATATCTCTTCCAGTATTATTTCATTGAGAGAGAGAAAGACTTTAAGTCCAATCTATCATACGTACTGACTGACGCCTAATATACTGTATATGCCTTAGTTTTGTCATAATTAAAGCTGACGCTTTGCTGACAGCTTTCAGTTTATTAGTGGATTGACGCATGAGTGCTGTCAAATTTTCCACCGAAAAATTACCGCCAAGTGAAGTTTTTAACTTTTTCCTTATATTTGAGGAAAAAATTCGAGGGCATTGAAGAAATACGTGCTCAGAGTCTTCTATGCACTCTGTACACGTCGGACAGTACGTACTAAGATCGCGGTGGAATCGGAACAGATAGATTCTAAAGCATCCATGACCACTCAGTATTTGGGTTAGGTGGAAGTCCAGGGTCACATGTTGTCTATCTATCCACAAGTGGATGTCCGGGATTAGTCTATGGATCCACCGTCTTTTGGTTGAGGCTTGCCATCGTTGCTGCCACATTGTGATGCTTTTGGTTTTTTCCTCTTATTTTATACTTACAGATGGCTCTGATAGCTGGTCCAATCGCGCGAGTTCGTCTCACTGGATGTCAATGGGCGGCTAGCTAGAACTTCGGCAGCGCTTGATATCGTTCGGAAAGCACTTGTTACTCGGATAGCAGTGAGCTTATGCATAGCGTTTATTTGCTTTGCATATGCTTTTATATCTAGTGTCTGTATCCATATTGGTGCTGCACACAGTTTTACTGAACTCATTGCTTTTGCTATTAAAGCTCACCTGCTGGAACGCAGGCAGCTCCTATTGGTCATCATTCTTAATAAAGCATTATATTCTTTGTTTGCTTTACCCGAAGTATACGCCAGGTGATCCTTAAATTTTAATTCAATATTATGTTATAATGTTTTGCTCCTGGATAAACGAAACGGGGCTTACTTGACACTTGGACTCGATAATTTTCTTTATTTTCTTAGTTTATGAGAGTCAACAGAGATTAAATAACATAACCTTACCTAACAATAGTTTACCTAGTGTTGCAATATGGCAGCTCACTACTTAATCGTAATGTTATACTTACTCTGAGTATGAATTTTGGTATATGTGCCCTATTTGTATTGCTTACAGTAACTTAAAATATTCATCATTCATATTCAGTAACATATAATATACATCTCGGCCAAAAAATAGAATTAAATCGTGAAAAATTTCGACGTGGATTAACTAAGTGTTTGTCGATGGTATGGTAAATCCGATCAGGGTCGTAGATCACTACAAAACGAGTTTCGTGAATGAAAATAAGTTATTTTTCCTGAGACTATTGATGCTGTGTGTCAACTGATCTTGCAACATCGTCATGTCAACCTATCGTATGATTGAGATAACTATAGACATTGGTAGGACCAGCATACATTCCATATTCCATGAACATTTCACTGTAAAAAAATTATTTACGTTGAATACTATACAATTTCTCAATCGCTTAAAAAAAGGTTCGTGTGGATTGGTTCGAAACACGTCTATGACATCGTGACAGGGGACGAATCGTGGATTTAAGCGTATGCGTCCGAAAGTACACAGCAGTCGACTGTATGGGTGTTTCAAGATGAGCAAGATCCAACAAAACTTATTCGTGCACGAAGCTCCTTCATGTAAATGGTTTCCTGTTCACTTCGGAAAAACTGTATGTATGTAAATATAACAATGTACAAGTATTACAGTAAATTCTGAGTGGTACATAACCGTATGCTTGCCAGTTGCCTTTCAAGATATCAGGAAGGGCCGAAGAACCACCGAGTAGGGATCACTCTTCACTACGATAATGCGGGCTCTCAAACATCGACTGCAGCAGTTGCATTTTTGAGCACTCAAAGCATCTATTTGATCAGTCATCAGTCTTAACAGTCTTGACTGGGCATCGAATGACTTTAGTTTTATTACTGTACGTAAAAAATAAACTATGAGGCAGCGTATTTCGACACCTGAATATGCGGTTGACGCGTTCAGATCGCATGTTTTGAAGATAATCAAAGATGTGTGACTTTTGTCAGTTAGACGGATTTAGAAATTATATAATATTAATCTACAGACCCATAATGATTACGAAATCGATTTTGTTCAGCAAATTTAACTGTTACATCAATCAATCTTCCTGAGCTTGTAAGTGATCCGAATATTTTGGGTTTCTAATTTCAATACATCAATTTCTTCTTCATCACATAAACATATGCACAACTGTTCAGAAATTTGACAAGTTCACATTTGTTTTTATTGATGAACATAAATGTTCGAAAGACAAATTCGGAATATGAAATATTTATATCGTACATATATTTTTTTAATTGTAATAAATTCTACTGCAAAATGTGTATATGGATTACAACTTAACAATGGTGACCATCTAAATGCATACGACACTGATTACTACAATGATGACGGAGAAGATTACGGCGAAATACCAAATACACAACTGCCAGAGGAATGCAAATCGCTACAATATTTTGCACTGAAACGAAAATGCTCTGCTCTCTATCCGGAAGATATCAAAGTCACCTATAAAGATGATCTCGTTGAAGCCAATGATCAGTATGCAGTGTTCACATTCAACGATGAAGGCGTGGACAATTATTTTATAACTTTCCAGCACAGCGCACTTTTTCATTGTGAGGAACTCGAAGTAGTTGATCTCGTACATTTTATATGCACAAATGCAACGGGCTGCTCACAGGATCTAATATTGAAAAATAGTTTCATGAAATGCTTGGATTATAAGTCCAATATGGTGGATGAGCTGTTGGTAGCATGTACGCCAGAACTTCATGGTAGTTCTGCGTTTACAGCTCTACATTATTCGAATTTTGTGGCGGGAAAGCGCTCCTCCGATGCCCATCTCACCACTGTCATACACTGGTGGTTATGGCTGGGAATGGTCATGCTCGCGACTATTTGTTGCTGCTGTGAAATTTTTGTTTGAAAACAAATTCAAAAATTGAGCTGTTAAATATTTTTGAAAATGCCTCAAATTTCCGTTTAAAAATAATCGTGATTCGATACTAATACTGTGTTTAATTTTATAACGAATAAAGAAATCAGCATACAATTGTAAATAAAAGAGCTACTTAAGCTTCCACTGAACCCGTTTTTTTTCAAATTTCTAATGGTACAATAAGTCTCTGTTGCTACAGAGTATAATAGAGATAAAAATAAAGGTTTTCGAACTTCCGGGTGACTTTGTGCTGTTATATAGAGCATGTTTTACTCTTCACAGAATATCTAAAATTGTTGTAACAGGGCGAAAACTTGAGCTGATCGCTATATAACTCATAATAGATTTTTCGAACATCCGGCTGACTTTGATCCACATGATTGGTAATTTATGTGTGGTACCTTAATGAGTCTCATGGAATATTTTTTAGTGTGTATAACACAGAATAAGACCACAGCAAAAATAGATAAAATCGGGTCGATATTACCCCAACTCTTACATGTGTACTACGTATAATGACTTTCGTTTGTCTAACAAATCTTATGCCGAATATGTCGGACAGTGTATGAGTTTTATATGGTATAGTTTATGAAAAATTGTTTTGATTCCGATCTTCTGGTTGATGTTTTACAGCTTAAGGATTGATTCCTGCAAGTTGCTTGAATATAAATAGTTCGGTTGCACCGGAACTTAGCACTTCCTTACTTGTGGCTTTGTAAAATGATAAAAACATCTGCATAGCAGGTTAGTCACAATTTTAAAATCGTTGAAACTTATTTCTTTTCATGGGGTATAATTTGCTCCTTCAAATTTCTATATAGTCAAGTCGAAATCGTACTTAATTTTTTCTTCTTAAGTAATATGAATCACTGTCAAAAAATAATTTTAATTATTTATATAAATTTTATTTAAATTTGCCATTTTTTCAAGCCTCTAAATACGTACTTTACATCTTATCGCCAATATCAATTTAAGTGTGACACTTTCAAAAAAAATTTTTTTTTGCTTTTTCTATAGTTTATATATTTAAAAATATCCTGTGAAATCGGCAAGGTCGTATCTTGAATAGTTTTTGAATGGCAGCGCTCTAAGCAGCGACCGCTCAGAGGTGCAAACATACATATATGTATAAGTGAAAACTTTAAACGCGTTTTTCTCGAAACGACATTTTTCAAATTTGCTGACATCATAACTCAACGTGAAATTGACCGAACCACTTCAAATTAACACTGGGTATAGTAGAATACATTTGCTATACAATGGACTACGATCTTTTTGATTGGTTGAAAATTGTCAATTTGGCATTAAAAAAACGACCATTTTTTTCGTAAAAAACGATTTTTTTTTTTCAAAATTACGACATTTTCTTAATTTTTGATATTTTTCAAAGACGCTGTTCATTGTATAGAAAATATATTTAAGTTTAATAGACATGAATTTTTTGGTTTCAGCTGCTCATTCGATCGGAATCATGGCAGCAGTTGAGGCACTTTTTTTCGGCACTTCCGCAGACAGCACATAACTCCGTTATTTTTCGATATTTTTGTAAAAAAAAAATTAATATAGCTCAAAATATACTTTATTACGTCCATAGAACGTCGAAACATTCGAACTAGTACTTTCTTTTAAAAAAATTCACGAATATCGCCTAATCTTTCATGCGTCACACTGGTATAGCCCCTTAAACCCAATTAAATCACCCTAGCTCTCAAACTTTTATTTGTGGAATTCCACTGTTCACACATATTTAACCGGGAATAGTGAAGATAACGATATTGTAGCAGGCAAGAATGGAATCCACAATAGCAGCCTAAAAGTATGCGGATATTTTTTTCCGCACTCCTTATTCCTGTAGGATGTGGAAGCTTTAATCAAATTGTTAGCAAGAATTTTCTGAAGCTTCACGTGAAATCCACTAATTTAACTACCAATAACAACAACAACAGGAGTTATGAGTAAATTGCTCTATGTAAAGGTTTACAACGTCTTATTTCTTTCCTATTTAAGAAACGCCAGTTAACCTCTCGCGCATACTGTTTACCGTGACGACACGAACGCACTTTATTTGATTTCTGAAAACCCGAATGAAAAATGCCGCAACTATTTTAACTTCACTTAATTACAAATTAACACTAAAATTAACACTTAAATCTGCACCAGAACTACAATTTTTACTAACACATTTAGGATTTTCACGGATTTTAATACGGGCGACGGGGAAATAGTTTCGGAACTGTTTGCAACTGAAAGGTGACGCCGGAAAGTTTCCAATGCGCAGAGCTGCATTTACTGTCAAATTGTTTGACGCATTCTATTCACTCTATTCAAATGGGAGTTTAGCACGCTCATATTTAGGTAGTGAGTTGTTGTTGTAGTTAAAGTTTCAATGAATTTCTTAGGGACCAGTTGACAATTCTTACCGAGAAGCTATCGGCTAAGTAACCGTTTGATTATCCAAAAGTACTACCAGAAATTTCGGTTAATGTTTTTAAGCGCCAATTCATGAATCATGTTGATTTCCGTGGTAATTCTTCCAACGTATTTAAGTTTCGGTAGCCGTGGCTGTTTAGTAATACGTCCCTAGTCGAATTTTCCATATCTTGTGATAATTATTATGCTTCGGTGCCACCTAGCGGAGAATTTTTTAAGATTGGCTGGCTTTCGGTGCATTAGCATATACATATGTACCTACATATTACGAAAAGTGATAATTTGATCCAAAATATAAATTATATTTATATGTATGTATATATATAATTTAATTTCAAAATATAAATAAATATAATCGCAACGATCGTTTATTATATTTTGATAATAATTAGACTCTGGCGCCATCTACTTTTTAAATTTAATCTCTCACTGAATGCTGAAAATTAACGCACTCCTCATTGTGAATAGAAAAATTTCCAGTTTGACATAAAAAGTACAACACTGTGCTTCGCCATGATCCGCCGCCATTTAGTCAATTCCGTATGAAGTTTCGTGCGCGTCGGATGAAATTTGGTTATTGTGGTAAATATTGAAAAATATAAAAGTTTTTTGTTTCAAATGCGAAAGTTAAGTGATCGGTTAAGTGAAATAACTATGAGAGCATGTTTTCTTTTAGGTTTGTTAGAAAAATGAGGAATTATAGTTTCTTTAGGAAGATCTGTAAGGGTAGTGAGTGCTCGCTGTGCGTTTGCAAAAAGTTAAGTTCCTTGTGTTATTGGAAAAATAAAGAATAAGCAAACGACAGCAGCGGATGTGCAGTGATTTCTAATCTACGGAAAGTGTTTCCTCAACAATTTTGATATGAGACTCCTTTCAGGTGTGTATCCATAAGTTTGTAAGTTGCGCACGCAAAGCTGCTGTTCCTCCTTGATTTGCTTTGATGAGCTTTTTTCGGTGTTTGCAAATTGAAAATCCTGTTGTAGACCTTTTTATACATTCCACATTCTATAACTCACAACATTTTTAGAGTTAAAGACAATTTGTGGTGGCACTCAGACCGTTGTTATTATGATTGCGCTTGCAAGTACTTATGCTTCAAAATTGTTCATTTGTTTCGACAGTTTGGAAGTCAACATAGTGAGTAGTAATAATTAGTGCCAATTATTATGCAAATAAAATATGATAGCATATGCTATTAAGGGTGCATTCTAGTCTAGAAGGCCGAATTTAGAACGGTATTTGGTAATTGATGCAAATTTAGATGATTTGTTTACTTTCTTTTCACGTATAATCATTTTTATTTAAATTTCAAGAGCATACAAAAAAAATCATAAAGTGGCTACTATTTATATTTTGAAAGATCGATTTTTCCAAAGAATTTTTTAACTTTCTCGAAATATTTAAAAACATTAGTAATCAGTTTATGTTCATTCATACAATAGAGAGATACTTAAAGAATATTCATTGCAACGTTCAATTAAATCGGCAGATTGGAATCGGAGATAACTTAAGAAAAACCGTTTAAGGGGTTAGGCTACTATTTTGTAATGTATACAGTCAAATATTTTATTTAAAAAATACAGCATTTTCTAGATGAAGTATAGGGGTTTCAAATGCCCCTGATACCAAATCAGAGGCTTTTGGTCTGGTAGTATTAAAATAGTGGGCTGTATCCGTAAATCCGAGGAAATTTCCGAATAAGTCACAAGTTAGCATAAGCTGCACAAATGTCTTTTGCATATAGTAAAATTAGGGAAACTTGACTAATCAAGCTGCAAGGAACAATAGATCGACAAACGGAACTAAACTCAGCTCTTGATTAGTTGACATGTTTAACTTCCTTCTTTTATTTATTTTTTGTTAAGATTTCATTCCGAAAAGTTTATGCTAACCTGGCAATTATAGTCAAACATATTTACGTTCAAAACACAAATATGTACATAAATATTTTGTTTGGAAACTTTAAATATTTTGGAAATGAAATATTTTTGTAAACTTCTGATAATATTGCTAACAATAAATTCTTTGACAAAATTCTTAAACGGACAGAATGAAGAGGGTGGTTACGGTGATGATGAAAATTATTATGAAGGTGATGGCGAAGGCGAAGATTATGATGGCGACGAGTATGATTATGGTGATGTAGAGTATTTCGATGGTAGTGAGGAGAATAAAATGGAATTATCTGAGGATTGTATATCACTGAAATATCTAAAACTGAAACGAATTTGTGACATTGGTTATCCGGAAGTTTTGGCGCAAAATTACGAAGATATGCTCGTGGATGTGAATGAACCGTATGCTGTTTTCCAATTTCCATATGAGGACACAAATCGCTACTTTTTCACATTTCAAAAAAGCGCTATATTCGATTGTCAGTATTTACAAGTGATTGATGTACGAAACTATAAATGTTTTAATGCATCGGATGTGGTTGCAGATATAGTCTTGACCAAGGGCGTCATGCAATGTCTCAATCACCCATCCGCCGCCATTGATTTGCTCTTGGGCACTTGTTCATCTCAACTGAATGAGAGCGCAGTATTCACCGCTTTGCATTATTCCAATCTGGTAACGTTAGAGCGCAGCAGCACAAGTGGCAAAGAGCATTTGAGAATGGAGTGGTGTTGGCATTTGGGGCTCATGGCATTGTTGTACATTTTATTAGCAACTAAAAAGTGATGCATACAATTTTGAATTAGAGGCATTCGTTTGTAAACTTTTAAGCGGTGATACATTGGAACCAATTTTTCGTATCAAATTAATGCAAAGAATTTCAAAATGATGCTTATATATATTGTGGAAGGTCTTTTAAAATTAATTCCTTGTACTTTAAGACATGAATATAGCTCAATTGTATTCAGTACATGTTACGGGTACAATTTACTCGTTAATTGTGTTGGCAAAAGCTTACCAGGTAGACACCGATCATTTGTTTAGTGTTTGCACATGAACTATTGGTCAATAAAAGTTTGTTAAAAAGACAACAAAAAACTAAAGTAACTGAAGTTTGCTATTAAAGACATCATCATATGTGGTACTACGCGAAAGTTGCTTAAGTTCACTGAATTAAATATGGTTAGGACCTATCACAGATTGCGGAAGATCTTACATGTTGGTAGGTATTTCGAAAATTCAGAAATTTCACTCAGAAATAATTTTAAAGCTTGAGCGTAATCAAAGGGTCACCCTCTTACGAAAGAGTTGAATTTAGTTTTGGAGATATCAACGTGAATGTTAATCGCCCAGAAGTCAGTTAATTTAATTCAAATTAAATAAGCTGACGTTATATAGAAAACAGGTGATCTCGAAGACTGGTCCAGTAAAGATATTAAAATGTCACTAAACTTTTAATACTCTGAACAAGATATATTAAATTTGCTATTTCGTGGCAGAAGGTTTCTCAGTTTTTGAAATCTTTCTTCTTTATTGGCGTAGACACCGCTTATGCGATTATAGCTATAGCCATAGCTTACAACAGCGTGCCAGTCTTCTTTTTCGCTTTTTGTTGCCAATTGAAGATTCCAAGTGTAGCGAGGTCCCCCCTCAACTGGTCTTTCCAACTATGTGGCGGTCTTCCTCTTCCTCTGCTTCCACCGGCGGGTATTGCGTCGTATACTCTCAGAGTTGAAGTGTTTTTATCCATTCGGACGAGATGACCTAGGAAGCGTAACCGCTGTCTTTTAACTTGCTGAACTATATCAATGTCGTCGTATGTATCATACAGTTCATCGATCTATCGAATGCAATTTTCGACGTTACCAATGCGCAAAGGACCATACATCTTTCGCAGAATTTTTCTCTCGAAGACTCGTAACCATATAGCAGGTCTTTGTTCGTCGAGAGAGGATTTTACTTTTCAATTGCCTACTCAGTCCGAAGTAGCAGCTGTTGGCAAGAGACAGTTTTTGCGATATCGATCGAGCATATATCTTTCATACAAACTGAACCATCAAAATCAAGTTCTTGTAAAAAAAACTCTTTTATCTGTACGAAATTTGGTATGGTATAATCTCTGAGCAAATTGTTCAGATCGGATCATTATAGCATATGCATAGGTGGACATGTGTACTCGTAATAAAGATGAGATAATTCTCGTTTTCTTACTGCCAGAATAAATTGTTAATTTTACTAAATTTCTTTAGATGTGTAGACCTAGCCCCTTAACTTTTGTTTCATGTTGCGGCGGCCATTGAGTAGTTTCATATATTATATATTACGTAAGATCTACATATATATGCATACTGTAGAAAGAGCAATTTAATGCCGAACAAAATACCTCCAGTTTGCGGTTTTCAATGAAGTAAAAGTCCATTGCGTTGAAAATATTAGGAGTTAATAAAGAAAAGTTTAGCAAATAATAAAACTGCTTAGGCAGGTATTGAGATAATCAAGAAGAACCGTTCACACGGCAGTCGTTTCTAAGTAACCGGAACATACCCGCATTTTTATCCGATCGAAATCCTCGAAATTACTGCAGGATTGTTTTTTCCCGCTACAACAACAACCAATAAGTATGAAAAGGCTTATTCGATAGGATTCTCGGGATATAAATAAATAAATATAAATTTTGAACAGTGGTACGTTTGGATATATTATAACTTATTTAATATTTAAGAAGCTTTTAGGTAGAGCAGGGGCAATATTTCACCAGCTCACACTACCACTCCTATTAAAACTGAAAACATATAATCTTAGTGTTGAAATTGCTAGACTTGCCTTAGAGTACGAGGCATATACCAGCTCAGAATTCAAAATTGATCTATAAAAAACACTTATTCTCAGAATTGAGCTGAAACTTAATCCCCAAAACCCAGTTAGTTTTTCTGGTTTCGCCTTAGACTGCTAATTTTTATAAGTGTTTTCTAGGTTGATCTGAAATCGAAATATTCTCCAAGGTATTTAATAGTGTCGCTTTTTGGGTGTCGCTCGATTTTTGAGCATTATAATTATCAATAATATTCAACTGTTTAAAGAAGTCTAGCCATTTTTGATATTTATTATATTTGTGCATATGTATTTAGTTCATTTCCTAGCAGGGCACCTGTGCAAGCGTCATTGCATGAAGGCGCCTTGACAAATTTACGGAAATTAATGTGACTTGTTCCGCAAAGGGCCTAACAATGCGTACGAAACGAAAGCAACACTCAACAACAAAAACAACAACAATTGCATAATAGTACAACATAGAAAATTGCGTCTGTATGCCAAACGTGAGGAGGAAAGCTAAAAATATGTCAATGCGAAAAAAATTCTTGAGTGAAAATGGGTTTGCGCTGTCGTTGCCTTCGTTGCTATTGTAATGTTGGCGTTGAAGTGTGGCAATACCGTTCGTTGCTAATGTCAAGAGTGTGTTCAAATTTCAGCAACAAAATATAATTGTTGTTAGCGAACAGGTGAGGTAAACGTTGTAATCTTTGCACACATGTAACGTTAGCATGTGAACAGAACCGTTAGAAACCCTTGCGTTTCGCAAAAGTGAGTTGGTGGCAGAAAAGTTGCAGCTGAGGCTCTTGCAGCAGCAAAGCAAAGCAGTGCGTTTAGTAGTAGATTAATGAACAGTACTTATTTACTATACTTAGTTGTTGTTGTTTTTGTTGCGCCTGTCAGCAGTGATCATGTGCCAATGGCAACTATAATTTATTGGTTTTGTTGTTTGCTGTTCGTGCGGAAATTTTCGAAAAACGCAAAATGCATGCACACAGCTGGGAAAGCATCAACGTGCTGCTACCGTTAGGGAGTATGTAGGTGTGTGGTATGCACGAGTGTTGCATGCAAGCACTAAAGGAAGCACAGCAGCTTGCTGGCATATTGCAACATTTCAAATGTTTGGATAAGAAATCGAATTTCGACACATTCACACGCACACACATATGTATATAAGATAACACATATGTTACAGTTACATATACGTGCTTTTATGGTATAACATTGGCATTGAGGTTTATTGTTTGTGCAATTATGGCATGACAAAAGGTATTTATTGCACTTTCTTTCCTAGTTAGTTTCATATTTCGTGCCACCGCACACCAATATGCTGACTTATTTTCACAACACTCAAACGTCAATCTCTCATATCAAATGTGCTGCTTTTTGAGTGCAAGTGTTACAATGAAAAGCTTTTAAAGTATTTGCTTAGCTGCATGACAGTTTTTTTTTCCGTCATAAATCCGTCTCAGTTCTCAAAATTTGTTCAAAATCTGAAGAATACCAAGTGGGCGGTTCTCCCTCCATATATGAATGTGAACTAGTTCATTATAGCATCGCAATTTCAAAATTTGGTTACAGGTTAGACTAGACTCACAAGCTTTGGCACGCAAAATTCCCATTAGACTTATTAGTACAGTATCAGAGTGTTAAACTTGACTCCTCATACTAACTTAGCACATATATTTTTAATAAAATTGAAAACCTTAGTAATGAAATGCTACTTAGAATTAGAAATCGGTATATACCGTTTTCGTCTCTCGGTATTATGATATGGACTTCCATCTGCCTTAAGAACCTTTTATCTACTTCTTTCATTAGTTTCTAAGGCTCTTTGATAACTATCCGAAATATCTCAAAAAATTTGTTAAGAATGTAGTGTTAAGTCATTCAGTCATTCAGTCATTATGATATCTCTTATCCAATCGATTGAGATTGTTTAGCATAATGGGAACTGGTAACGACGATGAACGAAACCGGCTTGCTCATCTTAAGTATATTCGGAAAATGTGGGTTACACTGTCTTTCGTTAGTCCAGTTGTCTTTAAGGGTTACATGGGTTTCGAAAAATTTAATTTGTTTATTATTGTATTAAATTCTACAATACTTCTAGAATATTGTTCTAAATTTTCAAGCTGATTCGAGTAATTGTTTCGGAGATACAGCCTTGAGAACTTGTTCGCTCGAGGCTAGCTAGGCTAAGTGCGCCGTCTTTAAACGCGTTTTTCTCAGAACTGTGTTTTAGAAGTCGATTGGTATGATTTCTCGTGAACTACTCAACCGATTTTCATGAAATATTACACAGGTCTTTGAGATATTATACAATTCTTAAAGTGTTGAACGAAGTTTTTTTTTTCGATTACAACTATTTGAAAAAAAAAATATGTCGCAACATTTTTATTTTTTTTTTTGTAAAAATGAATGTCAGAAATCCAATTTTCATTTTTTCCCTTCGTCCAAGTTCTAAGTTAAAGTTATAACTAAAACACGTGTTTTTTCACTATAGATAATCCTGTAAGGAATTACTCTGCCAGCGCAGGCGTATCGGAAATGCCACAATGGCCGAGTTTCAAATATTTTTTCCAAAAATTTCAGAATTTTTTTGTTAATAGTGTATGTTTGTAACAATAAAAAATTCTAATGACGTATTTAATTTTTTTTATAAGAAAAAATTTTTGAAAAGGGGCTGTTTTTTAACCGAGGAAACCCATGTAACTCCTTAATGTGGATATTTGTTTTATTAGACCAGAATACAGCTAGAAAGCTTTACATATGCGATAAACTAATTTGGTATAAAAGAAGAACAATCGGTTTATATTGAGTAATTCTGACGTCATGAGCTAAATTGCTCATCTATATCAGCTCCGATTATTTAACATACTTTAAAATCGTACTTTTTGCAAAATAAGCTGATGCTTGACTGTGTCTGTGGTTATACTCGTATATATACATTTTTTTTATTTCTTTGAGCGAACATATTGCTCCAGACAAAGAATTTTTTGTATTGTGAGCACGACTGGCAAAGATATAAAATTGTACAGTTAAGCCGTGAAACCAAATCTGGTGCAATAAAATAAATGTATCTTAAAATATACATACATCTGTAGCATATATACATATGTACTCGTATATGTGCCTTAGGGTGTCCGTCATTTCCCATGTTAATTTCTTTTTTGTCAAAGTCCCTTGAAATTTCAGTTTTTCCTTAAAAATTGGATGCAGCAAAAATAAATACTTTGTTTTCTACTATCATTTTTTCAATCTTTTTTTGCCATAAATTTTACATGCGATTTTTTTGATATTGCAATGCATTCTATATATCCCAAGCAAATAAACCTACAACTTAAAGGATTCTTCTTAGTAAACTTTTAAATTTATTGAACCTAAAATTTGAATGCATATTATGGAATTATTTAATTGTATTTTAAGACTTAACATTAGTAAAAATATTAATTTCGAAAGGAACGACAGCTGATCTCCGGGAGCTCCTCTCAAAATGGACGTTTTGTTGTGACCTCTATATCTCTGAACCGGCTTCTCTGAAATTAAAAAAAAACTAAACAGATTTCTTTAAAGTATTGTTAAATCTACTAATGAATCGAAGGAGTAGCAAAATAATTTTTTTTTGACAAAATTGCGGCTTCTCAAAATAAAATTCGATTTTGAACCAAAAATTCGCCTTTAAATTATTTATAAAAAAATATTTATTGCTGAGAAAAAATCTTCGTTTAATACTTAAAATTATATTTAAGAAGCTCGTGTTAAGACTAATCGGTTTAGTCGTTTTCGAGTAATGTTGATCACCGATTTGGAGAAAAACACTTTTAAAGTTTGGCCTTGTACTTCCAAGCACTTTGAAACGCCTTTTCAGATTTGTGTGTAACTTCGAAAATATTCACCGGAACGATATGAAATTTGCTCTTGGAATCTTTAAATATATGTACTTTAGGAAATAAAATAAAAAAAAATCAATTTTTTTTAAATTCTAACTGTCATATTCTAATACAAAATTTTGCGATCGACAAAAAATGGTCTCAATAATTTTTTCACAAATATATTGCTTCAAAAGTTATACGCAGTTCAAGTTATGCATCTAATGTAGTGAGCATTCATGCATTACACCATGTCGTATGAGTAACACAGAATGTATCAGATAAATCACTTTTATAAATGCTCAGTACTTTTCATGTATAACTCTTTTTTTCTTAGAGCAAAAAATTGTGTATTAAAATATCACTTTTTCAAAGATGTAGCTTTACTTGCTTATGGCGAAATATCAAAAAATTCCAACTTAATACATGAGAATAACATAATTTTTTTAGAGAGAAAAAAATCAACTTGCAAAGTAATGGACACCCTATTGTACACATATGAATATGACATGATTGTAAAGCAGATTTTATACAAATCTTATATGGGGTACTTCAGAAACGAATCGAGCTAAATGTACATAAAATCAGCTAGTTAGAAAGACAAATAAAATGTTCTTATGAACATTTTTGTAATCTCTATTATTCAATGTTGATATAATATGTAGTCGGGGTTGGAATTTCGATGTTCAGGCTGGCGTAACCTACTAAACTCAATCTCTAAAACTACATTGAAGTCAATTGAAGTAATTTAATGACAATTTTCATACGCGCCTAGAAAGACGTCTGTATACGTTAAAAATTATTTTATGTTACTGGTTACATACAGTGGAAAGGAAACCACCATTAAACTGCAAATATACCTAAGTATACTAATTTAATATAAATTTTCGAAAAATCTATTATTTTTTGTTGCTTTATTGGATACTATACACTGTAATAAACATTCAAATTATGACGGTCACTACAGCGTTTCTTGTAGAAAGGGAACAGAGTGGGGAACAGATAGAGACATCTACCTCGTTTTTTGTTTGACGCATTCGTTTCAGGGTTTTTTATTAAAACATTACACAAATTCACATTAGATCTAACAAAACTATGGGAGTGACATTCACATACCACAAATTATATCAAAATGACTGTTAAAGCCGTTGTGAAGCACCCTTTAAACGAAATGAGGCGAGTCACTGTATTTTCGATGTTGTGGCTGCTTTTTCTTTATTTGTACTTTAATTTCGTTTGAAAAACATCCTAAGAAAATATAATTTCATCTCTGTTGTGCCATTCTAAGTACATGCTTTCAAGACTACATATGTTTCTCTATGTATTACATTAAGTATGTATGTATACGAACATGTGCAAATGTAAAAGCACTTTAGCTTTTCGCTATAAATTCACAAATTTCATTTTTGTCAACACATGTACGATTAAATTATGCTCCCAGGGTTGCATGAAATACCGTTTAACAACCGGCTCGTTGAATTTTTCTCCTTTTATCTGAATTATATGTGTATACTTTGAGCGCTCATATGTATGCGGTCGCGTGGGCGTCGTTATAATTTTGTAATATTTGCCAATAATTACCTACTTATATATTTAATATTTCATATATGCAAAATAACAAAATATTGGCGCATTAATGCCGTTATGTTGCGAGCGAAACTATAAAAGGGTAAACAGCATTGTTACTACGAGTAAATTATTAATGATATTAATTATTAAAATTTTAATTTAAATATTGACATTATATGAACACTGACAATAAAGAAGCGTCAATTAATAAAAACATTAAAATTCGTTTGTGACACCATGTGAGTATGGTCAATGAATTGTCTGTCGCAGGTGTTTGTTCAGGCGTCCTATCGCTTATAATTAATAATTCAGTTTGAAAAGAATGTAATAAAGGCAATGTTCGGCAGCAAGTGACCTTTATACTCGTATACATGAACAGTTTACAGTTATTACAAGAGTAAAAATAAATCTAAATAAATATTTATAAAATGCTTTCATCGACAATAGTATGAGCTTCCACTCTCACTGTGGCAGGTGGGCTTGATTATCATTACCAAACTATGCAATAGAGAAGTGAATGCTAGATCTGTGGGCAAAGTATAATAAGTCTATTTAGTTTAAGTTTCGCGCGAGAATCCATTTGTTGAAATATTTTTTTCTGGGTTGGTATAACTGTCGGTGATATCTGTCCCAAATTTAACCTCAAAATAGTCATTCGTATTTAGTATACGTTTGTCTTTTTGAAGTATATAAAGGGCATTCGGCGATTAGTGAAATTATTCAACAAAAAAGTTCCATTAAATTTTGTGTGCGGAATCAAATTTCTGGCGTCGAAACATTCAGAATATTGGAAAAGACCTTCGGTTATAGTTGCTTGTCGTGAGCAAGTATTTTGGTTTGGTACAAATTATTCTAAGAAGGTCGAAAACACGTTGAAGATGAACCTTGTCCAAGACGGCAATCAACATCAGCTGATGATCAACATGTCAATAAGATAATTGAATTGGTGGTTGAGATTCGGCGATTAATAGTCAGAAATCTTACTGGCTTCGTTGGAATCAGTGAAAACCATTTTGAAAGATCATTTGGGATACATTTCCTCGAAAATCAAATTTTGAAAACTAAATTTAATTTTAAAATTATGAAAAAAGTCTTACTATTTTTTGCTCATAATAGTACATAGTGCATATGTCAATGAGCCTGGTATTAGTCACAAAAAACTGTTTTCCTTTTTATTTTTTCCTCAATTCCTAACAGCCTTTTGTATGAGGGATAGCAGTTCTTATCATAAGTTTGGCCAAAGTGACCGTGGGGATATAAATCCGTGCGTTGTTGTGGTCAAAACGCACCTTTTCTCCGCCAATTCGGAGCATTTTTCCTTTGAGATGCTGGCAGTTTCAACTTTCTTGCGAGAAGTCAATCGGTATCTGTTAATATGAAAATACTGACGTATGACAGAAACAAAACTACGATTCCAATTTGGTATACTCGTAGACTGTATCGTTTTTCTTTTTCGCTGTTTGGCGCCAATTGGAGATTCCAAGCATAGCCAGGTCCTTCCGCACTTGTTCTTTCCAACGGAGTGGAGGTCTTCCTCTTCCTCTGCTTCCACCGGTGGGTACTGTGTCGAATACTCTGAGAGCAGGAGTGTTTTCGTCCATTCGGACGACCTGACCTATCCAGGGTAGTCGCAGTCTCTTAATTCGCTGAACTATGTCAATGTCGCCGTATATCTCATACAGCTCATCCTGCCATCGACTGCGGTATAACATCCGAAGTAGTACCTTTTAGCAAGAGTTATTCTGCTTTGGACTTCGAAGGAAACGTTGTGTTTGGTGTTAATACTGGTTCGATGATAGACGAAATTATAAAGGTCTTCGAAGTCAGTCATAACTTCGAACAACAGTGATGTGGGGCCTAGTCGCGAAATCGACGTTTGTTTGTTTGCTGACAGGAGATATTTCGTCTTACCCTCGTTCACTACCAGATCCATTTGCTTCGCTTCTTTGTCCAATCTATAAAAAGCAGATCTAACGGCGCATGCAAAATAGGGAGTTGCCTTGTCTGAAACCTCGTTTGATATCGAACGCTCGGAGAGGTTCTTTCCGATCTTGACGAAGCTTTTGGTATTAATCAACGTTTAACACCCACATTATGTTTGCGGGGATACCAAATTCAGTCATAGCGGCATAAAGGCAGCTCATTTTTGTGCTGTCAAAATTAGCTTTGAAATTGACGAAGAGATGGAGAGTGCCGATCCTCTTTTCACGGATATTTTCCAAGATTTCCCAGTTTGTGAATTGAGAAGAGAACACTTAAATTCCAATTGTCAGGCATGCTTTCGTCCGACTATAAAATATATATTTACAATAAATGATCAACATGATGAGTTGAGTCCTGTTCGTCCGTTCGTATATACGCAAACCAGTCTCTCAATTTTTGAGATATCATAACATATATCTTCCATACAAACTGAACGATCGGTATCAAGTTCTTATATTTTGGTAGAAATGTTTGTGCTTGTGAAGCGTATTATAGCTTCGGGGCAAGCGAAGTTAACGTTTTTTCCCTTTTTTAATTGCTAAATATTTTTTATGAACCACCCTGTAAGTGAGAAATTTCATTCCTAAAAGCTTTTGAAATATTCTATCAGCAAATATTAAAAATTCCTTTCTGAATGTATAATGTTACAGCAAAATATACACACCAACATAGCCCTAGTGATGACACATGTACACAAGTCAAGCTTCTACGCACGCACATTTGACTTTGCTATAGAAATAAATATATATATTAAGAGCCGTTTCATAAATTCTTTTGCAACCTGACACAGGTGTATTATGAGTTTTCATTTATAATATTCTTGATTTACTTTTTACCTCGTATTCCACTCCACTTCACTTTACTTATGAATTAAGGTTTTAATAAATTTAATATGCGTCAACAACTCGTCTTTGCTGTTGTGAGTGTTTGTCGTTATATGCCTTTCATTTTTAATAAATTTGCGCTTGAGTAAAATTCCAAAGTAAGAGCTTTTAGCGTCTTAAAGCTTAGATGTAGCAATGACAATTTCGAGTTGGAAATGTGGCTTTAAATGCTATAAGCGTGCATTGCTTTGCTTTTAGTTCTTTCAAAGTAATGAAATTGTAAATGCTACTCAAGTGCATCACTCTAACAAAATGCATAGAAAATTTCACCATTTTTAACTAAAAATTTAAGCGAAAAGAACACACGTGGAAAACAAAATTCAATTTCAGTTCCATCCTCCATACAGACACACACTGACATATGTGTTTATAGAACTTTAAAAATTCCAAATCAAGTGCATAAATTATAAATTTGTATGCTCTTCGCAATATTTTTCTAGCATCCTTCTACAACACACTCCACATGAAGACATTTACCGCATGCTCCTTGCCAGCCAACATTATTAGCCAAGAGCCAACGCACGATTCCAACCAGCGCACGGTTCGCTTGATTTCTTCGTTGCGCAGCCAAATTTTTCTAAACTCGTTGAGATATACATTCAAAGGTATTTTTCCAAGTCATCATTTCAACACTTTGTTAGCACGACAGTCAGTTAGTCAGTACCATGCGTTCGATGTCTGTCTGCCTCAGCCTTCTGCAAGTTCCTTCACTTACTTTGGTGGCATTTTCTGAATTTCTTATGCCAAATTCGGCTGTTTTGCATATAAATTACACTTTTACTTTGGCAATATTTTCCCTTTTTATACCCATACTCGTATGAGCCAGCAGTGCTTGGAAGTAGATAAAATATATATTCATGTCTGAATATACGATTTGTGCTGTTGTGTGTTCTTGTTTTGTTGTTTTGTTGATTTGGAAAGTTATTTTTGTTTTTCTCTTTGAGATCGATATTTGATTAGTTTATGTGAAAAGTCTTGTGATTTATGCAACTAAATTTTATTTCCATTATTATATCGGCTGACAGGTACATGCTGCTAACCCATTCTTCAAGAGCTAGTTATCTAGTTTGAGTCCTGAAACTTAAATTAAACCTCATCTTCTTCCATACAGCTTCTGCCCATGGCGTCTAGTAATATTCCTAACCTTACAGCATGGACCACAATGGGGCAATGACCCGTTAAAAGCCTCACAACTAGGGAGAGGGTAGTTTTACTGAGAGCAAAGAGATCACTAGATCTTCTGCGAATCTTGGCCCAAAAAGTTTTTGGTGGTTCTGGGGTGCCTTTTCTTGTTAGGAATGTGTGATATCTCTCATGGAAAATAGTTGATGTGTATCACTAAAATATTCAAGAAACTACGTTTAAAAAACCTTTAAAAATAAATGCTTATGCACTTCTTGTTCGAGTTGATTTACTCTCGAACGGTTGTGGCATTGGGAATATATTATTACAAAAAATATAAAGATAGAAGCATAGATAAATAGATGAGGATTGTACCGCACTTTAAAGTCTTTTGACCCTCTCATAAGTCACAAGGACCCACTTGATAAAATCCAATATGACGCTAGATGGTAGTGAGGCGATATGATCCCTACTTAGAAACCAAGTATCTTTATCTTGCGTGTGCAGACTGCTATGTAGTACATTAGCAGTTGTTGTGGAGTTTCAGTCTCCCTGTCGCAGAACCTGCAATTTGCACAAGAAGCAAGGATCATGTTATATAAGTGCTTCTTTAGCTTAGAGTGGCAGTGTTAAATGTGGCAAGTAGCATGAGATCCAGGGAGGTTGATAGCATATTTAACCTGCTGAGGTTATATGGTTAATTAGAGGTTCATTAGCAACTTGGCATGGCGCATGTCTTGGAATTGTTGCCAATACTTCTCTCTGCCCCCTCCTTCCACCTTGCGCAGCAGCTCCTTCATGGAATGAGAACACAACTCGATGAAGGCGAAATAGAGTAGAAATGATAGTTATTAAATGATAAATTGGATAATGGATTTTAATGAATCCGGAATTAAATTCATAGCTCTTTCTGATGTCCTCTACTCCTTCTTTATCATAGGAACACCAAGATCTGTGTGAATATTTTTATCACAAATGTACCAAGGTGAACACATTATAGCTATAAGGATTTTTGACTGGAACCTCTGCATTATATCAATGTTAGTTGTACATGTCGCACCACAGAATTGAATAAATTTGCTTCTCTTATTTCCATGCTATTTGCTGGATATGTATTTTCCCCACGCAATCTTTCTCTACAAGTGAATATCAAGATAAGTTACATCATTTCCTTGTGATAATAAATGTTATTTAATTTTATCGGCTGACATATTTTCTCCCTTAGTGTACATGTAATAAGCTTACCCTTTTGTTTTGTTGCCTAGCACAATCCCCTGAGTTACCAAAAACCTTATCGGTCGTTCCTCTGATATGAAATTAGCTACTTTAACAGTAACTTTCCAATTTTTGAAATGAGACTACAATGTTTCGACCAATGATGGGCTTCTTGCAAAGAAGAGGACATGCGCAATACTGCAGATCGATACCTCAAAAACTGGGGAATTATTGCTTTTCTAATTAAGAATTTCATCTTAATAATAATTTATTTTAAAGCTCTGAAGACGGACTTTAAATTACCCTCTGCCTTTTAGAAATAAAAAAACTGTATTGTTAACAAGTAAGGAAAAGCTTAATTCGGGTGTCACCGAACATTTTATACTCTCGCATGATAAAGTGATAATCGAGATTTCATTATCCGTCATTTACATATTTATCAAATACCGTACTTGTGTAAAGTTTTATTCCGCTCTCATCATTGGTTCCTAATGTATATACTCGTATTATACAGAGAAAGCATCAGATGGAATTCAAAATAGCGTTATATTGAAAGAAGGCGTGGTTGTATACCGAATTTCATTGAAACCGGTGCAGTAGTTCCTGAGATATGGTTTTTGGTCTTATGGACCGACGCCACGCCCATTTTAAATTTTTAAAAAAAGCCTGGGTGCAGCTTTCTTCTGCCATTTCTTCCGTAAAATTTAGTGTTTCTGACGTTTTTTGTTAGTCGGTTAACGCACTTTTAGTGATTTTCAACATAACCTTTGTATGGGAGGTGGGCGAGGTTATTATCCGATTTCTTCCATTTTTGAACTGTATATGGAAATGCCTGAAGGAAGCGACTCTATGGAGTTTGGTTGACATAGCTATAGTAGTTTCCGAGATATGTACAAAAAACTTAGTAGGGGGCGGGGCCACGTCCACTTTTCCAAAAAAATTACGTCCAAATATGCCCCTCCCTAATGCGATCCTTTGTGCCAAATTTCACTTTAATATCTTTATTTATGGCTTAGTTATGACACTTTATAGGTTTTCGGTTCCCGCCATTTTGTGGGCGTAGCAGTAGGCCGATTTTGCTAATCTTCGAACTTAACCTTTTTATGGAGCCAAGAAATACGTGTACCAAGTTTCATCATGATATCTCAATTTTTACTCAAGTTACAGCTTGCACGGACGGACGGACGGACAGACAGACATCCGGATTTCGACTCTACTCGTCACCCTGATCACTTTGGTATATATAACCCTATATCTGACTCTTTTAGTTTTAGGACTTACAAACAACCGTTATGTGAACAAAACTATAATACTCTCCTTAGCAACTTTTGCTAATTATCTCTCCTGCTTATAATTAACATAAAACATCGCAAGCTACAACTTTTTTCGTAAATTGGAAAAATGTCTTATCTAAAAGTATTGGCAAGAAAGGGTTTTGGCTGAGATTTATACTTCATTCCATACTTATAGAACCAAATCCACTTTCAAACACCTCGGGCGCATCTGCAGCTGATAACTAAAACTAATTAATGGTTGAATGAAATAATAGTACCCATTTAGCCAGAAATATATAAAATTTGTGAAGAACACACGTTCTCTGCTAGCCCAAAAGGGTTTCATTGTATTATTGTGCAAAACTTTAATTCCATAAATATTTTTCAATGTCTCCTTTTTTCAGATTTGCTTGAATTGACACGTGTGCCACCAATACGCTCTGCTTTGACCTTTACAAGGTGAATCGTCCTTTGTGCGCAAGTAAGTTAAATGAATTTCTATGTGAAATAAAATAGTGCACTTTCGCCATTCTACCATCGCTTTTATTGACCTTCAGTGTAACTTTGCCATAATGCTTCATTGGGACAAAGCAGTCGAACATATAAATGCGACATATAAATGCCAATGGCAGTTTTATTGCTTTGATTTGCTTTTTTTTGAAGAAAATAAAAATTACTATGGAACCACTACAGCTCTATAAGTACCTATTTATATTACATATGTATTTGCGTTTTTATACTTGTAAATTTATTCAATATCCAACAAATGTTCTGCTAATGTACTCTTATACAAATACTTACATATGTATGTATGTGTGTGTGTGCGAAGTCAAAAAGCGTATGATTTGCATAATTTGTGATGTGGAATGAATTTCCGTTAACAATACTTGTGAACATTTCTATGGTATAGGCCTCACATGGCACAGCAGCGCATTGCTCGCACCCCACTAAAGCTTTTGCAAGTAATTTTTAAAGATAGTACATCCTTTTTTCTCCCTATAGGGTATAATTGGGAATGAGTTAGTCTCCAATATGTACCTTAGAATACAATTGTGCGTTAATTCGTCCCAAATGAATATAAATAAGGTATAAATGTAGATTGACTAGTTGTAAATGTTGGAAGAAGAGTGAAGTATAGTAAATGTAGTCAGTTCAGAAGACCTAAAAAAATAATTCGTAATTTTTCTGGTAAAAAAGAGAAGAATTACTCTATTCATAAGAGGTGCTTGAAAAAAGAAAACAGTTTATTAAATATGTGGTCTGGAAAAACGAAATTTTGCAATAAATTTAAGGTTTAATTTAGCATGGTATGAATCATCCGATTTAAGTCAAATATGCGCCGTATTGTTCATAATGCTACTCTCACATAAACTCGCGTCCCTATTGGCAAACAAATGGTAGAAGTCGATTTTCACAAGCTTCTCTTGAGGTGAGTTTTTCACCGGCAAATTCATTCGCTATACAAGGCGCGTTCCAATAATAATCAGAACTTAAAAAAAAACAGAACGAATGATTTTTTCGGCAAAATCAATTTATTTTAATCGAAATAGTCTCCTTCGGCTTCAATACAGCTTTTTGCACGGTCCAAAAGCATGTAGAACGAGTGCTTTAGCTCGTTGGCTGGCATAGCTGACAGTATGCCGGTGCAAGCCTTTTGAATGACCTCTACTTCTGCATAACGCTTTTCTTTCATGGGCAAATGCATTTTTCCGATAAGGAAGAAGTCGCACGGTGCCATATCAGGTGAATAATGGTTAAAATGTGATTTTTTGTACAAATAATCGTCCTTTGAATGTTGGATTCTGAGCAATTTTTGATCGTCAGTCAATTTGTGCGGAACAAACCGTGCACACATCTTTCGTAAGCCCAAATGTTCGGGAAAAATGCGATAAATCGATGTTTTGGAGATGTTCAATTCCATTTCCATGAATTTTAATGATGATTTCGGCCGATTTTTGATGAATTCAAGCACAGTTTCGATGGAATTTCCGGTGATCGCGAATTTTGATTGGCCCACATGTTGATCGTCATTTATGTCCTCAGGTCCACTTTGAAAACGTTGAAACTACTCGTGTACTCTGCTACGGTACACCATAAGCTTGTTTCATCAATTGAAACGTTTCGGTAAAAGTTTTACCAATTTTAAAACAAATTTAATGTTGGCTCTTTGTTCGAAGCTCATTTTCGCACCGATATCACAAACGTACTCACACTTAAAACGCAATAACTTCACTTCCAATAGAAGAAATTTCATGAAATCTCAGTGGATAATTGATAAAAATAGTCGATTCTAACGCACCAAGCGACATATAGATGGCGTCAGCAAGTGGCGCTAGATTCAAATTCTTTTGGAACGGACCTTGTAGACAGGAACGGATGATAATCAGTAGGCATCAGGTCCGGAATGTAAGATGATTGCTTAAGAACCTCTCCAACGAATTCCCGGAGCTTCTGTCGAATCACTATCGATTTTTGTGGCCTGCTGTGTTCTTATGGAAAACAATTCCTTTTGAGATACAAATTACTTAATCCATCTATTGAAAAAATAATGAACTTCCTTTTACATGACCTTAAAGAAAAACATCAGTAGTTTCATTAGTCAAACGCCATTCAACGACTAATCGCAATTAGTCCGGGGTTGCTTTTTTCTTGGGCAGTGTAACATACATATATCCCGTAGAAGAATCAAACTAATCAGGACCAATATCAGTCCACAACTCGAATTACCGGGCTAAAGTTAGAAAAACTTTAGTTCTTTATGATTTTCTGGAAAAATGGTTCAAAAGGAGATTACTTTTAGGTAATTTATTTAGTATTCTTATAGCAAAAACTCGAAGGACTTGAAGCAAATTCAAAATAAAGTTGGTACACGTGATATATGTAAATTAACCTAGGCAGTTGTAAATACGTCTTGAACTATTAAGAGTATTCCTACTTAAAAGCTGCCAATCGATACCAAAAGAGGAAAAATATCATTAGCTTCCCTAAAGAAAATAATGCCTGCTATCTAGTTGTGTCTTTGGTCCTTATGTTACTAGTTGTATTCTAGGTTCTAACTCTTTTATTTCTCCAGGGTACTTATCTAGATAAATACTTAGTGCAAACGTATTCTGGTTAGATATATGTACGTAAAAATGTGGATTTGATTTTCATGCAGAAAAATGGTTATGGGGTGTTTAGTGGTACTAAGTCAGGGTGTTACGACATGTCAAGAGAAATGCTTGAACTTGCAAGCAACGCACAAATACTTTTTCAAATGTTAATACATATATACCTACACTCATATAAATATATGCAAATATGTACAACAAATATTGATGTTTAACTGGAGTATAACCCATTCAGCGTGCTGGAGTGAGTAAAGGGCGAGACTTACTTTGTCATTTAACGGTATTTATTTAGTTCTTTTTTTTGTATTTGTCTTGCGATGCATACTTTGTGGTTAATATAAAGACCTATGAGATATACCTATAAGTATGAATAATATTAATATATTTACACTAAAAAGGGCGGCAACTTGCCAAGCAAACTTCTCGATAGGTTTAGAGTTTGCTGTTGATAGGACTTTTCATACAGGTTAAACGGGTCACATAATATAGTATGTATGTATATTTATTTATTTTTATTTTAACTGTACAATATTAATTTCATAAAGGCAAGTCCAATTCTTAGAACAACCTGACCTGATCATCTAATTTCATATGTTCTGGTACTGCGAGTTACTTGTAAAATAGTACTTTCATAGCAATTCTTAGATATTTTTTCTATGTGGCAAATGTAGTTATTAAAAAAAATTATATTTAAATTTAAAAAACGTCATAATATCATCCCTGCAAGCTCTTTCATTTATTATCGTTATTTTCTGGATGTAATATTTTAATACATTGAGTAAAATTGTCTAGACGATTTTTTAATCTTTTGAAGCAACAGTGATAGATGATAATTGCATCGGAGGGAATTTTTTCTCAGAATTTTTTTTCAGCTTATCGACTTTTGCAGGTCTTATTTAGGCGGTATTCGTAGTTACTAACCTTAGGTACTATTCGTTAGATATATATACATATAGCAAATAATTGACGTTTTGCTCTGCGACCTATGGTCTATAGTGTTCTCTCCTATATCACATATGGTCACCAACGTTCAGCACTCTGAATAATGATTTGTGGTGATGTAATTCTTGTCCACGTAGATGGTTCGTAAGATCTACAAATTGCTGGAAAACCTAGAATCCGGTGTTTGGGAGTTTCCTGTTCCATGTCGCACAACCGGCAGTTTGCGCAAGGAGGCGGAGTTTGTCTTGGAGAAGATTAATCATATCTCTAAACCTAGCCAGGTTGTAACCTCCCAGTAGTAGCTTGGCGTGGCGCATTCCTGATGCCTGCTGCCAGTGTTGTTCTCTCTTGACTCTCTCTTCCATGCAGACCAACTCTTTTATGGTGTGGGGCCCCACCACAATGTATGGTTCTGGCCATATCATCCTGAAAGCTGCCGCAGAGCGGGCTAGTTCGTCGGTCAGCTCATTGCAGGTTACCCCTTTATGGTCCGGCACCAAGATCAGGTATACACGGTTGCAAATTGATAGGCGGTTCAGCTCTTCTACACATTCCTACACCAATAGCGATTTGACCTTAGAAGTGGCGATCGCTTTTAGTGCCGCTTAACTATTGCTGAGTATAGCGATACGCTGGTTGCTATAGTTGTGATGGTGATTGATTGCTGCACACTGACTTATAGCAAAGGCTTCTGGTTGAAAGATGCTCGGAAAACATTTCATTGGTATGGATAGATTGGTATACGGTGCCGCAATGCCTGCTTCAATACTTTCCAGTGTTTTCGAGCCGTCAGTGTACCACTGGATATAGCTGCCCCTCAGTAGTAGGTCGAGCTTTACTGAAACCGAATATGGACTCTTTTTTCAATTATGACTTAATTTGCTATTAAAAATTAAAAAAGCTTTGAGAACTGAAATGATGTTCTTTATAATTGGACATGCTTTCATTATTGACTGGATGTAAGACATTATATTATAGCCACTTCCATTGGCAAGTGCTTTCGCTATGTCTTGTCTGTCAACATTGTCAACATTGGCTCTAAAACTATTTTTATACTCTTTCAACATGTTACTACAGGGTATAATACTTTTGTAAACCTAGTAGTTAATAAAAATAATCGAGTTTAATATATGGTTATATATATAAATGATCAGAATGATGAGACGATTTGAAATCCGAGTGATCTAAAAGTCAGTCTGTCCGTCCCTCCTTCTATGCAAGCGATAACTTGAGTAAAAATTAAGATATCTCATTGAAATTTAGTACTTAGTAGTGTTTCTTAGCAAAGAGGTGAGAACGAGTTCGTAGATGGGTGTAATCCGAATGGAACCACATCCACAGCACGCCATTAAATGAAAAAGAGTCAAAATGGACGATGGCCGTGGCACCTCCCATATTTTGGTGAAGAGCCATATCTCAGGCCTTATTCAACGGATATCGAACAAATTTGGTATACAAGTATAATGTTATCTTGATATGTCGATATTTCAGTGTGCAAACAAACAAAGTCGGACTTCAACCATACTTACCTATAGCCCAATTTTAAGTTCAATCGGATCCTTTCAATTTTCAGTTTGCAAACTAAGCACCACTAAAGGTATCGTCCTTTGTCCAAATAGTGAGCATAAAGTAGTCCACTTTATAACCAAAAATGTCCCAAATTCCGAATATGTGGATAAAAGTTCCAACAGAGAACTTTTTATAGAAAATATCGGTCAATCTGTGAGATGTATTAAGAAATTCGGAGAGAATCTTTTTTTTAGTAGTGGTATGCCGGTATGCCAAAAATTAGTTAAATCGGTTTAATAATGTTGATAAAATAGCTTGATGTGAACTGCTATGGTGAAAGCCTCTTTCTTTTTCCATTATGATATTTTATATTTGTTATATGTACACTGCAAACCTCTTAACCTCTCGAACAGTTTTTGATTTTTATAATGTCATACTTTGAAGTTAAAAAACTTTGACATTACGTTGTGGTAATCCCTTTAAATATCTGTACTGCGCTTAAGTACTTATGCATGTACTTACTTATACAGATTATAAACCATGTGTAAGCGTTTGCTAAGCGAACTTTCCAAGCGTCAAAGTTTCGTATGTGAGCATGACGGTCGTTCCAATTTTCAAACTTTTACCAAAAACTAAAATAGTTGCTCAATTAATATTAAATAAACATTAGCAGCCTGAGCGCTGACATGCCCACGTACCTATAACGGTATTTACCATATGTGTGCACACAACTTCAAAAGTTTAATTTCGGCTAGTGAGCTTATTCGCTCAAAATTCGTACGTGTGTGTGGGCAGCTACTTGCTGCTTGTATAACTAAATGTATATGTATGAGTATATGTATGTGTACATGTATGTGTGTATGTATATATGGTTGTGCTTATGTGTGTGTCTGTATTGAAAACTATTTTCAAAAAGGTCTAATTAGCCAGTTTACGTCAATCCTTTGCCAGCGCTCGCTAAGTGCAAGTGCATTAAAGGCCAAATCCTAAAGAATTACCACAGCACGCTTACGCTTTTATTTTGTTTTACGGTTATGCCTGCTTTTTTGAAGGCTTTTAAAATGCTTAACACACTGGCTGACAGGTTGACTGACTGGCGTGTGTGTATTAAATGCGCATTAATATGAACACGGTGCAAGTGTGTCTGTGCGAGACAGGCATCTTTTGTCTTTTTCTTTTATATTCTTTTATTGTGCTTGCTTTGCTTTTCGGTTTGATTACCTTGTAGTCTTCACATCCGTTACGGACATCCGCTTGTATGCAGTCTTATGAGCACATACGCATACATATATACATACATGTATGTGCTTTATACGCTTTCATATTAGCCGGTAGTTAGCTTAACTTAAATCACATAAAATTATACACCTGCATATATGAAGTACGTATATATGTATGTATACACACATATGTATATCAATACAGAAGCGCTGCTGGATATCCAAATAAGCAAACGAGATGTTGAGGTTAACTTACTTCGCATACAGTCTTACTTTCGCTTTCTCTTATTAACCTTCAGACAGGCAATTTTACTTTTTTCCGCATTTCGATGAAATTTTATTTCATCCGATTTTTACACGTGAGTTGTCAAAAAGGTTCGTCAACGTTTTCCGTGTGCCTGCCTATCAGCCCTTCCTTCTTCTTTGCTACTCGTAGGTGTATGTGTGCGTATTTTCAGTATAGCTCGCTTAGTTGCCGCTTTAAATTTTCAACAAATCCTTCAAATGGTTTGGGTAATAAAATGCTTTGATAAATACACGAACGAAGGTAGCAGAAAACATTATACGCTTCGTTACTTAAATATTCTTTTAATATAGGTATATAACAAGGAGGAGAAAGACATGCTCATACTCATGTATATTGATGTATTACAGCTATATATAGCATATATGTACATTAGGGTGTCCGTCATTTCCGAAGTTAATCTTGTTTTCTTTTTGCAAACATCACCTGAAGTTTCAGTTTTTATAAAAAAAAAAAATAATTAAAATTATCTAACACAAAAATTTCTTTATTTTCAATTTGAAACAACCCTGAATTATATTTTTTCGTATGCCTGTAACGTGATTTGGTATTTTGCTTTAAAAATGTAAATCTACAATTCTCAAAAACTGACATTTTTACATAAAAATTTTTTGCTATAAAAAAAATTTAGTTGATTTTTTCATAGAAACATCCTTTTCAAAGTTATACGCTGTTAAAGTCATACATCAAATGTACTGAGCATTCATACAAGTGATTTAAGCATTCTGTGTTGCTCATACGACATGGTGTACCCTTTTCATAGTGCGCAAAATTTACTACAAGAATATAATTCTTTCAAAGCAAAATGAAAATAAAGTTTTTCTACATATTGCATAACTCTTTTAGGCCGAAAAAACGAATTTCAAAAACAACGGACACCCTAATGTACACATACATATACGTACTTATTCATTGTGAAACACTTCTGGCTACGACTTTGTGTTGTACTTTATAGATTTTTCGCATATCTACGTTAAAGCGTGCCTGAAAGTCAATGTTGCGTGAATAAGCGACAAGTTCTTGAAATTTCCAACAACGAAGTGGAATCGCAAATATTTTTATACAGTTGCCTGAACAAAATATAACGCTTGCGACAGGTAATCGGCTCAGCCTGCGTTGAAAATGTAAGTGTATTATATACACGTATATGTAATGGCAGCTGAATTGTATGTGGGTTGTTAATCAGTTAGGAAGTTTTTGAATAACACTGCTCGACTTTGGATATATTTGTGAGAGCAGCTCAGCTCTCAGCTGGGTTCAGTATGAGATAACTGTCGTTTGCATTTTGCTCACAGATTACGTTTTCATATTTTGTTATGCAAAATCAGTTGAATTACTAGAAATTATGATTTGAAATTTATGCAAAAATAACTTTTAAGTAAATTTATTATTTAATTATTTTTTAAGTATGGTTTAAACCAAAATCCTCGCACAAAACTTAAAATTCTTAAAAAATTATTCGAGAAAATTTACTTTCTTGGCATTAGTAGTAGGAGAATGGTACAATGGAGCATTAAATATCCGATTTTCATTAAAAATGGAAAGTTTTGTTTAATTATTTGTTCACAACTTGAATGCCTTTCTCATAGGGACACTCCTGCCTATTGGCGAACAACTGTGACCTTCGACTTCTCTTCTCTTTGCTTCTCTTGAAGCAAAGCCCTTTGCTTAAGATGAATGTATAAAAACCGTGCAAACAAGCTGTCACTATCGATGTAAATAGTCCTCATGGAACATAGTTCCTCTGGGCTTGAGATAAGATTACTAAAGAAATCAATCCATACCTTATACTATACAAAATAATCAATGATGACATTGGTTGAACGTTATTTTGCAACTAATCGGGATTTTTTTACGGGCTTTTAATATTTTTACAATTCGAATTTTTAAGCAAAAGGATGTTTTTATTAGGTATGTGGCTTTCAATGCGAAGTAAAACGTATATAATTTTAGGCTGTGGTCAAGAATTAAGCTTTATCATAAAGATAAGGGTTTTCCGCCGTGTTTTAAAAATGATTTAAGGCAAGTGAGCGTTACTCCAATAAATTTCCGCAGAGAGGCTCTTTTCTCGATCAATTTTTACAGTAATTGCCGCCATATTTATGTCAGCAATAATTCGTCGAATATACTCAAGCTGTAAATTGTCTCGGTCTTAGCTGTGTAGACAAGCGTTTTCATGTAACCACAAAAAATAGTTCAACAGTGTTAAATCGCATGATTTTGGTGAGATAATGAGATAATGCTTTTACCAAAAGTTGCCTTCAATACATTGACTGTTTCGCAAGCTGTAGCGCCGTCTTATTGAAACCAAAGCTCGTCCATATCAATATCCTCAATTTTGCTTATTAACGTATTCAGTCAACCAAAAGTAACCTTTATCACTGAAACAAATGTCTATAGTTTTCCCTTCTCACTTACCATTTAATAAAAAATCGTATTTTACGTTGTTTGTTCTAAACTATTTTCAGATGTCAATCACAGTCTTTCAGGAATGTTTCAATTTATTCTGAAAATAAAATAAAAAAATTATAAAGATTTCCAATATTAAGGTGCTGTTTACGCCGATTACTAAACGACTTACTTCGATCATTAACGAGGCAATTGAAATGAAATTTTTTTTAATTTGGCTCTCCAAAAAATAGCAAAAATTTGATTGGTTGTGATATTACACTTTTTTGGTTCAACATTCTATGGCAAAATTAATATGATATTAAATGATGGTTGAACGTGAATCCAATGTCCATAAAACAAAGAAATGTGCGTCCGCAACACAACTAAGTCCTTCAAACACAGTGGCGACAATATAATGGCTTGGGGCTGTTTGTTATAGTGTGGTGCCGGACCTTATTTTTGGATATAAGAAAACATGGACCGCCATACGTTAAAATTTTAGATAAAGTCACACTCCAATATGCTGAATGAAATTCGCCTTCTACTTGGCAATTCCACCAAGACAGCGACCGGAAACATACTTTAGGTCTTGCAATAAAACGGTTTTCAGATCATGGTGTTGATGTTATGGCTTGGCCAGCAAACTCACCAGATCTGAATCCAATCGAAAACTTATGGAAAAATGTTAAGAAAAGATAAGAAACACCATAAAAACAAGTAAGGAAGGGCTAAGTTCGGGTGTCACCGAACATTTTATACTCTCGCATGATAAAGTGATAATAATTTACATATTTTTTTATTTTGCTGTAAAATTAATTAGATTAGATCAATTTGTGTACTTTGAGCATTGAATTGTATTTTCATTTCCTAATGTACATATGTATATATTATACAGAGAAGGCATCAGATGGAATTCAAAATAGCGTTATATTGGAAGAAGGCGTGGTTGTTAACTGATTTCACCCATATTTCGTACATGTCATCAGGGTGTTAAGAAAATATTATGTACCGAATTTCATTGAAATTGGTAGAGTAGTTCCTAAGATATGGTTTTTGGTCCATAAGTGGGCGGCGCCACGCCCATTTTCAATTTTTAAAAAAAGCCTGGGTGCAGCTTCCTTCTGCCATTTCTTCCGTAAAATTTGGTGTTTCTGACATTTTTTGTTAGTCGGTTAAGGCACTTTTAGTGATTTTCAACATAACCTTTGTATGGGAAACGACTTTATAGAGTGTGGTTGACATAGCTATAGTAGTTTCTGAGATATGTATAAAAAACTTAGTAGGGGGCGGGGCCACGCCCAGTTTTCCAAAAAAATTACTTCCAAATATGCCCCTCCCTAATGCGATCCTTTGTGCCATGACACTTTATAGGTTTTCGGTTTCCGCCATTTTGTGGGCGTGGCAGTTGGCCGATTTTGCCAATATTCGAACTTAACCTTCTTATGGATCCAAGAAATACGTGTATCAAGTTTCATCATGATATCTCAATTTTTACTCAAGTCACAGCTTGCACGGACAGACAGACAGAGATCCGGATTTCAACTCTACTCGTCACCCTGATCACTTTGGTATATATAACCCTATATCTGACTCTTTTAGTTTTAGGACTTACAAACAACCGTTATGTGAACAAAACTATAATACTCTCCTTAGCAACTTTGTTGCGAGAGTATAAAAATCTTTAACAGCTTCAACACACTAAACACATAGCCACCATGTTAAAACAACTATAACTTCGGAAATAACTTGAATTTTGAAAAAATATTGTAGGGAGATATTTTTGAATATTTCAATTATCGCAAAAAATTTTCGATTTTCTTTTTCAAATTTCTAGACTAAAATATCACATTAAAATCAAATATTAGAAAAATTATCTTCATCGATATATTGAATATTGAAATTGAGTTGCGTTTCGACATGATACAAACCTTAATCTCCTGCATAACAGATATGCAAAACTCACCAAGCAACCCTGACTCATTCATAAAATATCATATTTGGTATTACCATTTTACTATATGCATTTGTGGCGTGAAAATATAATATTACCATATTGCAATGCTCAAGCTTTAAGTGGCATACACAACTTATAACCACGCCACGCAATGAATTCTGTGAAAAATCTCTTAAACTTCTTAACGGCTGACTTTAATAAGAAGTATAAAAAGACGAGTAATTGAAAGCATTTATTTAATTTATTGTGCACTAAAATCAATAAAAGCAGCATCCAATCAGCGACACCATCTTGCACATACTATCTACAAATCTGCGCACATTCCACCCACTTCATTCATAAATTCAAACAAAATATCTATTACGTAGCTGTTTAGTGTGAATGCATAGTAAATAACAAACACTCACTCACTTTATTGGTAGTGTAAGGATGTGTGAACGAGACGCACTCGTATAAATAAGTGTGTTTCACGCTCGACGCATTTTTAAGTATCCACTTGAAATGCGCCAGTTACAGTTTATGGAGCGCTGGGTAACAGCGCAGTGATTCCGAGAAATGTGCGAGTTCGAATGTCATCTACATATACGGTGGGTTAGTGACCCGGCAGGGAAAAGCGGCACATAAAATTTTCCAAAAAGAAAGAAAGGAAAATGGGAGTAAAGAGTAAGGTATAAGATATGAGAATAAAAAGGAAAAAAAGAAAAAGTGATAGTTTTTGGATTTTAAATATCACTACCAAACCAAATTTAACATATACTTTAGAACAGAGTAAACTAATATGGATTTTTACTCGCTACCCATACACATTCATATGACTCTATATATGTGTATAAGTATATATGCAGTACCTATGTATATGATAATATAGAATTTCGAACCCAGAGAATTACACATGCCACAGCGTAGGTGCAAGCAAACTTAAGCTCATTCCCACGGCAGCAATTTAAGAATGCTTTTGCCTTTTCTCAACTGGCTCGCAGAATAAAAGCTTAAGTGATGAAATAAATGAGTCTCGGGTCACTTTATAAATGACTTCCGGCACAACGCTAATGTGGATGATCATGATGATTACCTAAAAAACTTTTTCTTTGAAAAGAAGTGGGTGATAAGTAATGGGATACATTATATTATACACTTGGCATTTGTACAATTTTACTCAAACTTACGGTAAAAAAGAAAATCACGAAAAGTTAAACATAATTCATTTGCGTGCTTTCTTCCCCACCCACAATCTGGGTAGTTACGGGTGTATTTTTATTTCATACAAAGTTTTCGCTTAGTTTGGGTGACTTTTTAATATTTTCTTATACATATGATGTCCAAAAAATTTATGTTTTTTGTATCAGCAATAGTAATGTGATTGCACTAACTTTTGATAATGGATCAACAAATGGTCATATATGTACAGTATGTATATTATTATGAAAAATGTCATTAATTTAACCCAGAGTTCTATATAAAAGTTCTGTGATAAATAATTTTCGGAATATCTTTACTCTTACTCAAATAAGAAGAAAGGAAAGAATACTAAAATGAATTGATTGCAATGCTACCATATTTACAAATTTGTTGAAAAATTTTACTTCTATGATAAGCTTATGAAACTTACACCATTCGGAAGTAGTTTGCTAAATTCCGCACAAGTCACATGAGCAGCGAAGAAGATTTAGGTCCCGTGCGAGATCTCAATCAACTCGGGATTCCAATTGCGTACGCCTCCATCGATTTTCGAGATCTGGCTTCCAGCGAAATTTTCTTATTGATCTCTGGACTGAAATCACCAAGGCTGAAGTCTATTTTCAAGCAAAAACTCAATCATATTACATAGCGGTATCAGAAAGTTGGATGATCGTTTTTTTTTGAATCTTTATACTTTTTAATTATGCTGAATAATGTTGTCTGTATACTATTCTAACTTTTATACTAAGTGCGGATTTTGTCTGAGGTCACATAAGAGTGGCAGTAACTGTTTAGTCCTGCGATGAGAGCATTTACTTTAACTTGATCTTTTAGAAATTTTGTGTATTTAATAAAAACACCTCAATTTCAGTCATTAAGCTTACGTTCGGGAAACCTTGTACCCCTGTAGAATCTAGTGACTGATGCCCAGAGCATATCGGTGACTATGTAGTATACGTTTCCGTTCCCAACCATGAAGAAGTTCGAATAGCATTTACCCGTCTGCAGAACAACAAAGCGGTGGAGGACGATGGATTGCCGGCCGAAGAACTGATAAGGAGTATGTATCAGCTTCTTTGTAGAATATGGTCGGAACCCGAACGGGAGACTACACAATTCAGTTCTGAAAAACCAACAGACTCTATTTCTTATTTACGCTATTTGGCGCCAATTCGAGATACCAAGTGCAGTCAGATACTTATCCACCAAGAGATTAGGTATGGAGGCCTTCCTCTGCTTTCGCCGGCGGGTACTTAATCGAAAACCTTCAGTCGCTGTCTCTTGATTCGCTGAACTATGTCAATGTCACCATATATCTCGTGCAGCTCATCGTTCCATCGACTGCGGCACTCGCCATTATCAATGCGTAAAGGACCATAAATCTTCAGCAGAAGATTTCATCAGTGGACGCCATTGTCCACTCCTCCGCACCATATGGCATTACGGGAATAATATGGGACTTAAAGAGATCGGTTTTTGTTCGCCGAGAGAGCGCTTTACTTTTCAATTGGCCACTGAGTCCAAAAGTAGCACCTGTTAGTAATTCTGAGTTAAATTGTTGATATTTGAAAGGAGATATTTCGTCTTGCCCTCGTTCACAAACAGACCCATACGCATCGTTTTTTTGTCCAGTCAGAAGAAAACAAAACCAGCATTGCAGTTTTTGAGGCCCATGATATCAATATCATCGGCGTACGCCAGCAGTTGTGCACTCTAATGGAAGATTGCACCTTCTCTATTTAGATCAGCAGCTCCTAATTTCCTTAGGAATATATTGAAGAAGTCACAATATAGGGAGTCTCTTTGTCTGTAACCTCGCTTGGTATCGAACGTCTCGGAGAGGTCCTGGTTTTGATCTTTTAGTGTTGGTCAACGTCAGTTTACACAATCGTATGAGGATACCATCAGTCATAGCGGTAGTTCCTTTTAGTACTATAGTTCTGTTTTTCACGGGTCTTTTCCAAGGTTTGGCGTATGGTGAAATCTGGTTGACTATAGATTGTACAGGTCAAAAGCCACACGGAGGCTGTTGAAAATTTGTCATTGGGAGTGGTTTTTACGTAGCGGGTACTAGCTTTTTAAGTGAGTAGTGTAAAGATTTTTACACATTTATATAGCGATCCTCTTGTTTCAAGACCGATGTCCGTTGCTACCGCACATCTGGTAAACAGTCGCTGCAATTAGAATTCAGCGAACCTTTATCGAATACATATGTCGGAGTGGGTCCACAGAACCTTCTTCTCTTTTAGCAATGACGCCAGGCTACACACAGGTTGGCTTCCGCTTCTTACAAAAGGGTTGCTCACGTTCCAGGGTGCGCGGCGAGGATCTAAGAATAGTAATTGTGCATAGCCCTACGACTGTAACTGCTTCCACAGAAGCATGAATATACCCCAGTACACCCCTAACAAAAAATCATTGAGGAATTTTTTAACGATTGAAAAAAGGTTTACATTATTTTCGCAGCTGAAGCTGAAAATCTCTAGACACAGCGATAAAGTCATTTACTATACTCACATACTCGGGTGAGGCGGCACTGTAATTGTATGCAAAGTTGTTTTAGCACAATTTAATTAAATAAAACTTAGTTCTCATATAAGAAAAACACGTGTTTCTAATGAAACAATTTACGAAAAGCTCGGCGCTCTGCATTGCGATGCCATCTACTATTATTCAACAATAAAAATAAAATGGCTGCAGCAGAAGTAGTTCCATTTAACTTAATGTTAGAGATAACATTTCGACAGTACGAGTATTTTCAGAAATGTAGGCGGTCCGCACATAATTCCCCCATAAAACTGAGATCACAATATGAGCACATGTGTGTCGTGTCAGTTTATGAGCAAGCTCGGCGGTATGCCATATATTTTTAGGTCAGCATATCAGCTCAAGCCACTTGCTGATTTACAGTCGCATCAGACAATTTACAATGCGACCACGCTTGCTACAGCCTTATAATATTTTTACCTAAACACATAAATACCGATCAACATTGTACGACATGTGTTGCCTTGTTTGTTATTTGCTTTCCTGCTACCATTTAAAGCACCGAATGCCTGTGTGTTAGATTTCATAGTCTCCCCTTACAGAGTGTATCATAGCACACTTGTAGGCATTCGCTTGTTTCCGGAGGCAAGTGAGTTGTATTGTTGCATACATTGAGGCGCCCCGGCATGCTCGCATTACACTTTGCATATTTATTCGGTGGCTCGGTGGCTGTGCATGAGCAGCCGTCGTTGCTGTAGGGTAAAAACTTAATAAATTTCCTCTTCTACACTGTGGCACTTGCGGTTAAATGGCACGTACACTGTACGTTTGTTATGCTGGAGCGGCGGCGCCTAAAAGGAGGCTAAGTGTGTGTGCAAATATTTATGAGAAATTTCATTGTTTGCCCAGCGGCTTCGTGTGTTGGCTTTCTTTCACTTCTTTTCTGTTCGTTTTTGTTTGTTTTCAGCCACGTGGTTGTTTGTGCTTTTATAATTGTGGCAAGATTGGCAGCGTGACTGTTGATTTACATAGATTTCGTACGTACGAACTGATTGTGCGCTTTGTTGGTGTAAATAGTCGGAAACTTTTGCTACAACCAAATGTGCTCGATTGAATTGCTAAGTTCTGAAATCTTTTGCATTTATGTAAAATTTGAATATTTGCATTGTGCTTTTTTGTTTTGGTTTTAAAGTAGCTTCGGAGTTTCCAGACAATCGGTGTTTCCAAACAAAAATTATGTTTTAGTTTTATCTTTACTAAAAAGCCCCCCAAGATGGGGCTGACGGATCGAGAAGATTGCAGGAAATGTCTAGAGCAGCGCTCCAGGGAAACAATGGAGTATCTCTTGTCTCTCTTCCATATTTCTCCATTAAAAGGTATCGACAGTGAGGCGCGTCAAGCGCAGGCGTTCTAAACGATGAATAGTCCTCTTGAACTTAGGCACTGTACTCAAAAAGCAAAACTGGTCTATGCGTGGCTTATTAGCCAACCAGATTAACCTAACCTAACCTATTTTTAGATATTAGATATTAGTATATTAGACCTTTGGTTTTTGACTTTCGAATGTAAAAAAGACAATTAAATAGATGTTCAATCACAAGTGATTAAGGATGGTTCCCCATAAATTCCAACTAGACACTGTGCAATAGAAATTATGAAGCGTTCTAAAAAAAAATTTCATAACTCTACATGGATCAATTTCGAAAACGGTGGTCTTGTTCTTTCATCTTCCATATTACTCCTAATATAAGTTATAAGAGCGGTCAGTTTTTTGGGATCGCATTTTTGGTAATACCTAAGCGTTTCGATTAATTCACATATAATTTTTATATGCCAAATAGCGAAGGTATAAAATTTTGCACAATTAGTTCTACTACAAATGTCTGTAGACTTGAAGTGGTGTCTTGTTATTTCAGTTTGAAAAACGTGATTTACATTGAGCCTCCTCAGAGAGTAACCATAGACAAATTCTGTTCCTGAACCTGTCCGATCGATGACCATACTTTTGATACAAATTTCTTTGACGTTGAAGGTTACACATTTTGAATATAATCACTAGGTTCATTGTTGTAGTACATTCTCCACTTCAGTTATACTACTATCTATATTTCGGTATCTCTACAGTCTGAACCAAGTATAAGAATTTTGAGCATTGACATAGTAGTACATTTAGTAACTTTAATACCGAAACGGTAAACATTTTTCTATAGGGTGATCCATTTCGAGGTTCTCTACAGAAACACAGAAACTTCGAATTTGATGGGGAATGTTTATTATCATACGAAAGAACATTATTTGGTATTAATTTTCTTAAGACTATCTCTTTCAAATGTTGGCCGCGACTACGTCTCAGATGGTGCATCTGTTGAGTACAATTTTCGATGACGCGTTCGAGTATTTCGACTGGTAACTGGCGTATGACGCACGTGATGTTTTGCTCCAAGGCAAGAATCACACTTGGAAATAAGTTCAACCTCTTTTCTCCTGGAGGGATTTTAAAAAGCTTTCGGATTATTGCAGTATCTTCTTTGCGGTTAGAAAAGCGGCTGGCAACACAGGAAACAATATCAACATGTACATTGATAGACACTTAGAAATTAAGGCGTTAACCCCACATCGCATTACGTCAGAGAATTAGCTAAGAAGCAGGGAGACAGTAGATATAGTAACTGCCAAAAAGCGACGACACATATATGAGATTACCAGTAAAGTGATGTCTGGGTACTGTGTATCAGTGTCGGAAATAAGTCGCTTACATATATGCAATTAAATTTCCGAAAGGGCTGACAGACGGATCAGTGTGAAATGAATGCCTTAGGGACAAAGATCATGTACCATAGCACCAAAGGAAATCCGCATGTTTTTATTCACACGGTCTTGAAAGGACTGCAGGACGGTTGTTGGCCAAGTTATAGGTCACAACTAAGCATACAAATAGGTATGGGCATAAATAACAATTATACATGCAGAGAAGGGGAAGTAGGCATGAGAGAGACGCTGAAAGACCTCTTATACTTCAGTCCAGAATCATCTAGAGCTCGTCTTAAATATACAGGAACTTCCAAATTCATGGGAATGAATAAAGTTGAGATCGGAAAAAGCGTTGACGTTCTATTTGGCGAATACTGCAGCTAAAATTAAAGTGAACTTACATCTGGTGTTACCAAGGACCAGTAGATATATGATATGACAGCGAAACAGTATTATCTAGTCGCTAAAGTTAAAGGCTGGGGTTATTTGCGACTAAATTGGTGGCAGGTAGCTTCGGGGTTACCGAACTGTTCCTGAAATATTTGGGTGTACAAAACCAGAACTGAAAACGGAGAACAGTTATTATAGGTGAATATTAGAAGAATGTTTTATGCTACCATAACAATAGCATCAGTGATTTGAAACTGTATTCTTACTGCAGACGTCATCTTCAGGGTAGGGTTTCCAACTAATTCTATAAAAAAAACGTAAAATATATTTACGCAATTATTAAGAGACAGGTATTCAAACAACAGGGATTCAAAAAAGTAGATGTCTCTTTTTTCGAAGGTTGAAGCTCAAACAAGCTCAATATTTATTATTATTTAATTGAGAATAAAAATACACGACTACTAAAACATAAGAATTCCTCTTTTAGCATCCCCTTTCCACGCCTTAAGAAAATTAAAAAATATACCCCATTCATTCTTATTACCTTAAGTAAGTACTTAGCTGGGTATCAGTTTGCCAACTAATCCGCAAGTTAAACTTCAGAATATTTATATATATACTTATAAGTTGGTGAAAGTTGCCGCAAAGAAACTTTAATGAGTGTCTAGAGATCTTCGGATATTTCTTCTAATTTTACGCTTACTAAAGTCTTAGAAACATTTTTTCGTGTGGATTGCCGCCTTGCTGTTCTTTTCTACTTCCATATCCTATTATTTTCCGCAATTTTACTACAAACTCCTTAAATTTATTTCTGCTTTTTCAGCCTTAAGCGAAATTTGCTTCTTCGCTTTTTCGCTTTCTGCCCAACTTTACCTTTCAACAAAGTTTTTATGGAGTGAAGTGCACGCACACAAACTCATTTACACGTACACATATAAATATAAATCCATAGAGTCTGCAATATGCTCGCACATTGATTTGTGTTTTATTTTGCTCCAATCGTTTGGTGCATTGCCGAGGGAAATATACGAATTGTTCGATGTGGCAAGCAAAGATAATTAAATTTTAATTGCTTTCGTTAACGATTTTAGGTGTTGATTTTTGCAACAATTGCCAGTTGCCAAAGTACATCTATACACATCTATACACACAAATATACAGATTAAACTGAATGTACTATATACTTACATATATTTTAAAGTGGCTTCGATGATTATTGAATTATACAACTGAGCTCTTATGTAATTTGTTGAAGCTTATACTTACTATATAATCCGTCAGAAACTCTGCTAAATATCGCAAATTATATTAGCGAGTTGACGATAATACCATTATGTGATTATGTATTGCCTAACTTGTTTGCGAAGTGAGCGTGGATCAGCCCTTTAATAGGTTTAATATACACTTATCTTAATTTACTATGTAATCGCAAGCGTTCAATGACTCGATGATTTTATTTCAAAGATGTGTGTACAATATGAAAGAGCTTCATTTTCGACTAATCGTGTCCATCGACTTAAAAAATTTAGTTTTGAGATAAACTCACATAAGGTTTTAAAGGATGTGACCTGATTTGCTAATCTTCCGAAGAGTCTATCTCTTAGAATTTTACTCATGTTTTAAACATGTTCTACTATTTATGTGACAAAAATCGATATTTTGAAATTTCAAACCCCCCTCTCAGTTTTATAGCATGCGTTCCTCTATATTGAAGATATATTTGTGAAATTAATTCTACATATTTTCCCAAGCATATTGCCTTTTTATACTAAAATTAGTGAATATGTTCTACTAGGCTATAAAGTCATTCTATTGAGTTCCGCGCTTTTCGTATGCAACTCTAAAATATAAAGTCTGGTAAAAAGAAATGTATTAGTTTTGCATTAATTTGAAATTGTTCCCATTTGAAGGTAATTTCATAATGCTACCATTATGGAAGCCCTCGTTGGTCATAAGGGAGTAGTTCATGGTAGTTGGCTGTTATTGTATTAGGACTATAAACACAATTCACATTTTCAGCTGCATGGTTTGTGTTTCAACCTTTGTCAAAAAAATTTTCAACATGTGGAGTTTCTTCTTTAGTAATGTCCATCGTTCTGAGCACGCCTGAGACAAATAATCAAAAAGCTGTCTGAGAAGTTTCTTTTGTGCCATACCAGTATAGTGTTTCAAATTATAAGGGTGTATTTGTAATTATTTAAAAAAATATTTTTTGAGTTACACGCGATCTCCAAAAGCGCTCAAAATATTATATCTTCTCCTTCTTTGCCGGCGTAGACACCGTTTCATCTTTTCGCAATGTGGCGCCAATTAGAGATTCCAAGCGAAGCCAGGTCCTTCTCCGCCTGGTCTTTCTAACGGTCGCCGCATTTTATCGTAGAATTTTCGAGCCTTACTCCTGTCGAACAGTATTTCGGTCTCTGTATTTTTTGTCTGCAAATGCGTCTCGCTTCCCTCTGCAGCTCATAGTATCTATCTCATTTTTGCCGCACAGAGGCAGCTGGATATCTTGGGTGCAACAAAATAGTGATCCAAGTCGATAGTAGGACCTCGGAGCTTACACACATCTAAAATACTGTACTCATGTCTTCCATCCATCATAAAATGATCTTGATTAATTTTCTTTTGCTGGAATCTAGTACTACTGATAACCATATTTCGGGCCGCGGTGAAGTCGATCATCCTGAACCCATTTGGGGATGTTTTATCGTGGAGGCTGAATTTAGCGTCCGTTGTGCCAGATATACCTTTTTTGCCCGCGTTGGCGCTAAAGACGCCAAGCCCAATTTTGGCATCGGAGCGCGTGCGCAAATCAGCGGTATGTCGAAAAACTTTATCTTCCATCGGAGCGCGTGCGCAAATCAGCGGTATGTTGAAAAACTTCGCTTTGATGCAGATTGTGACTAGACGTGCATTCACCTTAGTGAGTACTAGGACTCGGCTATGGAGTCTCTCCCACCACGAATTCCATGGAGAATTCGCGCTCCTTTATTTGGTCATTGTAATAAATGCCACAGGGACCTACTCGTAGCATTTCTTGGACGGCGGTGATGTCAGCCATTATTTTTAAGAGAACTTCAACCAGGTGAGCAGTGGAACCTTCCCAATTAAGGGACCGGACATTCTAGGTGCATGACCTTAAATCATAGTCCTTATTACGTTTGCTGTTGCTGTCATCAAAAGGGGGATTTCTCTTCCGAGGCTGATGTTTATTTTTTATTAGAGGTGTTTTTTACGTGACGTGACCCAAACCCATTAAGCGGCTGGTTCCTTAATGAGTGAGTAATATGATCGCATCTAAATTACTAAATTTATATATCAAACAGGTAGCAGTACTCTAGGTTGTATTGTTTATACCAAACTAACAAAAATAATATTCAACTGGACTTAGCGGTCACTATAAGGGTGCTCTGTTTCGCATCTGGTAAAAAATATATTAAGAAGAACAACACAAAGAAAGTAAGATATGTGATATAAGAAAATAAGTATTGAAAACTTTTTTTTTATCTACCATCCAATGACCCAACTTTTCGTAATCATAAATGTTCCCCCTTTTATACTCCCACATACATATAAACTTCACGCTTTTGCCATGATCAGCATTTATTGTTGTAAGCATTTGCTTTTGCTTGTCATTGCATAATTTGAAAATCATCGCTGCTGCTGTTGCCACTTGTTCGCTTGCCATGTTTCACCCAATTTTAATTACAGTTTCATTTACCGCACACGAATGCATTTATTTGGCTTCGCTAACTTTGTGAGCTTTGCTGGGTCCTACGGTTTTTTCTAAGCCACCACTAATGTATGTTAACTCTCTTGGAGAAAAGGAAAGATTTTAAACATTTCTTTTACGACATTTCTCGTTTCTTCAATTAAATATTTATTTACGTACTTATAAACGAGCATATATACGTATGTAATTTTACATATTTGTGTGTGTGTAGGTGGATGTGTTGTGTTTTCATAAAAACGTAAATGTGAAATTTCATAAATTCCAAAAATAAGCGCTCTGCGTAAAGACAATCTCAGCGGTGTCTGAAACCTTTTAACGACCACCAAAACGCCCTTAATATACACACACACACACAAACACCTATATGCATGCGTATGTAAGTATAAACGAGCCTAACGAAGTTTGCGCCCATTTGCCGCCTAACGCGACGCCTTCTCCGTTTCACCCGCTCTACCGTTTCACCTTCTTTACGGCAAATTGCAATGCGCACAATTCAATTTCCCTAATTCCTTCTTAATCCTTCTTGTTGCGTGTCTTATTTATTCATGGGTCCCCACCGAATGTTAAGTGGAAAAGGCAGTAAAATTGTTTTGCGTCAAAGTAAAGGGCCGCTGCGTCGACATGCTTAGCTTCGAGCTGCTCGTAACGGTCGGCAAACTCGTCTGTGTTGTGCCGTGCTTTATTTTGGTTTGTTTGTGTGCCTTCTTCTTAATTTTTTTTTGTTTTTGCTTACTTAGAAAATTTACCGTCCCTGAATTTGTTCATTCGTATCATCTGCATTGTCTGAATATTTCATATTTCCCTTTGTTTCTGCTGCCATCCAACCTAACTGAAGCCAGCAAAATGATTTTTATTATGATGAACAAGCTCCCAAGTGAAGGTATGCGCCGCCTGGTTATTTTTTACGTTCTTTAAGGGTAACAAAAGTTCGGTGTAACGAAAACAGCTGTGCACAAAAATATTATTGCTTAATCGATTAATACCTGCCAAGTTTCATTTTTGTTATGTTAGCGCTGCCGCACAAATATTCCTTAAATCGTCAGTGAAAAGTACTGCGCTCAGCTTTATTTAGGTTTTCCCTCCAACCATTTTTTTTTTTTGCTGAATAAAAATTCAATGGAAACTGTAAAAGCAGCAGCCCTCGGCATTTTAATACTACGTGCAACACATTGAAACAGAATTAAAAATTCGTTGGCGCACAGAGCACTTACTTGCATTCGTGCGTTCATGGGCCCACGGGGCGTATGAGTGTCGTGGCTGCGTGCGTTCTGACACATCATTTCAACGTTTTATTGGTGATAAAGCAGCCAACCGCACACAGGTACACAGCGTATATCTGCACGGTCGAACACACCGGTATTCGGACAGACAGCGTTATGCTTTTTTAAAAGAGAATATTAAATAAACGCACTAAAAGTGAACACTAATTTCGTTATTAATTCAGTAGCAAAAAAATTGTGCTAAAAAAACATAACTAAATTTAAGAGACAAATTTGCAGCACAAACTGTTTGAAAGCAATTAAAGTCAAATAAACACAAGAAAGTAAAAAGATTAAATACAAATATTTGCATGTTGAACCAAAGTATGGAAAACCAAAACGTTTGGAATTTCTCTTAATTTCAACAAAAATCATTTTCCTTAAAAATGTCATGATATTATAATGAAATTATCTAGTTGAAGATCGGTCGATTTAACATTTTGAAGCACAAAATTGTTTAACTGATAGCATTTTTGCATGAACCTGAAAAGTAGGTCAGCACTTTAGCATTTATAAATAAGTAAAATCAAACAAAGTAATTTAAAATTTTACATTTGGAAAAGGAAAATCGTGGCTGCCCTGTCAACTGCAACTGCACTAAAGCTATAATAACCTTACTACATAAAAAGAAACCTATAATATTTTTAATAAAAAAAAGAATCTGATTTTTAGATTTTTTGACTTTTATATGGCAAAGTTATTCGATATCGACGGTTCCGATATAGTATGTATATCAGTAACTTTTTAAGGAAAAAATAGTGTGTGCAAAATGTCAGATCGATATCTCAAAAACTGAGTGATTAGTTCGTCTATAAACAAATATATAAATGGTGATCTATTTCGAGGTTCCTCACATTTTTAAAGAAAAAGCACAGAAACTTCAAACTTAATTTTTTTTTGTAATATATACTTATTTGCAATCTATCAATTGACAATCAGCAAATTTTTGAAATACATTAATAGTGACAGGATTGATTGTTCTCCATTGAGACTAATCAATATTTTCTTAAATTATTTTATTTGCTTAAACTTCTTAAAACTACTTAAAATCTATATGGAAGATCCAAAATGTGAGTTCGTTTTAAGCGTCTAACATCTGTACTGTTGTCTAGTAAATTTATTGCCAGTAAGTTTTCATGATTAGACAATCTATCTAAATACTTTGGACAAGATTTGCTGATTTCGTTTTTAACAAAAGGTATATTTAAGTCTTTATGGATTTCGAAGTTGCTTACATACCAAGGAGCACTTACAATGCTTCTTAAAGTTTTCGATTGATATCTTTGAAGGATTTCAATGTTGGATATACTCGCATTGCATACGTCCACACTGGCTTAAGGATTGACTTGTAAAGTCGTTCTTTATTTTCAAAGCTTAGTTGTGATCGCTGACCTAAAAGCCAGTACATTTTTTTAGTATTAAAGTTGAGCTGCTTCGTTTTTTCTTTTATGTGTATCTTCCAAGTGAGACGTCTGTCCAAATAAAGACCAAGGTATTTCACGGTTTCACTTTCACGTATTACGGAGCCATTTAATGTTACGGGGAGACATTTCTCAGTCCTCAACGTAAACGTTATTTACTGCTATCTTCCAATTCTTTAGCCATTTTTCGACATTATTAAGTTGTTCTTGTAAGTGAAGTGAGGCATCACTGGGATTAAAACTTGTGGCGATAAATGCCGTATCATCAGCATAAGTTGCTACCTCCAAGCCATTAGCGATCGGTAGGTCAGCTGTAAATATTGTATATAATACGGGGCCCAAGACGCTCTCTTGGGGAACTCCAGCGTCAATCGAATAAACCTCAGAAAATGCATCTTTTTCCTTGACATAGAACATACGATTGCTCAAAAAAACTTAATGGAGAATATTTGTTATCATTCCAAGGAACACTTTTTGGCATTTATTTTTTGAACCGAGAGACCCAAAACGTGAAGTTATCTGCTCACCGAAGTGTCCTTTCCATAAATCCATTGATTGATGCGATGAGTGAGAAATGACACCGTCTTGTTGAAACTAAATATCGCTGAGATCACGAGGTTCAATTTCAGGCATCAAATGTTTGATTAACATGGCGCGATAACGGTCAACATAAACGGTAACGTTCTCACCAGCATCATATTTGAAGAAATATAGACTGATGCTTCCGCCGGCCCACACACCACACCAAAGCGTTGTCTTTTCTGAATGAAATGGCAACTCTTGAATCTCTTCAGCTTGTTCTTAGTCCCAAAAGTGGCAATTTTGCTTGTTTACATACCTATTGAGGCAGAAACGAGTCTCATCGGTGAACGAATCCACATTCTACGGTCTTCGTGTTCACCCTTAGCTAAGGCTGCTATATTGATGGCATATTCCATTGAATATTATATTAAGCGTAGCTTGCGAAACACATTCTTTATAAAACGTGAATTTTCGTAATAAAGTTGAACGATTTGTAAACGCTGTTCAGGCGTAAGTCTCTGCATGATGAAATGCCAAACAATACTGAACTAAGATAATATGAGAGCTTGACACGACCCACGCGTGATCTGTTAAAAAGGCTATCGAAAAAATACTTCAGCTTGGATCACCCCTTATATGACTAAATATACACGAATTATTTTATATTAAATTTACTTTTAATAAATGAAATCGGCTAGTACGCACTTTTATCCATCAGGTCATGCTCGATTTCATTCGAACTTAGCCATTCCTTCTTTGTTTGTAGTCATATCGCTCTTATGGCACATCAATTGACTTTGATTGCATTTTAACACTCAATGCAGGAAATTATTGAAATAGTATGCCACTTTTTTTGACAACTCACTTGATGTATTTATGACACAAAATGTTTTATATGTGACTGGCGGAAATGCAAGCTCGAGTGCTGAATCTAAAATGTCACACGAAATGAAAATTAGAAATAAGGTGAATAAGTAACAGAGGTGAAAGAAATTTCTGGTTGAATATTTGCAAATGTATTTCAGTTTGTAGTAACAAAAGAAAAAGTAATTTAGAATGCTATTGAAAATTCTTAATAATTTGTGTCAAAGTTGCTATCAAAATAGTTATGCAATCAACCATCGGGTAGTCAATATTACAAAAGTGCTGAATTCAAATCGGCAAATATACTCTCATATTCAGTATAAAAAAATTTTTATCGGTAAATGGCAAAAATTGTTTCTTGGGGGCAAAACTCCCATTTTATCTCAAAACTCTCATTTTATTTCCAGAAGACACAAAATTTTATTTGTTAAGGACTCTGTTATATTTACGATTTGTGGTAGTATCTAGTTAATTTTTGCAACTCATTCCATTTCATTTGCTTAATTGCTCAATATTACAGTGATCCTCTTTGGCGATTTTTGCGGGGTATTGCCGAATTGATTTATCAAAATTTTTTCGATATTGCGGATTGGAGATATGGGTTTTACCACCTGCTTTTGGCACTTAAAACTGTTCCGAACAAAGTTAAACTCAGGTTCTGTAGATTAAGACTAAGAAATATTGCAAATTTTATTCCGCTTTGGTCAATATCAGTTAGAAATTATTCGATATTGAAAGTGAAAATCTGAAAATCATAAGGATCGTAAACTTCCCATTTAACTGTTTTATCTTCATATATCATTTTATTAAATTTTACCCGATTGGGTCGCGTAAATCGAATTAAAATAATTCATTTTCTTGAATTGTTACACTTTGTTTTTAATGTTCGTGTGAAGCTTGATCTTTGTATGTCAATTAATGTCTGAAACGATTTGAAAGAGAACAATAAGTTCGCTTGAAATTTTGTGTTTCCAATTGAATCACAGCCACGGAATTCTTGAAAATATTGCAGAAGCGTTTTAGAAAGTCCACTATATTCTATACACAAGTACTTGAGTAACACAAAAAATTCTATGAAGGTCGTAAAGTCACTCAAAACTTCTCTTGCTTGTTGCCAATTTAGCTCTGATAACATCGAAAAAGTAAAAGGAATAGTGCTTAGCATTAAGACAACATATCTTATGGATCATCTCAACACAGTTTGGTTAATTTTTTGGATAGACTCGTAGCAAAAGATCTCACTATTTTGCAAAAACGCCTCGAGTACAGATCGCAAAAGAGATGCTTGATAACGTAGCTAAAAACCCTACATTCATCAAATGCATCATTGCTGGTGACCAAACGTGGGTTTATGAATATGGCGTCAAAACTGTCCAACAATCTAACGAATGGCGCGTCAAAAGCCTTAACAGCCAAGGCTTGATAAAGTGGAAAATTGAAAACACTTTTTAGGTCTTCCATTAGCTCTGCTGAAAGTTTCTTTCAGTTTCCTTAGAGTTGTCATATAAGCTACACCCAAAATATAAGTATTTTCTTTTTGACAGCTAACTAATATCATCTGTAAGTCCTGTTCCAAGGCTTTTATAGTTCTATACTCTTTCATTACGTTCAGCTAACCTAAAACTTTAAAGTATCTGTGAGAGTTTAATGGAAGCTATAAAAAACAGTTTTTTTCAGAGAGTTACACTTGCAAGTGTTGGCCTTATCATATCTCAACTTAGAACATTAAATGTATAGCAATCCATCAACTTCTTATTTGTTCTGTACTTGGCGTCCTCTTTGACTCTTTTGCTGCGTATTTTCCGAAAGGATATTCCTGCATTGATTAAATGTATTGAATTTCCTACAATCACTTATTAAATACTTGTATCCTTGATATTTCGCACTCAAGCGCTTTTCTATTCAAGTCTCTAACTACTTACTTACCTTTAAGTTTGTGCTGGAGTTCATTTGGCTATTGGTAGGTGCTAAATATCAGCTGATAAGTGCAAAGCTATTAAGGCGATACGAATTTCGCTTCCGTTCTGCTACGGCAAGACCGCCGTTAAGTTTGTCTAAGGCAAGAAATAGATACAAATAACTGCGTAAACACCTTGAAAATGAGTTTGTGGTACTTACTTGTCTTGCTACTTAGTTGTTTCGTGCGAACAAATAAACAAAAGAAAGAAGGAAAATATCATCGCATAACATTACTAAGTATTGATATAACTTTTCAATGTGAAAAACTATTAAGTTGTTGTGTTTGTTGTATTCGCATGAAAGTTTGCATGGTGCAAGTTTTTGTTTGTTTTACGTGCTGCTACCTAGTACTAGTATATCTATTTGAGAGTTTGTAAACGAATTTGTTTATAGATTGAAAAATACACTTGCTACATTGTCTTCCAACGGCTGAAGTAACTAGAAATTTGTTCCCATACATATATTCTATTGTGTCTCCCATTTACCTATCTCTGGCCTTTCGAAGATCTTGTTCGCTAACTTTGTTATGTGAGTATTTTACTGTAAGCTGTAGCGAAGTACAAATTGACAATGTCAACAAAAAACTTCAAATGAAAAAAGTATCTGCACAAGACTGTTTGTTATAAAATTGCAAAGTTCTACTTTCATGCATTTAATTGACTGGAAATTATGAAAGTTGTCTTTTAAAATAAATGAAATAAAGAATATTGTAGAAAAAGTTGATGGCATTATTTGATAATGGCAATCAAAATTAGTGGGAAATAAGTCTGGCAAACTTATTTCTATCGCTTGGTTTCTCATACTCAGATGAGTATCTAACTGATCTGTGAGGAGTTTATAATGTGCTTTATAACTGCAAGTATTTAGCTAAGACTTAAAATCGCTAATAATTTGATTATTCAAATTATAAAGATGGATCCGATGTATTGATCTTGAAATCAAAAGTGGACCTATACATATATCCCGACCGTTTCGTTTCGTTACTTAAAGCGTGTTTGACAGACAATTACTTTGATTCGTGATATTATGAAAGTTTGGCAGTTCACTTTGTTTGGTGGGGGTAATATACCTATAGTCTCTATAATTCGAAATAAGTTAACAGAAGCTTTAAAGTTAATGGGAAATGCTAATTAGCATTCAAAAGAACATTCTTTGGTATTTATTTTTTGAATATTATCTCTTTCAAATAATGCCCGCGGCTACGTCTAAGAGGATCCATCCGTTGAGTTCAATCTACCAGGTCTCTTTCGAGCATATCGACTGGAAACTGGCGAATGACACTCGTGATGTTTTGCTTCAAGGCCTGGATCGAAGCGAGATTGTCCGTATAGACCTTAGACTTTATATATCCCCTCTAAAAGTGTGATATAACACGATTTTAGAGACCAATCGCCCATTTCAAAACGCGAAATTATCTGCACACGAAAGTGTTCTCTCAGTAAGTCCATTGATTGATGCGATATGTGGCAAGTGGCGCTATCTTGTTGAAACCAAATTTCGCCAAGATCTGGAGTATCAATTTCAAGCATCAAATAGTCGATTATAATGGCGCGATCACGGTTGCCATTGACGGCTGCTTTTTCATTCGCATCATTTCTGAAGAAAAATGGATCGATGATTCCACCGGCCCACAAACCACAAAAAACAGTTGTTTTTTGTGAATGAAATGGCAGCTCTTCAATCTGTTCAGGTTTTTTTTCGTCCCCAATGCGGCAATTTTGCAATGGCTTGTTTGCATTCCCATTGAGTCAGAAATGGGTTTTAACGCTTAACAAAATTTCGCTCGAAAGCGTCGGATCTTCTTGGAACTTTTCAGTTCTTGCACAAGCTGTATTTTGTATGCTTTCAATTTAAGATCTCGACGTAAAATGCGTCAAGTTGTTCCGTAAGTCAGTCCGAGGTGTTGCGAACGGCGCCGAATCGACTCCCTACGGTCTTCGTGCCGACTCTCAGCTATGGTTCTTATACTTTTTTCACTGCTGGCTGGACGTGGTTTATTCGGTCAAATCATTTATAGTGATCGGATTATTTGTCCCTGAGTAATCATTCAAGCAAATTGGAGATATTGTTTTGTCAAAAGCGGGTTTAAAGGTAAACTGATGGGGCTGAGCGATTATAATTTAAAAATGTGAGAAAGCCTACAAAGTATATATATAATTTATCAACGTGACGAGCTGTGTAGATTTATTGATGTCCGTCTGTTCATTCGTCCATATATATATGTAAACTGGTCCCTCAGTATTCAAGATAGCGGCCAGAAATTTTGCTCACGTACCTTACTCACCAAGTCTAAGGCAACAATGCAATCTCCGAAGAAATTATTCAGATCAAACAATTTTAGCATCTACCTGCCATATTAACTAAACGATGAAAATCAAAATAAAGATTCTTTAATACTTTTTATGCTATACAAAACGCACCTGTGAAGAGTATTATAGCTTCTCTGCAGCCTTAGATAACGTAGAACAAGATTCTATACTTTTAAAATACATTACTCCATTATTTCATATCATTTTGTTTATATTTGTCTGATCCTGATTTTGTATACATTGCATCGTTAATAGCAAAACAGTTTCAGCAATTGGTTAAGTATTTTTCTGGCGGTTGTTACACCTTGCGTAACCAGAGATATATACGCTTGTGGAATTTTCAGCAAATATTTGCGTGACTTACATAAGTAAATGTAAATATTATTAACTGGTGATTTATTTATATACAAATATTTACAACCGTAAAATGCATTTAGCTTTGGTTACAATAAAATTGCATTTAAATCGATTCTTTACATACTATTACACAAGCATGCCTATTTACATATTTGAATCACGTTCGTTTAAACTTGTGGGTGGAAACGATATTTGAAATACGGAGTGTGGGTTGTCTCTATATAATAATATAAAAGCAAGCAAATATATTATTATTTTTCATAACCCAGCAGACATTTTCGTAAAATGTAAAATCAGAAGAAAATTTTACTCAATAAATTGGCAGTTATAGTTAAGCAATAAAGAGCACCAAACAAAAAAAGAAAAATAACCTATCAAATAATAATTTTAAACACAAATAAATTTTTTATTACAATTACGTAGGTTGCTACATATTTCACAGCTCAATAATTCTATGGCCATTTTTATCAACGAAAATGTTTTTTTATTTTCTTTGTTTTTTGTTTTTTTTGTTTTTTGTTTTTTTTTTGTCGATTGCTGTTTTGTTTCGGGCTCATACGCATAGATCCATGATTCGTCACCTGTGACGATCTTATAAACGTCTTTTGAAGCACCGCGATCGTATTTTTTCAGCATTTCTTTACACCAATCTACACGAGCCTTGTCAAATTGTGCGGGATCCAAAGAGAACAAACCTTTTTTACGGCCAGGTATTCATGCAATATCGAATGTATGCTGGTGGGAGAAATGCATAGGCATGCCTCTATCTGAAGGTATGTTACATGACGGTCTTGCATTATCAGTTCACGTACGGCATCGACGTTTTCTGGCACAACGGCTGCTTCTTTAGACGACCTTCACGGAATTCGTCATTGAGCGAGCGTCGGCCACGATTGAATTCGTTGTACCAGTTTTTTCAGCAGTGCTATAGGATGGTGCTTCATAGCCATACAAAGATTTTAGTTCATCGATGCACTCTTGTCGTGATAATCCACGTCGAAAGTTGTGAAAAAATGATCGCACGAAAATGTTCACGAGTTAATTCCATTTTTGGCCGAGATGCATTTTAATTCCTCATAAATAAAACAATTCACGATTATAAATGACAAAACGTTCTGAGGATGCGTTATTCAGAATTATATATGTACATTATATCGATACTAAAAGATCCGGCCACGCTTTTACGTGTCTATGGTATACCATACATTAAATACATACTATTGCTATTAATACAGTGAAAATAGCATTTACGAATAACGACACAAACGTTTGCAAACTATGTCAGTAAATAACTTTTTCTATATGTGAGAGAACCTACGGAGGTCCTCTAAGCTGGTTCGCTGTCGAAGCTTAAAATACACTTTGATTTCCGTACTCATTTTTTGTTTATGTTGATTTGATTATAAAAATTAAGTTTGCCGCCAGAAGGAGAGTTTGAGAATTTTCCGAGTTATACAAATTTTTCAAATACAATCTTTTAAGCGGTAATCTTTCAAAATACTACTGAGGGCAAGAAGCAGTAAGACTTTTTAATTTAAATTTTGCGCGATAACTCATTCGTCGAAATACTTATTTTCTCGGTTGGTATGACTGTCCGTGACATCTGTGCCAAATATTACATATAAATAATTATTAGTGTTTAGTATACGCTTGTCTTTCTGAAGTGCATAAAGTGCATTCGGCATTTCTGGATATTGGAAAATGCCTCCGGTGATAATAAAATGTCGCGATCTTTGATTATTTCAAATTATTCAAAGAAGGTTGAAAACGCGTTGACTACGAATGACGTCCAGGATGGCCATCAATATGAACAACACGTCAACAAAATAAACGATTTGGTGCTTTAGAATCGACGATTGACAGTGAGAAATCTTACTGTCATCGTTAGAATATCAGAAGGATCGGTGAAAACCACGATTGGTTCCAAAATCACTAAATTTTTTCGGAAAACAGCGGCCCGTTGACGTCTATGAAACAATGATTTCCGACTACCAAGATGTCATGAAACGTTTTGCTACTGGCGATGAGCCTTGGATATATGCTTATGATCCGGAAACAGACTATCAAAGATGAGCCAAAGCCAAAAAACCACGTCAAAGCTGATCAAAAATCGAGGTGTGGTTCACACCGAATTTCTTCCGGCCGGCCAAACTGTTAACAAGGAATACTATTTGAATGTTATGTATCATTTTCGTGAAGCTATTGGTAAAGAGAGGTCGGAATTATGACCGACAACTCTTGATTTTGCAGCACGATAATGCACCGTCGCATACTGCATTGATTCTTCGTGAGTTTGTTGCCAAATTTTCAACCAATATCGTGCCGGAGCCACCGTATTCGCCCGATTTAGGTTCGCGTGACTTGTGGTTACTCAGAAAACTCAAACGACCTCTTCAGGGGAATCTGTTTGAGTCAACTGAAGACATTACACGGTAATCGCCCATTGAAAGAAATTCCGAAAATTGACTTTAACAACTAATTCGCGGATTGGAAACGTTGGCGTAAGGGAGATTACTTTGAGGGGAATGATATAGATTTCGAAGAATAAATTAAATAAATTAAACATTTTAAAGTTATGACCAAACTTTTACTATTTTTCGCTCATAGCAGTAGAAGGCAAATGCAAAAAATTTCCACAAACGCCAACTGCCACTGATTATCTTTTCTGAGCTTATAAACCGATAAGTACTATTAGTGGAGACTTATTCTGGCTAAAAGGTTTGTCTGCGCTAGACGTTCGGCTTAGAATGTGAGACGATTGCAAGAAGAAGCCACAAGGCCCTCACTTTACTCCGTTGATAAAGGAGGTATTCTCCTTTTAAGGTGCAGAGTTGTATTGAACACAAGTTGTCAGATTATATAGAATTGATTGGGTCATCCATAAAAAAGGCGACCCCACAATCTGCGCCAACTACCGTGGGATTAGCCTCCTCAACATCGCATATAAGGTTCTATCGAGCGTATTGTGTGAAAGATTAAAGCCCACCGTCAACAAACTGACTGGACCTTATCAGTGTGGCTTCAGACCTGGAAAATCAACAACCGACCAGATATTCACCATGCGCCAAATCTTGGAAAAGACCCGTGAAAGGAGAATCGACACACACTACCTCTTCGTCGATTTCAAAGCTGCTTTCGACAGCACGAAAAGGAACTGCCTCTATGCCGCGATGTCTGAATTTGGTATCCCCGCAAAACTAATACGGCTGTGTAAACTGACGTTGAGCAACACCAAAAGCTCCGTCAGGATCGGGAAGGACCTCTCCGAGCCGTTCGATACCAAACGAGGTTTCAGACAAGGCGACTCCCTATCGTGCGATTTCTTCAAGCTGCTTCTGGAGAAAATAGTTCGAGCTGCAGAACTAAACAGAGAAGGTACAATCTTCTATAAGAATGTACAGCTGCTGGCGTATGCCGACGATATTGACATCATCGGCCTCAACACCCGCGCCGTTAGTTCTGTTTTCTCCAGGCTGGACAAGGAAGCACAGAAAATGGGTCTGGCAGTGAACGAAGGCAAAACGAAATATCTCCTGTCATCAAACAAACAGTCGTCGCACTCGCGACTTGGCTCTCACGTCACTGTTGACAGTCATAACTTTGAAGTTGTAGATAATTTCGTCTATCTTGGAACAAGCGTAAACACCACCAACAATGTCAGCCTAGAAATCCAACGCAGGATAACTCTTGCCAACAGGTGCTACTTCGGACTGAGTAGGCAATTGAGAAGCAAAGTCCTCTCTCGACGAACAAAAGCAAAACTCTATAAGTCGCTCATAATTCCCGTCCTGCTATATGGTGCAGAGGCTTGGACGTTGTCAACAACTGATGAGTCGACGTTGCGAGTTTTCGAGAGAAAAAGTTCTGCGAAAGATTTATGGTCCTTTGCGCGTTGGCCACGGCGAATATCGCATTCGATGGAACGATGAGCTGTATGAGATATACGACGACATTGACATAGTTCAGCGAATTAAAAGACAGCGGCTACGCTGGCTAGGTCATGTTGTCCGAATGGACGAAAACACTCCAGCTCTGAAAGTATTCGACGCTGTACCCGCCCGGGGAAGCAGAGGAAGAGGAAGACCTCCACTCCGTTGGAAGGACCAAGTGGAGAAGGACCTGGCTACGCTTGGAATATCCAATTGGCGCCACGTAGCGAAAAGGAGAAACGACTGGCGCGCTGTTGTTAACTCGGCTATAATCGCGTAAGTGGTGTCTACGCCAATTAAGAAGAAGAAGATTGGGTCAGATTATAGCCCTGCAAAGCAAAGTACCTCATTTTTGTTCAGAATGTACTATTTCTCAAATTTAAAAAATGAAGAAAAACAGGTGAACTTCAAACTTTTAAATGTTAATTGGGTATAATTTAATCAGTATTTATGTACACCCCTAAAGTGTATCGAATTTTTTCGAGTATGCCTCATTTGACTGTGTGAACGTTCACATAACACGCAAAACATATCTGCCGCACGCATTTATCCACTTCAATGACTTCTCACATTTCGTGGAAATCGCGCCTATGCTTCGCATATATATAGCATATGTATGCATAGGCTTATACTGTATAGTATATTGGTGAGCAAATATTTATGCATGAGCGTGCATCTCTATTTAAATAGCTATATATATGCTTTTGTTAGTAACCATGGCAAAATTGTGCTTCACCTCACATATTTATATGTATATACTTATGTATTTATTTTTATACGCACATTCATAGCTGATTATCCATGCTGATCACAATGTTATTAAATGGATTTTATTCGAAATGACTATAATTTGCTGGCACCTCTCAAGCAATTTCCACATAGTTTGTCTGCATTCTTGACTCTATTGACTGTGGGGTCAACATAGATGAAATAAACATAGCATACATAGCATACATATTAAGAAAAAGGCATAAATTTATGGTTTTCTTCCTACAACCGCAATTTCACGCCCTTGCTTTGTTACTTGGAGTTCGCTGCTGTTGCGCATACGCCCCGGCACACCGACATGCCACCGCTGACTGTGTTGGCCATTTGTTATAAACGAATTTGCGTTGAATGTTATTGTGGTTATGCGCTTAACGACGTTATTAATTTTACAAAAAATGTCATTTATCTTTGTTTGAGTCACACACGCACACACGCACACATTTTCACACATTTTCATATACTATACATCAAGTAGCTATAAAGAAGCTGGTTGTATTTGCATTTGTCAATTTGTATGTGGTAGATTTTAGTTAGCTAGCTTTAGTTGTTGTATTTCGTTTATGCAGATAATTTCACACAAATCGCTTAGGTGGTCTAGCACAAAATCGATGCTCGATTCGTCTATTATTTTGTTTGCTTTGTTTGGTAATTTCATAACCATGATTTACCCAATCAGACAATCATCAATCGTCGTCGGAAGCGAGCTGTGTTATCACAGAGTGTGTGAAGCTTGATGCTTAGCAATTGAAATGCCAATAAATATTTATGAGTTAATGAAATAGAAATAAAATATCATAGTTGTGTTATTGTAGTAATAAATTCCGTAGAAGAAGAAAGCATAATTGCTTAATTCAAACGCGCTGAACCGTCAAATATTGCATTCACACACATATAATCATAATGTTTCTGCAGTATATAAATAGTTTTTTCTTCCAAAATTAGCATTTTTTTAAATTTTAGGTGAACTCAGACGGACTAGTAAGTTTGTACCGGTGATAGGTTATGGAACATTTTTTGATACAGGTAGGCACAATCATATTTTCAATAACCAAACAAAGGAATTATATGAATCAAAACATAAGGGACCCGATTCTATTAGAACAGAAAGACCGAGGTGAGGAATACGCAAACTTATTTCTTGGTATCGTAAAGTGTTATCCAGCCTTATCAAAATCTCTGTTGCGAAATCATCATCACCTCATTGTAGAAGATTATTTTTTTTATGAAACTCGTTGTTGGCTTCCAAGTGCGAAATTTTCGAACAATTCGTTTTTTTTTTTGTTGCATTATCGGATAAAATACACTGTAGTAAAAATTCTCTCAAGTTTTGAAAACGAAATTCAAATTATTACAGTCGATAAAGCGTTTCTTGTATAAAGACAAGAGGGTTGGGAACGTAGTGACTCCGATCTTCAAACGCATTTTTCTCGGTATTTTTCAAAACGGTTTCCACTCTCAAAGGAAAAGTTTTGAAGGTATATAGTTGTAATTTGAGAACATTTTTAACGTAATTCGCTATCGCGCTTTGGAAGCTTTTATTTTAAGATCCGAGCACTATAGCATATAGCTGCCATACAAAGTGAACGATCGGAACCAATTGCGTGTATGGAAAATCCTTATTTTCTTTAACGAGATATCTTACCAAATTTGACATGAAACTGACTGATCCGAATCAACTTTTTATAAGGAACCTTCGGTATTTGGGAAGGGTTACAGTTTCGGTGCAACCAAAGTAAACGTTTTTTCTCGACTCTATTCATTCACTCAAATTTCTTGATCTTTGCAGTATTATATCAGGTTTTCCAATAGATGCGTCATGGGATTTCAAAGTGTCGTTTCAGCCATTTATATTATGTCATGATCTGTAACTTTATTTTCAATGTATTCAGCAATGTTTACAATTTCATCATGGAAATATATGCGCAAGAACAGCGTTTAAAAATTATTTTATTTAATTATCAAAATAATAATAAATAAATAAGACGACTTCTCCTGTGAGCCTCATTTTCATCTGAGTGGTTAGGCAAATAAAAAGAACTATCGATGCTGGTACCAAGAAATTCCACAAATTGTTCATGAACAACCATAACATGCACCTAAATTGACAGTTTGGTGTGATTTTTGGTCTGGAGGAATCATCGGTCTGTACTTTTTTCGATTTGAAGCTGGTAACATCATTACTATCAATGGAGGGCGGTATAGAACAATGATAACCAACCTTTTATGGCCACAATTGCAAGAAGTTGATCTTGACAATATCTGGTTCCAACAAGATGGGGGGGCGAGATACATACGTGCCTCAAAATACAAGCAACAACCGAGAAAATTTGGTGATTTGATTATTTCAAGAAATTGTGTCATTGAGAGGCCTCCAAGAAGCTGTGATTTACAACATTAGACCACTTCTTCTGGGGCTATTTGAAACCTGTGGTCTTTAACAATAAACCAGACTCTCTTCAAGCTTTAGAAGACAACATTCGTTTTGTCGTACAAAACACAAATCATTTGAAATTACTATCTATGGAAAAAGGTGTATTGAGAAATTTGCAGCAGAAAAAATAAAATTTTTATGTATACGACAATATAAAATTAACACATGCAGATAGATAGTAGAAAAACATGGTATTTATAAGAGTATGCGAAAATCTGCAATCCATGTCAGCCGCAAAACTCATAAAAATGCAATAAAAGTAAAGGACAATAAAAACAGACCTCAATTAGGAGGGAATGTATAATTGCCAACGTAAACACCAATATACAAGCGGACATATGTAGCTTGCAGCATTTTCACATTATATCTTTTAATTTTAGTATGCAAAGTATAAACGCATAAGTAGAGTTGCGATACAAGTGATTTTGCTTGCCTTAAATAAAAATAAATCAGGTGCTCAAATTGGTATTTTTTTAAGTTCTGATGCTACTATTTAGAAGGATCATCATTTATGGTTTCAAATTATTGATATTTGCAGGGGAAATGCATACGTTAAGATTTAAATGTGTTAGTAGGACCATTTGTTGTGAACGAGCCTTAATTTTCTTCAGTTTGGTTGGCATGACAACTGTTAAATATATTCAATAACCTTACAGTCATTGAACAAACAACATCATAATTTTTTCATTGTGTTGAAAATGTCTTAGATAGAAAAATTTAGGCTTTGCATTGCGACCTATGGTCTATTGTGCCCTCCCCTATTTCACATAGCCTGAACAATTACCGAAACCTGCTGGGCGCGACTGAGGTATTGTGATCCCTATCCACGTAGATGGAACCTAGGGCCTTGAACGTGCTTCCTGCTTCTTGAGTTTTCTGTTCCATGTCGCAGTACCGGCAGTTTTAGCAAGAGACTATGCTCATGTTGGAAAAGTGCTTTCTGAACCTGCAGTACCGTGTATACAGCAAGACAAGGTGGCAGAATTTGTCTCGGTGGAGTTTCATCATTTCCTTAAACTTTGCAAGGTAGTACTTTCCCAGAAGTAGCTGGGTATTTCGCATTCCTGCTGTCTGCAGATGATGTTGATGTTGAAAATGTGAAATTTTTTACCGAAAAGTTATGATTAGCAGAAAGCATTAATTTTTTGTTTCCATTTGAAGAAAATTTAAATTATGGTGATCTCGAGCTATCAGAAGCAACAAGCGAAACATGTTTTGTGTTTCAACGATTCGGAGATAATGATTATGATGTGTGAAGTAAAGAACGTGGAAGATCACCAAAATACCAAAATACTTTGAAGACGCTGACCTGCAAACAATATTGGAGGAAGCTGATAGTTTGAGTCAAAATCAAATTACAGTCCTGTTAGATGTGGTACAACAAGCAATTTTAGACCGTTTGAAAGCCATGGGAAAGATCCAAAAGTCTAGAAAATGCGTGTCACAAAAATTGAATGAGAGCCGAATGTAAAAACCGATAAAAGCACTCAACATTTCACAATTTTGCTTCAAAGACACGAAAAAAATCAGTTTTGCAACTAATTGTCACTGGCGATGAAAAATTGATTTATTTTAATAATCCTAAATGGAGAAAATCATGAATCAATCCGAGACAACCATCAACATCGACTACAAAAACATTCGGTAAAAAGGCAATGGCTTTGTGTTTGGTGGGATCAGCAGGGTGTGATATGTCATGAGCTTCTAAAACCTGATGAAGCTGTTATTACTATTCGCAACAGACCAAAAATTATCAATTTGAACTATGCATTGATCGAAAAACGATCAGAATAAGCCAACAGACGTCAAAGTAATAGTGTTAGACGACAAATTCAAGGCACAAACGGTTCAGGATACTAAAAAGTAGCCTCTTGGCAAGGAGCTACTAGCCCACCCGACGTAGTCACAAGGTTCCGATTACAATTTCTACGCGGAAGTCGAAAATTTGGTGTCTGATTGGTGTGCTTCAAAGAACGAGCATTTCTATTGGAATGGATCCAGAAATTGTCATAGAGTAGTCAAAATGTGTAAAACGTAATGCTCAATACTTTTAATAATTTTTTTTTTTTACTTTCACATTCAAAATTAGTATTTTTTTTACAAGAAATATATCGATACAGCTGGTATGTAGCCGACAAAAGTCGAAATTTTGTAAATTCAATTTAAGCTATTTTTGCTTTTAAGTGCAGTTACATTTACACGTACTATATCTGTGCGTTTAGCTGCTGCCTTCAATGGAATTTGCTGCATGAAAACACATTTTCCTATAAGAAAACCGTTCTATTTGTATACATATTTCTATACATAAAGGCATACATACATGTACATAAACTCTTAGATACATTTATATTGTCTGTGGTCAGCTGGGTTTGTTTTGACAGCTTTGGTTTGTTGTCTTAGGCCGTTTCTTTGTTTTCACTTGTAATTTGTTTTGCGCCCTAAAAACTTGTGGCTATGTAGCAATCTAACGGTATCTGTTGCAAAGTACTGAAGTGGCATGTGTGGCATTATAATCCAACAGAATCACTAAGTGATAGCGCAAATGCTGACGACGTGAACACTGCGTAACCACAATAGGCGTTAAATACACTGAGTGCCGCAAGCCAACAATGCGAGCAATGTAGCGTGCTACGAAATAACAGTTACCCGTATTATTTGACGTGGTCAACAGCGCAAATAAAACAGCTTGCAACCGCAACCGAGCCTCTTCTTCTGTCGTTTTCGCCTCCATTTCAAGTACTTTTTATCGTTAATCTGTTTAATACAGCATCTCCTTTTCAACTTTGTTATTTCAGTTCTGCCTGCCGTTTTACGTTCGTTTGCGCAATTCTACTCTTGTGCGCTTAATCTTCCACCAGCACACTCATAACCACCTATACATCGGTGTATGCTTGTGCTTGATGTTGAAGTTTTCGAAATAAAAGTGAGGCGTCATCTGTTTTTATTTATCCACGCGGTATCACTTTGCCTTTTTTATGTCCGCTGACCGCAATGGCGTCCCTGTTCAATGTGTGTGTGGCTGTGTGCCACTGCCAATTTCTGTTTGTGCTTTTGAGCTTAAGTGCGTGTGTTTCTGTCGCCAATTGTTTAGTTCTGCACGTAATGCAATTGCTGTGCTAGTGACAACCACATTCGCCATCGCCATTGCCAACTCACTTTCAAAGGCTCAATGTGCTTGGGGTTTCTAGTTGTACTGCCTTATTTCCTGGCGCCCAATACACAATTGTTTGTGCTTGTTTCTGCGCTGAAAGGTATTGCTGCCTTAAAACCAGCTTTAATGCAATAATAAAGTAAAAATGTGATCAAGAGTGCCTGCGAGAAGCCTTTTAAACTGCTAGCGGAAGACGAGTGGATTATGCGTTGCTTCAGAATAAATGCAAGAGGAGAATTAAATGTGTAGTGTTTGTATTTTTGTGAGTGGGGTGGCTGAAATTTAAAAAATCTATTATGGAGGCGATTAAGTAAGGTGCTCAGAAAACATAATCATTGAATATTTTAAAATGTGAAAAATAGCCTATTTTCAACAATTTTTTTCTCATATAAAATGCAATATTTTATTAGAATTTTTGTGGTTACAAACATATACACTATTAATAAAAAAAAACTGAAATATTTGGAAAAACTATTTGAAAATCGACCATTGCGAAGCCATTTCCTTACGCTGCTTGTTTTAGTTAAAACCTTAACTTAGAACTTGGACGTAGGAAAAAACCGAAAATTGGATTTCACTGAAAATTTCGCGAGTTTTCAAATAGTTGTAATCGAATCATCCAAGACTTTAAGAATTATATCTCAAAGACCTGTGTAAAATTTCATGAAAATCGTTTGAGTAGCTCTCGGAAAATCTTGCCAATCGATTTCAAACAGTTTCGAGAAAAACGCGTTTAAAGATGGCGCACTTATCCTAGCTAACCTCTAGCGCACAAGTTTTCAAGGCTGTATTTACGAATATTACTCGGATCACCTTGAAAATTGAGGACAATATTCTAGAGGAATTGTGGAATTGAATAAGATAATAAAAAAAATCCGATTTTTTGAAACCCGTAAACTCATGTAACTCCTTATTGTAAGTATGAATCATTAAATTCGTGAATATAAACTTTTTAATGGACAATGTGAAGGCCAATGTAAGCAGGTTTATTTACAAGATATTTGTACATAAACTTGTGTGAAATAGTCTTCTTCCCAGGACATTGGGGTCTGATTAATAAATTGTTACTAATTTCTTTCCAAATTCAATATATTATTGATACGGCAATTTTATGGCAAGCTTTATACTGAGAGACGACTAGACCACGGAGGTACGCTTGGTTCCAAGATCTCCGTATTTATAAATTTCCTCGATAAAGAATATTATTAACCTAAAGATAATTTGGAGGAAATAAAGTTTGGAAGTTTACGGAACTAAAGTTTGTTTGAGTTGAAAAGCTAGGCTTGGATCGATGCAATGATAAAACCGTCTTCGATTCGTTACTTTAATGCTCGCTAAAAAGACGACAGTAGGAATCGCAATTGCAACCACAAAAATTTACCATTTCGAGAGGATTGTTGTATGAAATGAGGTAGGAAATGCCCATCAATAACGAGCGTTATAACACGATGTTGACCGGCGTCATTTCCGAAATTTGATGAACTCGACGTGGACGATCTCCATTTCCAACCCGACGGTGCGTCGCCTCATGTTTCACGTCGGCTCGTTAATTTCGAGAAATGATGCCGTTAAAGTGGCGCCGAGACCATCCGATTTAACGCCTTTAGCCGCAACAAAATCATTTAGTCGTTAATCGGCATCACCGGGTGAAAAGATTCAGAAATGTTGTTGGCAATATACAAGGCAAACGACCGGTCGTTCATCAACAACGCAGCGCCGATATGGTCGTCTGCATGTAGTGGAATTCAGACAATACTCTACTCTGTACGTTAGCAGAATGCCTTCTAATGTCTCACCTCGTCGAACACTTCCATAGTGAGGCTTGTATGTTTTCAGTTCAGGAACACAATACACTCCTAAAATAAATGATCGTGGTGACGAAACGAGTTGAATTTCGATGGACTGTCTGTTTGTCCGTCTGTCCGTCCGCGCGGTAAGCTTACTGAATAAATGTGCCACGGGCATAAAATTTCACAACCAGAATGGCAGGGAAGAGCCTTATCAAAACACTGGACAAGGAATGTGGCATCGCCCACCTTTAGAAGACAGCCTATATCTCAAGAACTATTTGACCAATTCCAAGCAAATTTGTTGATTTATGTTATCCAAGCACTCCTATCTTATGAGCGATATATGGGACAACCACCGCCAATACAACAAACTTTTAAATTCCATCTGATTTTTTCACTTTATAGTATGTATATAAATCAAACATCAATGAAGTTGTCAGAGTAAAACCTTGCACAACTAGTGATCTTAAGATGTATCATTTTACGCCGAAGTTGGACTACAAGTTTATATAGAGCCCTCACTTTCGGAAGTTGTCAACCGGAAACGGAAGCGATATGAACTTGAAGAACTTCGCTTTGATGCGGATTGTGCTGAATGCTAGGAATCGGTCACGGAGTCTCTCTCCCACCACGAATCCCATACCGAATTTGCGCTCCTTTATATGGCCACTGTATTAAATGCCCAAGGACCTACTCGCCTTAGTCCTTGTCCGTCCATCGCATTTCCTTGACGGCGGTGATGTCAGTCTTTACTCTAACGAGGACATCAATCAGCTGGGCAGCGGCATCTTCCCATTGCAGGTGCATGCCCTTAAATCATAGTTCTTATTACGTTTGCTGTGGTCGTCAAAAGGGAGGTTTCTCTTCCGAAGCTGACGTTTTTTTTTTCATTGGAGGCGTTTTTTAAGTGGCGGGTCCCAAAACTAGCGCACAACCTTTAGGAGGGATGGTTCGCCTTCTCACTTTAGCTCGCCTTCAAATTGATGTTCTTTGGCTACCCAGAGGATACTTGATCTAAGACCGGAAGTCGTGAATTGCTTGAGCCATATGTAAAAGGATCGTTTCTGGCCACTCCCAAGTGAATGGTGATCAGAGAACTTTCCTCACTTGCGTGAACTTCTACACATGACTCCATCCTCCAACCTTATCACCTTGTGAATAAATTTGTAATTCTATACTTCCTCCTCTAATAACTTACTTAAACTTCCAATCGTGTTTTCCGCTTAATTTTTGTGATTTATTCTCTCTCTCTGCTTGAGCATCTATTTTTAAAACACTCAGCACGACTTCTGGCAAAAAGCATTTCCTAACTTATTTGCAGAGCTTTTCATTGTGCCGCCATTCGATAATTCGGTAAATTGTTGAATTTTTATTGAGTCAGTCGTCTGTTGGTCAGTCGTTTAACTTCTCTTTCCTGCATTGTTTATCTTCCCTACTGTTACGTGATGTTATTGGAAAATGCTACTTAATAACAAGTTCATTTCCATTTTCATCACATTTACTTTCACTTTATTACCTGTATAAGCGCTGCTGCCACGTCTCGCATGCTAAGTGCGTTGGCAGACGACACAGACGAAGTGTGAGGTTATGCGTATAACTACCGTACTGTTTCCACGTGCAGATGTAACGGTGCACAGCAGAAATTTACATCTCATTGTAGCGCTGGTCAAATGGCTGATTGACTATTAAGATGGCGCTGCGGTTGGTTGAAGCACAATAGCCTTCCAACCGCAAGAGATTTGTCAGCATTGTTGCTTTGCGTACATTTTAAAGTGCTCTTATTGTTGGACCCGAATGATTCTATCTTCGTTTTGGACTTTAGTATTATTTTTCTGTCATTTTACGTGGCGGCAGGTGTGCGCCACGACCGGAATGCTCAACGAAATGCGTCAGTGGAATTGATGCAAAACAGATGGCTGTCCGGAATTGGTTCCCAACTGCCCCGAAGAAATGGCGAAGCACACGTTGTGCAACTTCAACTTAGTCGGTGTGTAGCTGCTGTTTTTATTGCTTTACCTGAATTGGTTTTACTGATGTTTTTATAGCACTTGCGACTACGAATGTATTTTTCATGGAAAACCAAATCACTTTTTTATATTCACCTGCGGTTCATTGAATGTGTCCCTGATTTGTTGCTGAGCATGGTATGGGTGCGTGTAGAGGACCTAGTTGGCTGAATGGCGGGCGTTAAGCTGGCGGCTCTTGAGAAAAATGTTTTACTTGCCAGCTGCGTACTCGTTACCACTACTAACATGTAGACAAATTGAAATATATATACAGGGTATATATGTTTGTCAAAAGCATTTTCAAATCACTGGCGTACTTATTGTGAAAATTGAGAAGTCTGATTTTCATTTGCTTTATGTACTCACTCAATTGTTTATTTTCGTGGTGCGTTTTAGTATAAAAGGAAAATTGTCAACACATGCAGTTATATATTGCTTTCTTCTTCACATTTAGGTAACTGCGATCTAGTAAATATTTACTACAAAGTATAGTTAAAGCTGGAAAGCGATTATGAAATGAAAATATTTTTATTGAGAAGAATTTGCACAATCATTGGGCTCGAATCAATTCTTCAAGTTGCTTTTCCTTTTTATTTCGGCAAATTATTTATGACTTATTTTTGGAGGCTTATTACAGTTAGGTTGAACTTGGTAGCCTTCAAGAGAGTTCTTGACTCGTTTCAAGATATTTTGACCCTTGTAATCGGATAATAGTTCCAAAAACTTGATTTTCACGATAAGTGAGTTTTAAATATTAACATTTATTTTCTTAAGAAATTTTATAAAACACCAATTCCAAGTTTCTACATATTTTATACATTATTCTCAACAATGTAATATATTTTAAGGACTAAAATAAAATTAATAATTAATATACTTAGTTCTGCCTTAAGTTATGTTACAAGTTCAAGTCATTATAAGAATCTTACATATTATATATTTTTTAAAAACGGTAATTTGAAATTTTATTCCAAATGATTACCTTTTACTTTCACATAAGCCCTGTAGTTGAATTGTCAGAGCTTTGGCGGATACAAATCCGGTTTCGTTTCGGTAACATAGACCAGACTCTTGTGAGAACAGATCAGCCGGCCCTCAAGCCCTCAAACGATTCTGTCAATAATCAAACGCAGCAGGCACAGTTTCTATTGGTATTTCTTACACTGCTCGAACCAAGTATTTTGGATACTATTCAAATTTCTGAGGGGCTTTCGACATGGCATATTCTTCAAGTTTGAACATAAACTGTAGTACATTGGACTCAATCCTGGTGGATGCTTTTTGTCTTTTGTGCTCTTCATCGGAGAGAGTATTGCTTAAATGCTTTGCCTCGCCTACTAGAACATCCTGATGGTACATTTTTCCTCCAGCTGGAATACCTTTTAATTTAAGCAAAGTTTAGCACACTGTGTACAGTTTGAACCAACTTAGAAGATTGAACAGTCAAAACAATTAATAAATAAGAAATACAGTGAAAGGTGAATTAAATGGACGTTCTATTCATAACTCGAACTCTTGAATTAGCAATAAAGTCAAACTGCATACAAATTTCCTGCCAAAATTCGAAGTTTTTTTGTGGATTATGGTGATTCGAGTTAGGAAAGTTCAACTGTAATTATAATTTTCAGTAAAATTCCAAATCTTAAAAGCCATTTTCTCAATGTTTGGTTAGCAGCTATTTATCAGTTAAGTTCTGGTAAACTTAACCAGGGTTGCTTCTTTCGGTAAAGAACCTTTTTTTAACTAGAACTGACAGATGCTGTTTACCTAACTGAGAAAACAGCCTTAAATTCGTTATTTTTTCCAATGAAATTTATTTGTGTAAACGTATTCAAAATTAAATCTCAAGTACCATCCCCTGGATTCTTATATCGACAAAAACATTTTCGCCTTTATTCGTAAATGAAACTGTATTGAATAATTTATTGTATGAGTAATAGTATAAAATGTGCAAAAAAGAAAGGGTAGCGGAAGTGGTAAAATTTCTTGTGACAGAAGGTATGAATTTCGGCTATTTATTTTTCCAGAAAAGAAATGTCAGAAGAACAAACTTTCGAGCATTTACAGAAGATCGGCAGTACTTTCCAGTTTTTTTCTTCAAAAACATTCTAAGTCATTTCATAATACACAGTTTTGAGTTACAGCCTTCTAAACTGTAACCGTTCAATTATCAATGTTCAATCAGCTCCATCACATTATCTTTAAACGCGTTTTTTTTTCTCGAAACTTCACTTTTCAAGTTTGCGTGACTGGCTGCTTGGAGACAATGAATCTGGTAACTGTCATCATACATAGAAGGCAATGTCAAAAACTACCAAAATTTTGGATAAAATAAGGTTTTTCCTTAAACGCCTCCATTTCGTCAATTTTTGATATTTTTTCGATCGCAGATCATCTTTTAATAAAGAACTTTTTTAAATTTAATCCACGGAGAATGCGGAAACCACTGCAGCAGTGGACTACGTTTTTTAGCACCGTCAGAGATAGCGTGTAACTCGAAAAGTATTTAATATTTTTCTTCAAAAAGTTTACTGTTTACTTTCAAAGTATGTATAAATATACCTTTTAAATGTTAAATTAATTGATGCAGTAGGTTTTGTTTGGGAAATTCTAGGAATCGCATATTTTCCAGGCTGCCAAAGTGAGTATGCCCCTTAAGTAACGCTCTACTAAGTCTATCATTGTAATTTATGTAATTATGTAAAACGGACTCAGAAAAGTTTTCCACATTCGTGATGCACACAACAACGCTTTCGTAATAAGCCAACAGTGACTTTAATCACCCAACCTTCTTCAAATATCGAATTCAGTGAACTTTAATTAATAGTCTCACTTTGGAAACACACACAAAGTCACAAAAAAGGCATTGAACTACTATACATACATACATACGCATTTGACTTCTAGTTAAGCACTCGCAAACGCTGGCAAATTTACAATTAAATCCTTTATTAAGGAATGAGGTCAATGGATTGAGAGTGCGACACATTGTTTGAGCACCATTTATATAACAACAGCTTAAATCACATCAACGAGGCAGAGCACAGTTTAATTGACTTCCAACCACATCCATACCTATACTAGCTTAGTAACTTGCAAGAGATTATTTCACATACATATAGTGTATGGGAATACTCCTGCGCACTCCTTTACTCATTCATATAACGTCTATTACGCCACTTAGTTACGAGTATGTATGTTCCTTAGCAGCAATTGAACTGCTTCTCAGAATTGTGTTGAACAACTGGTGATCCTAAAAGGGTGGTTGTCTAAAATTCTAAGAACTTAGAAAAAGAAAATTGAAAAGTAATGAGCTTTTTCAGAGAAATTGTTAAAAATACAGTAAAAATTGCAACCTTTTTTTTTACAAAAGTATAATGACTTCTAGGAAAATGTTGCCATATATTTTTATATGGACATTTGGGTTAAAATTCGCCCATCGGCTGCACAGAAGTTTCACTTTAAATTGTTCAATTATAAAAATCCATTGTGATGTCGGCAAATGGCATCAAATTATTGTATTGTTATCGATTTGGCAGAGCTTGGGTTGAGTTCCGGATATGGAGAACTCACTTTCGTGTTCGAAACCATAAAATATTCGTCTGGAGTGATCTCATTTTAAAGGATTACACGGCTTCAACTTATATTTTTATTACCTTATTCAAATCTATAATATTTCTAAAATATTCTCTCAAATGCTGTAGTTTTTTCGAGTAATAGTTTTGGAAATACCGCTTTGATAAGTTTCGCGCTCGAGGTCACTTAAAACATTAAACACGTTTTTCTTGAAACTGTGTTTTCAAATACGAATTTTTTATTTCAAACTATTCTTTTAGAAGTGCTGCTGTTAACACAGAGGCACCTTTTTCCGAGGAACTGCTGGAATTGGCGTCCTAATGACCGATTTTTGAATATTTTCCTTTGAAAATTTTACAAAATCTTTGTAAAATATGTATCTTTGGAACAGTTGAAAAAATTTTAATGAAAAAATATATATTGAAAGTTGTAAATTTTTTACTCGAAGTAATCCTTAAAACCCAGTAAAACATTTTATAAAATATTAATAGATTAACCTTTATATATAAAAAGTACGTGTCACGTTTTGTCCGAGGTAAGCTCTTGTACTACCGAACCGATTTTAGTAAAATTTAGCACACTGTGTCCAGTTCGAACCAACTTAGAAGATAGGATAGTCAATATAATCTAATGGATGCCCTATTATGCGGGCATCTCCATTACCCATGCACATTGTTGATGTTTATTAAATACAATCTATTAAGCGGACAGTTCTATTAACTGGACAGAAAGGCTGGTAACAAGACATTGAGAAAGCAGCCTTAAATTCGATATTTTTTTCAATAAAATTTGTTTGGATGAACATATTCAAAATTAAATCTCAAGTACAATCCCTAACATTCTTATACTGGAAAAATATGTTCGCTTTATTCGTTAGTTAATTAGACAGTTCTCCATCAGTTAAGGTTGTGTGGTGTTTAAATTTTTTTTTGATTTATATGGCCTCTCACCAATTAGTGGATCCGCATAACAAACTCTTTCATGTTAGATCCAGTTCTACAAGAGCTGCAAAGATTTGGAGTAAAATGCATTATAATCACTAAATCAATACTTCGGCGATAGGAATCAAAAGTTAAGTGTTTATTACCAAGACAAGACCCTAAAATCTTCTGACTAGAATTGATAATTGAAAACCTATATGTGCAATAGCCGGGTCGTGAAGAAGTCTAAGAGGTTAATTTACAGAATCAGAAGATTGTGAATACTGAAAAGTGATTAAACACTACGAGACTTTTGGCTATCATATCCACTGCTAAGCTCTCGAAAAAGTTCGCTTCTCAACACCCACGCCCTTAAGGGTGCCGTGTAACGGTTAATTCATACAAACGCACAAATTTTATATACTTAAACAAAAATGGAATCAGCTGCTGAATTTCTGTTTTCAACGTTTGTTGGCGGCATTGTACATTTAAACCCAATTTGCACATACACAAAAATACTTAATTCCATAGGACAACAAATGCCATATATAACCAGAAAGATGTTTTTGTAAGACTTTGCGCAAAGCTTTGGCAAACTTAGTACTTGCTATGTTCTGCTTGTTTTCACAGTCGTTATTTAGTTGCCTTCGACTTTGCGTTGCTTTCTTATGGATGAATAGACTTGGGTTTGCCGAAGCCACAAGTCAACAGCTGTTTAAATGCGCATAAATTATGTAATTTGAAACTACAATTTTAATTGCCAGCAAACTTACATAAATGTGTATAAATATGTATGTAAGGAGCGAGGAAATATTATTTAATATAAAGGGTGCGTCAATATGATTGTACTAGTAAAGCTGTTACGTCAAGTTTCTTACTGAAAACAGCCGACATTTCGAGGTGGCAACAAAAAAGAAGAAGACATTTTTGCATTTTGTTATTTATTTATTAACAATTCAGTTACTTTAGAACAGTGTGTAAGAATTTTTTTAATAATTTGTTTGCATTTGGTGTCTAAGCTTGTAACCACTTTTTAAAAGTTCCCTACCATCGACAATGTATAGCTCAAAGCCAAATATTCCGGAGACTTCAAAGAAAAAGGGCTCTTGAAAAGAATTTGGTCAGCAACTAATCTAAATTTCTACATAGCCTTTAAACATATATAATTATTAATTACGATTTACTAATCTAGCAAAAAAATCCAAATTAAACCGCAGTCTGTAACTAGACAGATTTCAATATGCATTCTTTCAATTTGATCGATTCGATTTACAATCATGTAAGTTGATTCGTATAAACCAACAACATAAATTGTACATCAAACAACTGAAAAGATATTTGCTTCAGCGAAAATCCAATTTCTAACCACCCTGTATAAATGTAAACAACAGTTAAAGCAATGGCGCGCACACTGCGAGAACAAATTTATTCCACATAACCAATTTACAAGCCGCATTTTAAATGAGTTATAAATATTCAAATATTTTTAGTGCCACAAATAGCAATTAGTAAATTAATAGATGTAAAAAATAAATGTAAAATGGAATCGTAAATGAGTGATATAATTGCTTGCCATGCCTGACTTTTTAATATATTCTATTTGATTATGTTTTAATATATACTAGTAGTTTGTTCGTTTAGGCATCCTACGAGATTTTCCGAGGAGAAAATACTAGATATTTTATAGTACCTGGTGCTAAACCTGCCACCCATAGACTTCTTAGCTGAAAACTGAGCAGCAAAATCGGCGGGACGATTACTGGCTGCAGGAGAATTTACATATGGAACCTTCGGGCATAGCTCAGTGGGTAATGGCGGTTAGGCAAACACCGACTACATGACCCCACTTTTGAACTCGGAAAGAAGGTATAAAGTAAACATAGAAAAAGATGGTTGCGTAAAAGTAAAGGCTAGTGGCTCGAAAATGGAGGATAGAGTTGATGTGGGAATATACTATCCAGAGTCAGTCATAAGGAAACCTTTTAAGTTGCCGGACCAATGCAGTATATTTCAAGCTGAGGTCTTTATTATTGCGAAGCAGCGGAGCTGGCCTCTAATGCACCTGCAGGCAATTCCAGAGTCAACATCTACGCAGACAGCCAAGCAGCAATCAAGTCAGTAACCTCGTACCGCATATCGGCCAGAAGTGTCTTGGGAAGCAGGGTAGCAGTATAAAGTGTTGTTAGAAGTAAGTAACTTCACTTCTATTGGGTGCAAGGCAACAAAGGCATCGAGGGCATCTAAATAGTGGACGATATTGTCAAGAGTGATGTGCGGCTAACACCCTACAACGTGATCAATATTGGGAAACCCATGCATTGTCTATATGACGATTTGGACAGAAGCATGGCAAGAAAAATCAAAAATCAAAACCTGATGGGTGCAAAACTGCAAAAGTCATGTACTAAATGGTAGGTCGGAAGTACACAAAATTCATATTGGCACTCGATAGAAGAGACTGTAGAAACATGATCGGAATACTAACTGATCACTGTCTGGAGGCGGCACAGCCCCGCAGAATAGGAAGGACAAATCGAGATGACTGCAGGAAAAGTCTAGAGCAAGGCAGCAGGAACATCTCTTGAACACTTATCACACATTGGCAAGACTACGCTGTAAGCATCTATAGTCCCACGGGAAGTGGGACTGCAAAAGGTATCGATAGTGAGGCCGCAGATTCTGTTAAAATTCGGGTCAAGCGCAGGCATCGTAAAGGATGACTACTTCACTTGGACCTAGAAACTGAATTCCATCGGGTATCGCAAAGGACCAAAACTGTTCTATGCGTGGCTTATTGACCTACCAGTTTAATCTAACCTAACTCATAGTGCCTGAAATTTTAAATGGGAAGTGACAATAGAAACTATAATTCATAAATAATGATATAACAGTAATAGAAATTCTTCATAATACTTCCAATTATGTTTATCAAAATATGCCTTTTTTATCAGCAAACACCCAAAGTATATGACGATACCTTTCGTGTGGATTCTGTTTATCGTTGGAATATTGTTAGCTTCGTAGCATTCTGCATTCCACAAAATTATTTATGATTATGTGGTGACTTACCATAAGTGAAAATAAATCTCGGTCCATTACTAAAACCCACTGTCGTATGAAATTTTGGTAGAGGGCAGAGCTCCGATTTCACCTATGTACATGCTTTGTCCATTCCATAGGATGAAAGCTTACAAGATATCTTGAACAGAAAAAAAAATTCTTCATAATTTCATTAATAATATTAAATGTTCTAGGTATTAATCTTACAGATTTTTGGTGATGAGAGTCGTTGCAATGTCGTTACCTGATGTATGGACAAACTGATGAATCAATATCATTCATCGTATACACGACTCATTTCTTAACTTAAATGATTCCAATGCATATTCTATTTCGTACTCTGGGAAATATGTTAACTAAACAATTAAGCTACCACGTGACATTATATACATTTAAGTAATCCACTAACTGTATACTCGAAGAAGAAATAACGTCGTACTTAAACGCAGACTTGCCACCAAAACACATAAATTTGAACGCAATTACGAGTACAATTACACTTTAATGCCAAGAAGTTTGAGTTGTTCTTACTCTTTTCACTTCAGTGTATTTATGTGCTCTTAATAATATTGTACGCCTTGTTAAGTATTTAAATTAGCAACTCGACCAAACTTGTGCCCCTTGTTTACAGATTTTCCATTTAACTAACTTTAAGCTGGTGACGCGTTCTTACATGAACTGTTCAACTACATTTATCGGATGGCAGAGCTTGGTGGGATTTACTGCGCATGAACATTTAAGTGTCTGTGCAAACATACATTAAGGTCTTCCTTATTGTGACAATATAATGTTTTTAAGAAAATTCACTTTAATAGTTTTGAAGAAGCAGGTTCGTGATGAAAGATTTCTATCGATTATTATTGTCATATTGTAAGCTTTTTAGGGGTTTCGTAATATTTAAATGGGTTTCAACTTATTTACATATGTAACAATAATTTGTTTGCAAGTAATCCATTGAAGTAAGAGGTATGAGATAAGATAAATAGTTAAGGATTGCACCGCGATCTAAGGTCTATTGTGCTCTAAGAAGTATAAGAGAAAAATTGTGAAATTGGTTTTTTAAATCAAATTAACATTGGGGTTTAGGTTAAGACTGTATTTGAAAGTATTCGAGAGTCCTTAAAATTTTAAACTATCTTGACAACAGACTCATAGTGATGAATTACTTAGTAGTATGTAAAAGTCACACATTATTAATTGTGATTATCTCATCGTTAGCCGAGGCGACCACTGCAGCGTAGAAGTTAAAAGTGTGAATGGTAATCAACGCAGAACTAAAGTTCGATCAGTAAGAAAGCTTTCCTTGATGAGAGTGCTCGCAGCTCGAGTATCATAAAATGGCTTCTCCGAAAAGTTTTTAGCCATATGGAGTCAACTTTATAATAGGTTTTTCATTTAATCCGAAACGGTTTGGGATATCAATGAAATTCTTTATTCCTGTGAAAGTATATTCGATGTAATTATGTATGGAACTCGATTTCTTTTGCATGACCACCACGGGCATGCTTGCAGAAGTCTAGATGCTGCCAATTTTCGACGGTTTTCAAGCATAAATCGGCCGATACTGCTGCAATTTCACTTTCGATATGTACTATATACGAAGTTCATCAACTGTCGCTGGCTTATTGGCATAGACCATAGACTTGACATAGGCCTACAGGAAATAGTATAGCGGTGTCAAATCGCACTACCGAGGCGGCTAATTGACTGGGCCATTTCATGAGATAACACGTTCACCACACTTGGTTTTCAATAAACCGACTGTGACATTCCCTGTGTGCTTTATGGCGCCGTCTTGCTGGAACCATATTGTCCAAGTCCATATCATACAATTCCGTACCGATTCCCATTCACAGTAAAGTGCCGGTCTTGGTCATCAAGGAAGAAGTACGGCCCAATGATGCCGCTGGCTTATAAGCCACACCAAAATTTTTTCGGGATTCAATGATGACTCCTGGAACACGTGTGAATTGCTGCCTGACCAATAACGCATATTTTGCTTATTGACGAAGTCATTCAGCCAGAAATGAGCTTCATCGCTGAAGATGAATTTTGGATGAAAATCCGGATCATTTTCAAGTTTTTGCTTAGCCCAATTCTCGAACATACGACGATTCTGGAGGTTAAGCGGCTTCAGATCTTGCCTCAATTTAATCTTGCAAGGATGTGGGCCCAGAGATGTCCAACGCTTGAGAACGACGTGTGAGAGACTAATTTGGGTCTTCCTTAATCAAGCTGAGCTAGCGGTAGTGATATTATCGACACTACGGACACTTATTTGTCTCACTGGCACGGTAAGATTTTGTACTGTGCCTGTGGATTAAAATTTTTCCACTAGACGCTCAACTGTTGATCTGACAGGACGATATTTTTATAATTTCGACTCATTGGTAGATCGTATATCTTTCTGTGACAAGAGTGAAGCCCATTCTTGTTAAGAGTTGAGGTTTCAAAGGGTTTAGCTCAGTATCAGAGGCAACTGTGAAGTGTGTAAAAGAATCTACCAACGCTGGTCCGATAAATTTTGATCTTGGTACACTTCTTACTTATTTCGAGTTGTTTTCATCGAATTTATGTGAGAGACGTTTCTTTTATTTTGTATTATTTGTCCTCAATCCAAACAATAGAAGCTGAGGAAATATTTTGGGGTTAATTTTTTAGGTCGAGGGTTTATCAAATCTAAACCTAAGTAGCCATAAAATATCACTCATTTGCAAGTTTTTGCGTATATAAGCTCCGACCTAATGCGATTTTATTTATTTTATATAGCGCCACTAAAATCCCCCTTAACTTATTTCGTACCGTAAATTCACTAGCATCTTCTGTTCTTGCTCGCCCTTTTATATTTCGCAGTGCACGCCCCCTCGGGCTACTTCTAATGAAGTTGCTTGTAAATTTTGTTCAGTTCGCTTTTTGCCTGAAACGCAAATTTTCCGCTACATTGCTTCGCAACTAGCAACAAAAACAGCAACGACAACGACAACACACTATTATTAATGCTACTCAACAACCAAAGTTCGTTCTTAATGCCTTCTTTTTTGCTTGTCTTGGCTATTTTCTTAATTTTACCGCTTTGCTATCGCTCTATTTTGCCAGTGCGTATTTCTATTTGTAGCTACTTCGAAACGAAAAGAACGAGAAGAAAATTGCTGTCTGCTGATCATAAACTACAAAGGTTTCTCACTTCCCAGCTCTTTTGCAGCTCCACTTTTACTTGCTTTCTTTGTGGCCTGCGTGTTTTCATCGCGATTTTTCGGTCATTTGCAAATGTTTAACAATTTTCAATGGTTGCTTGGCAGCGTAATTTATATTTTTGTGGTTATGACATATCAGTTCTTACTTTTTGCTGTTTCTTTTTGACTTGTTATGCTTTCCATTTTCTTTGTTTTAGATGTATGATTAAGTATTAGTATTAAGTAAATAACATCTTGAATATCATCGAAATTATATTTGCCGTGCTTGGTCTCACTTAACGGGTTGTTTTTTAGCTTTCTACTAATCCTGTTGTATATTTTTTCGATAAAGCAAACACTACCGGCACTCACCTTGGAAATTCGAAGGAACCTTTTTTAAAAATTAAAGTTGAAGCGGATGAACGTATGTATATGCGCACGGACCGAAAACAAAAGAGAGGCTCGCGCCGTCCGCCAGTCCCTTATGTTACTTGTGTTTGGTGTCCTCATGTGTGGTGTGAAAGGTGTGGTGTAGATGATGATGAAATGATGACGTGTTGAATATGAGGTGTGGATGTTAATATGGTGTAGATGTGTGGAATATGATGTGGATGATGTAGATGGTGTAGTCGTATTGAGTATGGTGTGTATGAGTGGGGTGTATCTTGATTATATTAGGAGGGGGATCAGGTGCTCATTTAGCCATCAGTTAAGCAATTTTTTTATGAAATGTGGAAAGTGGTTCCAAATTTTGTTTGAAAATATAAAAACACAATAATTCTCCCAGGATAACGGTAGAACCATTGCCCTTCTCTATTTAATTTCAAATTAATTTATCGTTGGTAATATTACTTTTATTGGCAAACTATGTACATATATCCAGATCTATATCAAATAATTTTTTTACAGACATGTTTTAACTCAACAAAAATATTTTTTTCAAGCAATTTAGTTTTCTAATGGCTCGATAGGAAAGAAATTTCTAAATGATAATCCAACATTTTAGGTACCAAAACCAATCATATAGTGTAAAGTCAGCTGAACGCTCGAAAATCCTGATATTATTTATGTATATAGGGACAAGATCAAGTTTTCGCTCATATTTATTTAAGGCACAAAGATACACGGTTGTGAGTAAAATACGCTCTCCCATTTTCATTGAGATAACTCTCCCGGAAGTTCGAAAGTCTCTAAATTAGGTATATGGGGGCTAAGCGAAGTATTGACCCGATTCACCAATTTTTGACACACAGAGTTACCATTGTCAGATAAGGATTATAGATGAACTTCAATTATATATCTCACACTTAAACACATATGTTCGATCAAAAGTCAACAATAGATACTGGAGTCAACATTTCCGGTATTTGGGGGCTTGATCAGTTTTTGTTGGATTTGAACAATTTTTGTTCATAAAGTGGCACATACTATAGCCATTATTCGTGCAAAGCTTTATTCCGTTATATTTATTGCTTCTTCATTTGTGCACTGGAATTTTTGGAATTTGAAATGAACTAAATTTAGTCGAAATTTATTTGGTCGGGTCCCGAGTTAAGTAATTTCACCAAAAGGTGGGCGGTACCACACCCAACGTCCAGTTTTTACCCCGGCTACCATAAAGCCTTCTCATGCCATTCCAGAGGTAAATTTTAACATCTCTGGCGTATTTAGTTAATGATTTTTCGCGCTTTAAATAGTTTTTAACCGTACCGTTAAATAGGGAGTGAGCGGGTTATCATCCGATTTTTTCCTTTAACTTTCCATTGAAGTTTTTATAAGATTTTAGCCGGTAGTTGTTGCAGTTTTAGTGGCTTAGAAGATACATATGTACCTTAAACTTAGACGGAGCCACGCCTACTTTTTCAAAAACTACTACGATCCCCTGTCGGAAATTTCAGTTCTATATCTTATTTAGTACTTAGTTATGGCACTTTAAAGGTTTTCTGTTAAAGTCATTTTGTGAGCGTGACAGTGGTTCGATTACGCCCATCTTCGAACTCGTAATATTTTTTTTACCAAGGAATTCGCATACCAATTTTCATGAAAATATATCTCAATTTTTACAGAAGTTAACATTTGGACGGACGGACAGACAGACAGTCACCCGGAGTTCAACATTTCTCGTCGTCCCGATCATTTATATATATAAAACCCCATATCTACGTCGCTTAGTTTTAGGTGATACGTACAACCGTTAGGCGAACAAAACTATAATACTCTGTAGCAACAGGTTCCAAGAGTATAAAAACTGATAGGTCCCTCCATATTCAGAGCTAACTACATATATAATTATTAAGAAAACTTATCTACTTCATTTCATTAAACATCAACCTAAACGGTTTAAAGTCAACCGGAAAGTCGAAAAATACTATACAGAGAATACTACGAGAAAGGTCTTTACTGATTGCTTAAACTTTTTCGATTACTAAACTACACTTATCGACATATCCCTATGTTTTGATTGATCATCCGCTACTTGGTATGTAGTCACTTTTCACTAATCAGCTCTTTGAGTAACTCCCAGCACAGCCGCCAGTTATAAAAACAAAATCAGCAAGACCTAGGATAAGTAAAACAATTAATTCTTGTGGCTAAAAATGAATAGCTGTCACTGCATTGATTTATTAATTAAAATTCGTGCATGTCGAATTGAAGAAACACATTATTTTATGCCAAAAATATATACTATATACATATATACATTATATGATCGGTTAAGCATACTACCGAATTGTCACTGCATTGAATATTAGCTGCAACAACAGCAACAAGTAGAAAGTAACGAATTAGTTGTGGAACGATTAAACGCTGCTAGTGGAAGTAGTGAAGCAGCAAAATCGCGCAGCATAAATGTCAATTTGAAACTGGCCGCGGGCATTACGCCTCCAAGGCATTTCAGCGTCAAACGGGTGCGGCTGTGTGTATGTGCATACTCATGTAGGTATGTGTTTGCTTAGCGAAATTAAACGCAAACTCAAATCATGATTTGGCTTTGCATCAAGTTCATATGGTCTCATGGCTCACGGCTATCAATCTTGCGCTCGTTTGGTTCATTTCCGTCAAAAACGTGAAAAAATTACGTGTACGACCTGTAGCACGCCTGCTCCTGTACGAGAATGGTCGAGAATGTGTTGGTACATTTCTATAAGTATGTGAGGCACGACAGGCAACCAGCTACGCTTCAATATACTATTTTTCCAACTCACTTGTTCGATTATTATGGCTTCTGAGAAATGTCGAATTTGTTGCAAATACTTTCGTTCGCTTCTGCCAGCGACAGCGTGTGCATCAGTGTCTCGGGGAAAACACTTTTAACGGCATAGTGCTTTTTAAATACATTCGTATTCTAGTCAACGCGCTTTTATAATATGGAAATAATAATTTTGATCGGAATTTCAAACAGTCGGGGGGGAAAAATGTATGCATAACGGTTAAAACGAGTATTTTGTATCTATTTATGTTCGATTTCACTTGTGGATTTGATGTGGAAATACACTTGCATAGAAATTAGTTATAGTATTTCGATATAAATGTTAATCGAATTCGGGTAAATGTTAATCTTAACTCTCTATTACCCTCAATAAATCTTCATTTTCAGAACTGGGCGAATCCCAAATACGACAATTAAAATTATGGGCGTAAACTGTAAGCCAAAAGAGCCGTCCTTGCTGAAGTTATTTGGTATTTTCCTGCTGTTAAAATACTGTTCCATATAAGTATACTATTTTAATGACAGTTTAGGTTAGGTTAGGTTAATCTGGTAGACCAATAAGCCACGCATAGACCAGTTTAGTCCATTGCTATACCAGGCGGAGTTCACTTCTTAAGTCCAAGAGGAGTAGTCATCGTTTAGGATGGCCGCGCTTGCCACGAATTGTAACAGACTCTGCGGCCAATACCTCAAATATATCATACTGTGGAACCCCAGATGCTTACAACATAGTCTTTGTTTCGCTGGTGCCCTGCTCTAGATATTTCCTGCAGTCTTCTCGATCTGTCAGTGCCATCCTGCGAGCGTATGTAGCTAAGTATACAGAATATAAATGTCAAACATATATGTCAACTTTGGCAGCTAGTTAGACAGTTAACCCTGTGGGAAGGTCTACACTTTTAAGAAATTCAGCACAAAGTAGTTTAGTCATTATATCTTATGTTTATTTTTTCATATAAGTATACTCTGTGAAACAAAACCTGTTTCCAAGTGCACACTTGTCACTTGCCAATCTTCATCTAAAGTTATCATAATACCCACACCACTTGATACATTAGGCATGTACTACCAGCTGTTGCCATAACGAAGCAGAAGCCATCAGTGTAAAGCAGACATATTAACGAGTTAATAACCTTTTAAAAGTACGCTGGTGAAGGTTAAATGGTGTATGGTCATTACAGCGTTATTATCGATAACTAAAAAGTGCGAATTGCAGTTTATTTCGTTATTGCGGGAAACTGCTTCGAAAAGCAAGACAACGCCAATCGCCACTCATTGCAATAATGGATGCTTTGAACTTAACTCAGCATGCATTCAAGTAGTGAAGTCTTGCGCTGCAATAAAACTTTATAAGTGCTTTATCATATGCTTGCCCCATAACGTGTTGCATTAGACGGGACTCTTATGTTTATGTCACGTGTAGTGCGGGAGTGAATAGTTTCACGGGAGGTCAATCGTTAAATCTCTTTTAATGATCGCCAATTGATATTAACAAAGCATTGTGTTCATCAATCGATGATTCAGTTGTGAAAGTTAATAACCGATTACAAGATTATTAACAAACTTACATTTGTGGTAAGGACGATTTTTTCTCTAAAAATATATTCAATTATGAATACTGCAAGTGTGGTTGTGAACAACATATACCTATGTATTTCCTTAATGTGAAAGGTATTTGTCAATTTGGTCGCACTTTGTAAGCCGATATTTTCAGATTTGTTAAACGACGTATCCTTTTTTTATTTTATAAGGCCTCTGGAATGAGCGATTTGGAAAAAAATATTTATTTGAGAACCACCAAGTCATAATATAAACGTATACAAGTTTTCCATTTAGAAAGAGGATCTTCTTAAGGGGTTACAAGCTCCTATGAATTAAAAAAAGTTTTATTTTATTCTATGTATATCGAAGGCTTATATTTATTTATTTATTTATAAAAAAAAGGAGCACTGGCTGCCATGACCTTCGGCTCGCTGGTGGATCTAAGGCTAGATGACTAAAATTAAGTTCTATTGTCCACGCTTTATATATTTAAAATCTACATAAAATCTATATACATGCTTAAGTAAAACAAAAACAAAGTTCTTATCTAAGCTGGGTAGGATGTCATATTAAATGTTTTAGACCGCATTTATCCAGGTATTTTGAAATTTTTGTAACGTTCTCGAGAGACGTAATTTTCAAAAGTGTTGTAGGTGTTTCGTTATCGAAGATAGTCCTCCTAGTTGCTGTGAAATGGTGGCATTCGTCGAGCAGGTGATGGACTGTTAGTGAAGCCCATGGGCAATGTTGGCAGTAAGGCGGACTGGACCGGTTGAATAAGTACGAATGTGTGGCTATTGTGTGCCCTAAACGTAGGCGGACAAATGATTTAACATATTATATATATTTGAAAATATTCTCCGAAAGCTTGAAATTGATCCGGCAAATAGCTTCGGAGATTCAACCGTAGATATTTTTGAGAATGGTCACGACCAAATATTTTCAATCAACATAACAGCAGATGTATCTTTCTAAAGTGCACTCAGCTCCAGACGCATCGTCAGCGATTTCGGTGGAATTGAAATGTTGTCCGAAAGTGTGTTGTTGCTCTTGTTCTTTTGTTGTTGGCTACTATGGTGTGTTAACTTGTACAACCTCACTAGCAGTAGCATCATGCTATTTTCATATTAAATTTGTTTAGTTGTCTGTTCACAGCGGGATCGTTGAAAATTGTAATTATATTAGGCTTTAAGAAAGTGACCTTAACCCAATTTCCATCAGGATGTGAACGAACAGGAATTCCCCTGTCTTAATGCATTTGGGCGCTAGCTCAATGGGCCTCACGAAAGCCTGTTTGTCCAGAAATGAACGGAAAAAATCCCCTGAACTGCAAGTCTTTAGCAAGGATCACGTCGTCACAATGAGAGTTGTCCTAACTGGACACTGTCCCGAAAGCACTAAAATAATGCAGTGAGGTAGATGAGATGAAAACATCTAGATGCGAACCAGGCGAATTGGTTGGGATATTAGCTATATAAATGCATGGCAGGCTCTGGGCGTTTTGTTGTTATGCGACGGTCGTTTTGATCCACATCCAGAAGTTCTGGGCATCACAACGGAGAGACGTCACTAGCTGCCCAAGTTGGATTCTTCAGCCTATTTACCTAACCCAGGTTTGGCAAAAAATTGGTCAAATAAATTTAGTAGACGATATTGGTACCGACTGAAAGGTATTTAAGGCATTTTTCATTTGCATAAAAGACTTCACCAGGGCTGAATACTAAAAACGGAAAATATCGATATTAAATAAGGTGTCACCAAACCGTTTTTTTCAGGAGGCTTTCAACTACCCAAAGAATGATAAATTTTATTGAAAAACGTCTACATCGAAGAGTGTATAAATAACACTGTAATATGTACTTAATAGTTACTCCTGCTCGTACTGAAGTTAATTATATATGTACAGATAATTTGCAATTGTACGAGTTGTGTTTTACTGCTTAAAACAGTGTACTCTCAGATAAGTATATTTTAATAAATTTTTGTATTATCCACATAAATACAGAGTAATAATATAAGAAAACATATATTTGACACATTTATATACGCACATTGATTTACATTAGTTTAAATGCCACTTGTGTGGTGAATGCATAATTTATATACAACTTTATTGTGTTGTTGATCAATTTAAATTTAATCTGTGAAATTAGTCATGCAATTTATTTAGCCATCGATTATGAAATTATGCAAATTGTGCATTTTTTTTGTTCTGACATGTTGAGTACATTTGTTACATTACAATGATTGTACACATAAATAATTGGTTTTGTGTGTTAAATTGAATTAAGTACTGAAAGAATGGAATTAAAATTAAATTGATGAAGAATTAACTATTCATTATGTGAATGAAATAGTTACGTTTGCATTCAAATAAAACTATGGTTGAGCCTAAAATGTACAATAAATACACAATGTTTGCAGATTTCCAATAAAAGATATAACTTTAACTTTCAGTCTAAAAATTAGTTATCTTTTTGTTATAAGATATCCAGCAGCTCTGAAAAGCAGATCTACTTAGTACTACTTTTTATTATTATTGTTTTTGTTTGAACCAATAGCACTTAATAATAGTAGTAGAAGTACTACTCTGAAGTCGGATGCTTAAATCGCTAAAAGTCATGGCTCTTTGAAATCCCTGGAAACTATTTAGATCAGTAAGTCGTCATAGTTCACTCTTTGAAGCGTCTTCATAACTGCAAGAGATTAGAGTATAGAGAGTAGATGTCTGACGACGCACCTATGCATTTAGCAGGTTCATTATGAATCCGCCGGGACTAAAATCCACTCACTCTATTATGACCTCTCTGAACCAACCCGTGCAACTGATGAAATTCATCAATAAGCTAAGTTTTATCTTTTTGTCTGTGCAATCTCTGAAACATCATCAAGAAACCCTCGTTCGATAGTTGCAATTATTTTCTTATATCTCGCCTTGCATTCGCATAGAAGATGTTTTATAATCTCATCTTTGTCACCTCTTAACTGCTTCTACAATAGTTCTCAGTATGCTAAGAAAATTCGTGGTATTGGGTAGAAACCTCAACTTAATAACTAAGTATCTTTCTCTAATTATGTGGGACTGATAGAAGCATTCCCTCAGTGTAAGAGCTGATTTCGCTGCCAGCTGCTTACAGAACATGTCTGCTGGCAGTAAGTGTAAAATGACGCTAAATGCTTGACTTTGGCGTTGTGCTATGAGCTTCACTGATGCATATACCACCTGCTGCTTGTATGCTTTCCATACCCTTTACCACATATTCCTTTACCATATTGGCCACCATACAACTACAACGAATGTCATAATCGTCCTTACAACTGCTGTGTGAGCAAATGAGCAATTGGAGGCGTTAGTCCCCATTTAGGCTCCACCATCCCTATACAGGTATAAAGTGCTGTATCTACTTTCTTTACCAGTCCAAGTAGCTTGCCTTATCTCCTATTGTTAACCTGATACCATTCATTAATTGTAGTTCTAGTGAACAATACTAAAAGCGGAGCCATTCAGTCGGATTAGCTTGAGTCAGAAGTAATCGATTTAGCAAACTTTTTTTGGATTCAGAATCTTTTTTTCATACACGAGGGCTTAACCTAACTTTAAGGGGCTTAGAATCACTATAGGCTTCTTCCTTCTCGGGACTCAGCCTTTATATATTTTAAATCGAAGTCTTGATTTTACCAAATTGAAGGTTTACGAAGTTGACTGCTTTTATGATAGAATGTAACACACTTAATAATATTATTAAAAAAAATAGTTATGTGTTAGGTTAGAAACTTGTTGCGAAACTAGATACTTCCGTGGTTATCTGCACTACGCATTGCTGCAATATTCACTTTTTTGCTCACCTTCAATCAAAGCGGAAATACACAAAAAAATTGTCTAATCAGTTAAAAATAAATATATTTTATCGTCATAATAAAACAAAAACAGCACAATAATAATTTATCACCATCTTCTTATCACCCAATTCACTCATAAGAAAGAAACGTTTGTCTTCAAGTGATTGTGCAATTATTCCAAAAGCGTTGATGCAAGAAAACAGCAATCTCTATAAGAAGCCTATACTCAAAGTTCTTGCTTGCCGCCTTTACACTCTCTGAACTGGCCTTTGTAATTGGAGTTGGCAGCCAATAAAAAACAATTAACGTCGATGAGGCTTTCATAAAGGTTCTCATTTAATTTTAGCACAGCCCATCATACCTGAAGAGCGACTCGTCCACTCGTCCTCACCACTGGCCGAGGCGTAAATAGATATGTATCTACACGTTTACTCAAAAGACTTCGAACCAGCTTCGAGCTAAGTGCTTCGAGCAACTGAGGTCCTTTTATTCATCGAACAATGCCAACGGTGGAGGGGGAGAGATAATGCCGGAGATACCTTGAAAGCGCCAGCCAAATACGTGAGCATGAAAACGCGGCAAAAACTACACGTTGGCAGCGAATGTAATTAATTTTATTCCTATCTTATAAATGCAATAAACAAACAGTCGCCGGAGATGACAGCCAACAATGGCGCGGTGGTGCTTCTGGCGCTGGCGGTTGGTGACGGTGCAGCAGGATGTGACAGCTGCAGTCATTGGTAAATTGGCAATGGCAGGTGCGCGATAACCCGCTTTGTGGTGGCAATGATGAGCGACATAAATGAAAAGTAATGAACTTATTTATTTTCACACACATATAGGCTCTTGACTGGCTGTGTGCGGCTGTTTATATATATGTGTGTGTAGCAATGCCCTAGTGACAGATTGTCGACTAAGGAAATCGAGTAAATGGATATGTTGGCAACTTCTGGGAAATAATTTGCATAAAATGGCTGATTTCATAATAAAAACAGAAAAAGGTGTTAATGTAAGGAATGAAATTAAGTTGTGAACACGCCACTGAAAAGAGCGTATACCAATAAATCATGATTTCTTTAAAGGACCTAATAGTAAACGATGTAAATTTTAGTAATAAGTTAGACAAGTGCTTAGTATTATCACTATGTTTCTTAGAGGACTGCGAACTCAAAGCCTGTATAACGGCTTTACTATCGGAGTACCCACTCCCTGAAAAAAGCCACACTTCGGAGAGATGCATCTGCTGCTGTCTTGATTGATAATATTTGGGGGTAACTATTTACAAAAATATCCTCGGAAACTATTTGCTGGATCAACTTCAAGCTTTCGGAGAATATTTTCAAATATGTGATCATTCTATCTTTTCGTCTTCGTCTTTGCAAATAGATGTCGTTACAGTCGTATACCTCCAGTGCTACGAATCACATTGTGTCATACCATATACTTGTACTGTTGGAAAGGTGAGATTTTAAGCTTCATTTAACCGAAAAAATTAAATTCGGGGAAGTTGAAAAAAAGTTAGAGCTGTTAAAAAATAAGTGAAAATAATGAAGAAATTCGCTATATTTTGAATTTTTTGTATAAAAAAGGGAAGAATGTCACAAAAGTCACCAATGAAATTTGGGAAGCCTACGGTTGTTGTCAATGGTTCGCTCGCTTCCGTTCTGGAAATTTCGATGTGAAAGATGCACCTCGCTCTGGTCGATCTATCGTACAAAAAGTCGATGAAATTATGGAAAAGATTGACCAGGACCGTCGCATAAGCAGGAACTTAACATTCATCATCAAACGGCTTTGAACCATTTAAAAAAGGCTGGCTACAAAAAGATGTTCGATATTTGGGTACCACATGAATGGTCTGTGAAAAATTTAATAGACCGAATTAACACATCTGCGATTCTTTGCTGAAACGAAATGAAATCGAATCATTTCTGAAGCGAATGGTAACAGGTGACGAAAAGTGGATCAAATACAACAATAATGTGCGAAAAAGATCATAGTCCAAGCGTGGTGAAGCTCAAAAAACGGTCGCAAAGCCAGAATTGACGACTCGAAAGGTTATGCTGAGTGTTTGCTGGGATTCGAAAGGAATCAGCCAGTATGAGCTGCTCCAGCCACTTCCAACGATAGATTCTACATTTTACTGTCAAAAACTGATAAGATTGAAGCAAGCAATCGAAAAAAATGGCCGGAACTGATCAACAGAAAGGACCTCGTATTACATCAGGACAACGCTAGTCCATCACATCTTTGATGACTCGGCAAAAACTGGGGAACTTGGCTTAGCAGTTTTGATGCATCCACCATATAGCCCTGACTTCGCACCATCGGACTGTCATTTCTATCGGTCAATGCAGAACTCTCTTAATGGAGTAAAGTTGGCTTCGGGAGAAGTCTGTGAAAATTACTTGTCGCAATTTTTCGCCGAGAATTCAGAAAAGTTTTACACTGATGGAATAATGTCTCTAGCGGAAAAATAGCAAAAAGTGGTCGACCAAAAGGTACATATTTGGTTCGTTAAAGTTCTTTATAAATATAAAAAAAAAAATAAGTTGAAGTTTTATTAGAAATACGCAAAGTCTCTTTTGAGTACTCAATATTACTGTGTTATTTAAAGGTCTTTCTTCATTTAAATTTATTATTTTCTGAGTAGTTGAAAGACTGTTTTATAAAGCCGTAAATCATATCCTGTTGCTGTTTTCCTAAGAGATACTATTGCTTAGCTCTCCTCTGAAGCCACTTTTTAAGTCCGGTGCTCCTTTTACCTTCTTACCTTCCCAATTTAGCAATGCCGAAGTAATATTCCAAATAAAAGCTTCGTGTGACATTTAGAGACTAGTGTTAGCTTAACTTAATAAATTTTATTAAGTTCATTTTTCTAGGCAAATACGATGCTGACTTAATCCATGGCACCGGCACTCAAATAGTCAATGCTTTTCCGCCTGCAATATTTGAAATTATGCAATATTAAATACTAATATATTGCTATAGAAATTTATTTGCTCGCAGATAACCTTCACAATTGAAATTATTAATGAGTTTGCAACTTTAGGAAGTTAGGCGAAATGTCTCATCTGCGCGATAAATATTTTGCATCCGTCAAGGCAACGACATTTCCTCCACCGTTCTTAATGAAGCCAGCCGCCCCATTTGGCGCTCGTGATCGCAATCCTCCCCTCCACCTTTTCTGAATTATCCCAAATAGCTTAAATTTACAACACACAAATTCCCCAGCTGCGAAGATGAGCGAAACGTTTTTATTGGTGATTCGGTTGTAAAGATTTTCGCTCGTCGCTTGGCAATCGGCGGATGGCGTTGAAATTAAGCGTAATAATGGGAAAAGTAATTAAACTGACTGCTGATAATGTGGCGTAATTTCGTGCGAAGCAATGAAATAAATGAGTTAAGTATTAATTTGACTTGGCTGCTGCTCTGTGCTGCCAGTGTGAATGCGAGCAGGCGGAAATGATAAATGTGTGCCTGAGTAAAGGCTACGAAATCGTCTGCGTTTGCCGATAACAGCTCGATAAGGTGCTCAAACAAAAAGTTTGAATAGATATAAATAATTAATTTGCTGTCAAGTTAACTAGCATTAGCTGAGAATGAATTTGCCGGAGCTTACACTAAATGAAATGCCAACAATTTTATTTAGAAATTTTTGTTGACCTAAATTGGAAATGTGATTGTGACGCATATGAAGCGATGAAAGGATAACGAAGGTTATTGCAAAGCTTTATGTGTATTGTGACAAATACAAAATGCAAATATATCTTGTGGATCAGAAGTTGAAGGCGCAGCATATGGAAGCTTAAAGGAAAAGGGGTCACAACAAAAAGGCGCATTTTGTTTACAATTGGACATGTCCAGTTGAATAACAATCGTAAAAGTTCTAATTGGATTAGGCCACCACAAGCAAATACGCAGATAAAGCAGAAAAAAGTGGACGGCACATGTATTTCGTAGCCGCAAACCTTTTTTCTACACCTGTGTGTGCATGTTTGTGCATTACGGGTGTCCTAATTTGAATTGAAGACTTAGACAAGTTTTTTGAAATTAATTCTACTTTTAAAAAGACCGATATGTTGGAATTATGGATTTCTCGGATCTATACTAAAAAGTTAAAATTAAATAAGTATTATCTTCAAAAATATTCTAAAATTTCGAAATGGTATCTTAGCTGGCTCTGACGAACGCAATTAAGCCGAGCATAATGTATTTTGTTGCAGTACAGACTAGAACTGAAAACTATCACTACCAATGATCTAACTTTGGTTTTGCGTTACTCACATTATAAATACAAACCTTAAAGAGGCGATTAAATTGCACTCACAAGTTACTGATCACGAAGCCATTCACTGATGTCCTAAGTGCTTTCAACGTAAATTCTCTGATCGTACAAATCGAACTAATCTCAGAGGATCTACCTTTATCTAATGTTGAACTTATTCCCATTTTAATGAATATGAAATATCTGACGTGGATAAAAAAATCAATAATTGTGCATGCTATTCTAAAGCTCCTAGTATTATTCTCAATTCCGAGAACGGTGGTAATTTAAATCATGTAACGAGTAATTTAAAATAACCAAGAAATCTATACATACTGTTACCATTGTGTCGCCATAGAGCCAGTAGTAAAAGCTTTTCCTTCACAGGTGCATTTCTTTTAGTAACTATGTTTACATTTTGTATGGAAGCTATATGCTATAGCAATCCGATCTGAACAATTTTTTTGGAGATTAGATAACAATATTACCTTAAGCAGTAATCCATGTCAAATTTCGTGAAGATACCACGTCAAATGCGAAAGTTTTCCATGCAAGCCCTTTATTCCGATCATTCAGTTTGTATGGCAACTATATGCTATAGTAATCGTATAGTACGCCGGTCTGAACAATTTCTTCGTATATTCCATTATTATCTTAGAAAATAATCTATACCAATTTTCGTGAAGATACATTGTCAAATGTGAAAGTTTTACATACAAGAACTTGATTCCGATCGTTGCCGATATCGGCAGTTCCGACAAATGAGCAGTTTTTTGAAGAGAAAATGACGTTGGCAAAATTTCAAAACGATATCTTAAAGACTGAGGGACTAGTTCGTATATATACAGACGGACAGACAGACAGACGGACATGGCTAAATCGACTCAGCTCAACATACTGATCATTTATATATATACTTTATAGGGTCTCCGACGCTTAATTTTGGATGTTACAAACTTCGTGACAAACTAAATATACCCTGTTCAGGGTATAAAAATGTATTTTTCTGAGTTGGTAGGACTGTCTTTAATTATTATGTCAAAAATAAACGGGATTTGTCAACCAGTTTGTTTCCAGCAGCTGCTGGAAGTCGGTACTCCTCAGTGCGTCGAAGAAAGATGTTGTCTCAAAATTTGCATTTCTGATCAAATTTGTGTGAGCAATCGCTGCGAATGTTGGAAAAGGCTTACGGTAATTCCGGCCGAGAGATCGTTGCAGACATGCCTCGTTTTGGACGGCCCTCGACATCTTCAACTGATGAAAATATTAAAAAGTGAAGAATTTGGTGTTTGAAAATCGTCAGACAGGTGTTAGAGAGATGGTAAGAGAGCTCGACAGCTCTCGTGAGTCAATTCGAAGAATTTAGTGGATATTTTGGGTATAAAACGCGTTCTTGTTTGACTCGTTCCGATAAACCTGAATTTTTTCAAAAATAATACCGTAAAAAGGTCTCTTTGAACATGCTTGATCGTACAAATTCCGATACCGACATGGGTTTGACATGCGAACAAGTAAAAAATCATCGGAATGGAACCCTTTTTAAGTCGTTCGAAGATATACATAAAACCAAATTCGCTGAAGGAGCTGAAGGCCATCCCAAAAAGTGCTTATGAAAAATGTATAACATCTGATGGGGATTACTTTGAAAGAGGCAAAATAAATATTGACGAATAATTAAATATTTTACGATTTACTTACAATTGCCGAGTACTCTTTTGTCACATTGTACATCAAGTATTTTTCAGAAACTGAATAATTACCCTACTACGTATACAAAATGAGAAGAACATAAAAATAGTTTCATATAACTGAAAGAGAAAACAAATATTTCGTAAATGAAATTTCTTCCGAATTCTCTCCCGAGTTAGTATATAGGAGCTTTTCAGGGTATGAAGGAAACGTAAATGACTCTATAATGTATATAAATATGTTATACATATATAAGTGGTCAGTGTGACTAACTGAAACGATTTTGTGATATCCCGACCCCTAATTGAACTGACTAAAATCAAGATAAAGATTTTCAAAAAAAGCTCCTTTTCCATTATTAAGCAATACTTGAAGGTTTTATAAAATTTTTCGCTTTGAATACCAATCAATTGTCGGTTGCGTTTTCAGATTTAGTTTCACATATAATTTCTATAAGTAATATAGCTGTGAAAGTTACTATTATTTCTTGTTCGAGTATTGTTAGAGCTTACAATAAATTAGAGTGATAGAAATTTTCAGACATTAATAATTTCTGGAAGTATATGTACATATGTATGATTTATACTGGCTGTAGACTGCTTGAGTAAGAAACTAAAATATATAGTCTTTCAGATGTCAGCGTATAATTTATAAGACTTCACCACTCTTTTAATTTTAGTATAAACAAGTAGTCAACGTCAATTACAACAATTTATATTGCGCTTTTTACGTTCTCTTCATTCGTTGCTTCTGTTTTCTTGTCGTACATCTGTACATTCAATTTAAGTTTATTGCCAACTTTTTTATTATTTTTTATTTGCGCTGTCGGCCACAGTTGTTTAATTGTACGCACAAGTCTGCCAGTCTGTCTGCCCCGTTTTATCTGTTCATCTGTTAGACATTTGACCGGTCGCATGTCCTTCGATTGCTCAACTGGTGGGGAAAGCCAGTCGTCGGTATAAAAGCTTAGACATTTTTTCAGCAACAATATTCATTCATTGGTGTCGAGGTACATTTTTGCATGTTTTGTTAAACCTTTTCACATCAGTATGCCCTTTATGTTTTCAAATCAGAGAGTGTTCATTTGAATATGCACCCATACATACAAACACACATAGAACAAAACATAACATTTAAGAAAGACTGATAGTTTGCCAGATTATACTTTGCCTTTGATTCAATCGCTTTTTTTTCTACTTTTCCATCTGTCGCCACATTAGCGCCCTTTCAGGCAGTGAGTCAGTAACACACTGATTACTGAAAAGGTCCATAATGTTGCACCCATTAAGCGGCAGATATGAATTAAAGTATACATATACTAAGGGGCATTCTAATTTGCATTTTATGCATAGTTAACAAACTGGAAGATATAAAAAGGTAGACTTTTCATTTGCATTTTTGAAGACCCACGCTCAACGGATTAAATTTTGATTTAAAAGGGTTTTATCTTCAAAGGGGTGCTAGAGTAAAGTTGATGTGGTATACTGTTATACTAGCGACGAATATTTTAATGATATCACACCAATGATCGGGTTTAACAAATTTACGAATACTTTGCTATAAAGAAGAATTATATTCAGTCATGTCATAAATTCTGTTAAAAAGTTTACAATGCATACCACGAGGACAAATTCGAAAAAAGTGCCGTTATTTTGTATTATACCATATGTGCAATGTTTACTCGTATATAATAAACTGTTTATTAACGATAGCGTGAGGAGATAAAGCAAGTCGTATTGCGATTTGAAAAAGCGCAAATGAAATCTATGAGCTTCTCAAAAAACCTAATACTTTCAGAGAAGGAAATACTCTGCTCACTCGCCGCTTTATTGATCGATATTCTTGAAATTTGTTCTTCAAACGTCTACAATCGATAAAAAAAAGAATAGTTGTAATCCTCGGGTATTTCGAACCAATTCAACCATAACAAGTAAGAAAGCGCTAAGTTCGCGCAACTTGCAAGGATTAAAGCCAGGATAATACCTTCAGCTACATAAGTTAGTTGTATGTGGTGCAAGGCGAGTTTTCATACGATTTTAAGGGGTTACATGGGTTTCCTCGGGTAAAATACAGCCTTTCTCCAACAATTTTTTTCTCACAAAAAAATTAAATATTTATTCGAATTTTTTATTGTTACAAACATACACTATTAGCAAAGAAAGTATGAAATTAAAAAAAAAAATTATACTCGGGCATTGTGACGCCATTACCAGTAACCCCTCGGAAAAAGATGCACCCGCAGTGGAAGGATAACTCCTTACACGATCAACTAAAGTGAAAAAAATTCGTGTTTTAGTAAAAACCTTAACTTAGAACGTGGACGAAGGAAAAAAACTGAAAATTGAATTTTTGGGAGACATTTTTACAAAAAGATTAAAATTTCAGAGAAAGTTTCGTGAAATTTTTTTCAAGTAGTATAAAGACTGCGCACTTATCCTAACTAGCCTCGAGCGCAAAAGTTCACAATACCGTATGTCCGAAACTGTTACTCAGATCACCTTTTTATGATTTAGGTCACCTTTCTACAGGTGTTGTAGAATTTAATAACATAATAAAAAAAAATTTTAATGCAACCTCTTAAGTCACCCAGAGGTTTGAAAATCTTTACATTATATATATGGGGGTTAAGGGAAGTATTGACCCGATTCAACCCATTTATAGCACATACACGTACTGCTATCAGGAAAGGATTCTCTCCTTAATTCAATTTTATGCCTCACATATTTACCGATGTTTTCGGTATAACGTCGACTATAGGCCCGGGGGTCCACTTATTCGGTACATAGGTGATTGAACAGTTGTGGTTTCATTTAGAGAATTTTTGATCATAAAGTGGCATACATAATTGGCATTATTCGTGCAAAGTTTTATCCCGTTATATTAATTGCTTATTGTTATGGCAAGAAGCCGTAGTTGTAGTCCGATTTAACTCATATTCACAATGATACATAGAGATATCAGTAGAATGTCATATACCGAATTGCGGTCGGGCTGGTCTCAAGATATATATTTTCAGCCAAAAGGGGGCGGTGCTACCCCCATTGTTCAATTTTGACCCTGACTCTATTAAAGCCCTATCATACTATCTTGATGTTAAAATTTAATGTTTCTGGCGTATTCAGGAGGCATCGTCCCGATTCCACTTATCAACTTCTTTTAAATCAAATTTAAATTATCGATTGTACAGCTGACAGCTCACCTCCTCACGTTATTCTGACAATTTATATGTAACTCGTTATCTGTCTAGATTAGTTTAAGGTGTTGCAAACAACCGTTAGGTAATCAAAACTTGCTAGAATAAAAACTTATATGGCAGTCATCGTGAGGAAATATCAATTTGTTATTTGTGAATCAAGAACATGTTAATTTCTCATGTTAGTAAAAACCGTAAATTCCATTTAACTAAATTACTAAACCGATTTCGATGAAAAGTACTCACAGTGATAGGATACAAACCGATTTATATACTCGCAAAAGTTTCTCATATTTTATATCAATTTCAATTTAAAAACACTTTCACTGTAGTTTTCGTAATTACTACCCGTCAATTCAAATTGTAAAAACCAAATGACGTCTATGAAAAAAAAATTGTCAGTAAAAAAATTAATAGATTTAAATAAATACATACTTTCGAAGGTATAGAGCAAGTCAATTAGCAACGGATATTTGCAATAACTATATCAAGCCTCGAATATTCTGAGCAACGAGGTAAGGGATCAAAAATTACGCGCTTTAGTATTTGTGTGTTTATGATTTTCTACTAAACTCAAACCAACTGCTTTCTCTATGTTTTTTTTTGCATTTAAACACGAATAAAAATGTATTTACATACACACACATAGCTATGTGCATACACAAAGTGAGACTTCGTAAATTGCAATAAGTGTCAAGTTTCTTGAAGAAAGTGCTTTTGTTCGCGCGTCAGTTGAAGAAGTGTTGGCAGCAATTCACTGCTCACAGTGCAGCTTTTAGGAGAATGAAATAATAATAAAAAGAACAGCACCATAGCTGCCACTTTTTATACAACGTAGTAATAAACTACCAAGAAGGCAGGCGGAAAGAAGACAATCGCCGGCACGTGATAAGATGCGCCTACCACGAGTATACAGTTAGGTGCATACGTATGTGTGTTTGTTTGCATATAATAAGATGTCAGTGCTGATATTAAAACTGACAAGAAGTGGCCTAGTAGTCTAGCAAGAAGGTTAACATTATTGGCTCTTAAATTTAGGAAAGCTTAGAGTTAAGTTACCAAATTATCAAACCGACTGCAAAATAAAAGTTTCATGAAAATTAAGAATCGTCTTAAGCTTTGTTCACAGTATACTAATCAAACTGAATTTAGTAAATTTTTGTGAAAAATATGGCCCAAAACTATTTGGAGGAGTGCTTCCTTGATGAAATAAACATCTGAGCCCGTTACTCTTACGTAGAGCTGACTGTTTCAAGCACGGAGCTCCTTTCAGTCTTCAAACACCCATAGTTTTTTTATACCCTGATAATGGAAAGAAACTTCCGAGATCCTATAAATTATGTACATATATAAAATACAGTATGAATAAATAAAAATATATACGGAAAAACGTATATAGCTAAAGCGATTGAAGAGCTGAGTCTCATCTGTATACTCGAACTAGTTCCTTAGTTTCTAAAATATTTATCTAAAATTGCGGACCTTCTTTTTCTCACCAAAACCTTTTTATTTGTCGTAATCGCCAATATCGGGCCTCTATGGCATAAAGCTGACATACAAACTGACCGATCAAAATTTTCACAGAATTTGGTACGAGTTATTGTTTAAGGCAACAGTACAGTCTCCGAAATTGTTTCGATCTCACCATAATATATAGCTCTTATGCAAGTTAATCCACTAAAACTAGGTCTTTACTATTTGGCAAAATATTTTAAGGAAATTTAGCATAGATTATTATCCATGGCATCGTTACAATCTTTAAACTTATTGTTCAATTCGGACCACTATTACATAAAGCTGCCATTTACTCTGACCCTTGGCGAATGTGAGGAAGCGACTGCAGGTAGCCGTAGGCAAAATACGAGGCATTTCGTGGAGTGATTGAGCCACTTATGGAGCCGCTGTATGGTGGGAAGCAGCCACGATTGTCTCGCGGTCCCAAAAATTCCTCTTAACACAGCGTTATATGATGCTTGCCTGTGTGTCGCAACGTCTCGACGGTTCTGTTAGGTGTACTCCCTCTTGATCTGATTTTCATACAGCGTGCTGTTGCATTCAGGTTAAGAAGAGGCTTGAGTGTGTCATTGCTGCGGAATGACTGGATTTCCGATGATGATGTAGATGGAGAGGGTGAGATATCTTGAGAGTAGGAAGGTGTAGGTGCGTTAGGACAATAGTCCTAACGGTCGAGTAACTTATGGGTACATTCGGGACGTTGGGTTTGTTGAGGTTAATCCAGACTTCAGATTTTGTCTGAGGCTGGGTTTTCAGCTTACCAGGCATGGGCCTCTGAATTCATTTTTGCATCAAAAGCACCTATCTGATAGGTCGAGCTATTTTTGTGGGGCGGATATAGAGGACTGGGTGCATGTAATTGAGGAATGCCTGCTGAACTCGGGGGATCTATACCCTTAAGGATCTGGGTAGAATGGGGATTAGCTGGAATCATGGACGTCTAGATGTTAGCGGTGTGAGCTCCACTGGTCGGAATGCCGAACAGTTAGGATTGTTTGCGCGTGATTTGTTTAGGCAGCGAAGGCGTTTAACTGAGAATTAGGGTTAGCTTCTTGTGTGAATGTGAATGTGAACCCCTGTTCACCAGCCCAGAGCAGTATGGAAGCTCAACTGGTCATAGCTTCGGCTACGAGGTCTGACCAGAGAGTTAATTCCGATACCACGGGGAGCAGGAGCCCTGAGAGATTATGCGGACTGGCACCTCAGGATGTATCGTGGTGGTTGCGATTAAAACCCGATTATGGGAAGAACTGACACTTAGTTAGTTGAATGTGGAGTCTCATTGCAAACGGATGGCGGATCCAAAGTACGGCTGAGGTTTTAGATGGTCATCGAACCCTATCAAGGTGGTTATTGTGTCCATTCCCCATCGTCAATTGGGCGCTGATCAACGCATTGATTTGATCCGCTGTGCTTTTGAGCGCGTGGGGTAAGACTGTATTCAGTCGTTAAACACATCGGACGTTGATCGACCAAACGCAAGTCCCTATATTGACAACTTTTGGTTTTGGCAAATTGTCTTTATGAAAATTTGCTTGGATTACTATTCAAAGCAACAGTATAATCTCTGAAGAAATCAACTGAGGCGGTGAATAATAATAATTTTAACAAAATCAGAACAGTCGAAAGTAAAGTCTCGAGATGCTTTCAACTCACTGCAGAGTAGATTAATCTATTGCATATTAATAGCCTTCACGAGCTCATTGCTGTATCTTCTTTAAAGTCAGATATTTAGTATAAATTTCGAAAGACTTCAATATTGGTACTTTCTTTATTTTCTTTTTATTTTCTACTGCCTACAAGACATCTTTGTATTTCTCTATGCTCTTAATGAGAGTAATACATATATGTACATACAAAGCAAAAAAATTTCGTTTGAAACAAAGTTGTTATGCTTTTCTCATTTTATGGTAGAACAGTCGGAAGAGCGACGTACCAAACAATTAATGGCAATTTGTTGAGTTCCTGTAACGCGGCAAATAGGAAATGCTGACGAAAACGGAGACAGCTTACGTAAACTAATTAGCGCAGGAATGGCACTTAAATGAAGGGCGTAATCTATTTTACGGAAGCAATTAATTTTCGACAGCAAAAGATGTTTTGTTTTGGTGGTTTCGAAGTATTTCTTCAGTTCTGTAGTGGCGAAAATATTCTGTCTTTTGCAAAATAAAAGGATTTAAGGAGACATTTAGTGTTATAAAGGAAATTCTTTTTTGTCCTGGTAATTTGTCCCAGTTAACCGTGCAAAAGAGAGATCAAGTGTATTTATAAATATATATTTATCTACTTTAAGGTATTTTTTCATTCCATAATACTATAATATGTTTATATGTATGTATGTTTACCAACACATTCACTTATCAATTGCGAATTTACCTAATTTCAGTTAAGAGCAAACTAGACAACAAAGACGCCAACTAATCGACAGCTCTCAAAACTGAGAATAGGAGCTTTCCACAAACGTTTCGCCCTCCCGTAAGCGACGCATACGCTCGCGTACGCAAACCAGTTTAATCATTGCTGCCCTTAACACCGCCACCATTTCCACCATCAGCACCATTGAGCACCCGGCAGCGTCGGCCTCCGCCTCCACTTCCGCCTCCACCTCTGCTGCCGCTGTAATTCCAAACGCTGCAATGCGTCGCTCCTCATTTACGCCCGTCTTCAGTTTGAGCACTCAAGAGCCGCTCATTGTTGTTGAAGAGACAAATACCGTCGAGGATGGTGGGGAGGCGGAAGGCGCAGCCGGTGGTGTTGATACCGCAGGTGGCACACGCAAGTCCACAAGCGACGATTCTGAGCCCGACTCGCCCGTCAATCCGTATTTGTTATGCCCATTTCCGGACATGCAACAGCGACGCAAACATTCTTTGCCATCACTGCAAATCACCGAGGGTATAACAGCCAGTCAGGTGCGTCGTTTGTCGGAGGTGGGCGGTGAGAATGGTGGACTTAGTCCGAAAGAAGTGGAGTTTCTGGCAACATTGTCGCAGAAAGCAAATCCCGCCGCGGGTGGCCGTCGACATTCGGTTGTTACAATTTCTGCCGTACCACCGACATTGTTTGGACGCAATCGACGGGAGTCGCTAACAGGCATGCCGCTTGGGTGAGTACAAAAAGCAAGTGTAGTGCAATTAATCGCCGGTTGACTTATACGGGAATTAATTGCATAGTTGTTGTGGTACACCAAATATTGAATATTTAAGGCACTTATTTCGTTCGGCAAGAAACTTAAGCTAAGTTCCGTATTAGGTACCTCCAGACTCGATGAAGATCGTAAAGGTTTTAGCGAATGACTGAGGCTTATGACATATCTCATTTAAAACGAGGACTTTACCAATGGAAAGTGTTTTCATATTTCCCTTGATTTCAGCCAACCTGTTCTTCTTCTTTACTAGCGTAGACACCGCTTACAGCCGAGTTAAAACAGCGCGCCAGTCGCTCTTCCTTTTCGCTATTTGGCGCCAACTGGAGATTCCAAGTGTAGCCAGGCCTTCTCCACCTGGTCTTTCCAACAGAGTGGAGGTCTTCCTCTACTTTCCCCGGCGAGTACTGCGTCGTATACTCTCAGAGCTGGGAAGTTTTCATCAATGCGGACGACATGACCTAGCCACCCTAGACGCTGTCTCTTAATTTGCTGAACTATGTCAATGTCGGCGTATGTCTCGTACAGCTCATCATTTCATCGGCTGCGGTATTAGCCATTGCCAATGCGCAAAGGACCATAAATCTTCCGCAGAATCTTTCTCTTGAAAACTCGTAAAGCCGACTTATCAAATATGATCGTCCATGCCTCTGTATCATATAGCAGGCCGGTATGATGAGTGCCTTGTAGAATTTGGTTCAACAGACTTTACTTTAATTCAAATTGAAGTCCAGTTTTTCGGCAACTCAACAGAAAGAAGTGATAAAGATTAAATTGTAGTCTTCTGTAAGGTTTAGGTTTGTGAGTAACCTTAAGCAGTCTTCTGAAGCATTTTCGATTATTCCACTTTTATATTTAATATTGAGATTGGAACCCACAAATATTGCTATTATCTTATTTGCCAGTTTTTGTACTATTATTATTCGTAACGCTCTCCCTCTCTCTTTCCATAGCGGTGGCAGCCGACGTGGCAGTATTATTCAAGGACCACCACTCACCGATCATCGAGGCAGTATCCACAATTTACAACTGGACATCATGGATGGCATTGTGCAGACACGAAAACGTGCCGGCAGCGGTGTGTGGACGGCACCAGTACTGCAAGAGACCGAGAATAATGTGCCAGTGCAAACATAAATTATAACAACGTCCCCCTACCCCACCAATCGGCCCACGACCATTATACTCAAAACTAATAACATCATCGACATCAATGGCGGCAGCAGTAACAACAAGAGCAACAAGCAAGATGAGAAAAATGTTAGTCAAATTAGCAGCAAGACAATTAAGCAGAAGTGCAGCGGCAATGGCAAAAAGCAAAAAACAGTAACGGGCAGTTTGGAGGGTACAACAGCTGAAACAACAACAGCAGCGACAACGGCAACTGGTGGTAATGGATCATCAACATCATGGCACAGCAATTTAGTTTCACGTTTTGGCGCATTGCTCTGCTGGCAATCGCTGGACTGTTGAACCGGCGACGAGGCGTGGCTTGAGTGACTCCAACAGTGCAACAGCGAGATTGTAGCGCACATTGTGTGTGTGGCACGTATGGTGGCTGTGCCTATGGTCGGTTTAGAAGTCAACCGAGCAGCAGTGGCCAACCGGAAATGTCAACAGTGCACAGCGTGTGTCAACAATACGGTCTAGCTCAATTTGGTAGCAAAATGTGGAAGCAATCATCAACATTTCCGTATTCCCAAATGGTTGCGAGGCCACATACACGAAAGTCACAAGTCCATCGATTTGCTAGTTATTTGTGTCAGTACATATGTGTTTAATGGCAACAACATTGACGCTGTGCAGGGCACAAATTTGCCAAAGGTCAGCCGAAGGGGGACGTTGGGAAGAAAAAGAAATTACTTTATATTTTCAGTTTACTCGATTTCTATTGTTTGCGAAGTCAAGAGTGGTGTATAAGCAGTGCTTGAATTATTATTGGAGTATTATCATATATTCAGGGAGAGTACTAAGACGTTATGGAGAGCAACGGGTGCATAAGCCAGCGAATAATTTACAACCTCAATACAACTAAAACTTTTCAATGGCTTGAAAAAACAACAAATAATGTGAGTAAGTAAATATTGCTTGACGCCAAAACAAAAATTATTACAAAACTAAAACACGCCTGTGTGAAATTAATTCTAATAAAAATTTTTATATAATTTAAATATTAAAACAAGAAAAAACGTTAACTTCGGTTGCACCGAAGCTAATATATCCTTCACAGGTGCATTTCTTTTAGTAACTATGTGTTCAGTTTATATGGAAGCTATATGCTATAGTAATCCGATCTGGAAAATTTTTTTGGAGATTACATTGTTGGCTTAGAAAATAATCTATACCAAATTTCGTGAAAATATCTTGTCAAATGCAAAAGTTTTCCATACAAGACCTTTTTTCCGATCGTTCAGTTTGTATGGCAGCTATATGACATAGTTAACCGATCTAAACAATTTTTTCGGAGATCACATTATAGCTTTAGAAATAATCTATACCAAATTTCGTGAATATATCTTGTCAAATGTGAAAGTTTTCCATACAAGAACTTGATTCCGATGGTTCAGTTTATATGGCAGCTATATGTTATAGTAGTACGATATCGGCAGTTCCAACAAATGAGCAGCTTCTTGAAGAGAAAATGACGTTGGCAAAATTTCAAAACGATATCTTAAAAACTGAGGGACTAGTTCGTATATATATGTATACAGACAGACGGACAGGACATGGCTAAATCGACTCAGGTGAACATACTGATCGTTTATATATGTATATACTTTATTATAAAAATGCATTTGGAGAGCATATAATTCTTCCTTTTAAGCAAAAAATGGTAAGACTTTGTACATAATATTAAAATTCTTAATTTATTCTCAAAAATCTATGTCGTCTCCCTCAAAGTAATCTCACTTGGCTTCAATACAATACACCGGTGCCAACGGTTTTTCCAATCCCTAAAACAGTTATTAAAGTCAATTTCCCGAATAGCTTTCAATGCGCGTAGCGATACACGTTTAATGTCTTCAATTGACCCAAAACGGTTTCCACGGAGCGGTGGTTTGAGTTTGCTTAACAGCCAAAAGTCACACGGAGATAAGTCAGGCGAATGCTGTAGTTGCGGCACAATATTGGTGGAAAATTTAGCAAAAAACTCACAAAGAATCAATGCAGAATGAGATGGTGCATTATCGTGGTTCAAAAACCACGAGTTGTTGGCCCATAATTCCGGTTTCTTTTTACGAATAGCTTCGCGCAAACGAGGCATAACAATCAATATTCCTTGCTGACAGTTTAGCCGGTCGGAAGAAATTCAGAGTGCACCACACCTCGATAACCGAGGAAAACAGTCAACATAACCTTGATTTTTGAAAATTATCTTTCAAAATGGTTTTCACTGAACCTTCCGATATTACAACGATACCAGTAAGATCTCTGATTGTTGATCGTTGATTGATGATTCTCGAGCACTAATTCCTTTATTTTAATGACTTTTTGGCCATTAGTTGATGTTGATGGCCATCTTGGGCATGGTTCGAAGTCAACGCGTTTTCGATCCTCTTTGAATAATTTGTACCAATCAAAAACAAAAAATTATCACCGAAGGTCTTTTCTAACATTCTGACCTTTTCCGCACCAGAATCTTAATTCCACAAAAAAAATTTAATCGAACTTCATTGTTGAATAATTTCACTCATCGTCAAAATCGCCGAATACACTTTATGTACTTCAAAAAGTCAAGGGTATACTAATCAATAATGATTAGTTTGATGTGAAATTTGGTACAGATGTCACTGGCAGTTATGCCAACCTAGAAAAAATATATATGCCTTAGCAATTTTTTTAATAGACAACCACTAATTTTGGTACTCCTGCAACATGTTTCTACAGTATAGAATAGTTTTGTTCACCTAATTTTTTGTAGCACCTGAAACCAAACGTTGAACTTCGAGTGGCTGCTTGTCTATCTGTTTATACGTTCGAACTCTCCCAGAAACAGTTTCGCATGTCATCTAGAAATTTGCTATCAGAACGATATCTACCTGTCCTTTCCGTAGCGCCTCTTGTAATGTGTAAGGGCCCTCAATGAAGAAATGCTCCAGTTCGTTTTTCTCTCAAATATTATTTGCATAGCTACTTATAGCATAGACTTCAGCTGAAAAAACTGTTCATGTTCCCCGAAAGCTTTATTTCCACAGCACTTCTGTTCACGCCGTTTACCATTGCTGAGAGCTCCTGCTGAGGAAGCCGTCGCAAGTGGCAGCCGCTTTTACTTCCCAGACATATGTTTTTGCTCGCTTCAACGCGTATTTTTACCTGTAATCTCTAGAAAAAATATAAAATAATATTCATGCTTTAGCTAATGATTAATTAACAATGACAAATATGTTAACATACATATGCCATGTTTCTTATAGAAACGACCCAAGGTGCTTGACTATACTAAAATTCAGCTAGCAACCCTTCGTTGTAATAATGCGAGAGTAATCCAGACTCACTATTCACTATTTTTGTGAACAAACTTGTTTGCTAAACAAAAATTACCGTTAAAAATATGCTCTAACGGTTGTAGCATGTACTTTAAGCATGTGCTTTAAGTTACTCATACGCAGTGGTAAACAAATCATAAACAACAAGCTGCTTATGTAGTTTAATATGGATATACATATCTATTCGAACTCTATTTTGTACTTGTGAAGAATAAGGTTCCAAAAGAACTGTGCGCGAGCAGGGTTCTAAGTGACTAAAACTTTCTATAAAGTATTGGCATGCATTCTTTTTCTAAAAAATTTGGAAAAATGCGTATTCCATAATTGTTATTGTAGCTGTCCATTATAATATAAATAAGCTTAAAAATCATAATGACGTAAACAAACTTAACGAGATCTGGTGGTAAGCGCAAAAAACGCTGCTGAAGACCGAAATTTCTATGGAAATTTAGAAGTAATAATTCGCTGAAGTCTTAATCTGCTGCAAAGCAATTGTATTTGGCGAACAAGAAACTAATCAATGAGCGCACTGTCTCACATCGTTTAAAATAAGTGAATATCAGAATGCAAACAAACTAGACTAGCCTGCGCAGAGGAAAATCTGCACAAGTAAACGGAATTCTGGAGGAGCGTTCAAAAGAAAGCACGTCTGGGTATAATCTCTCAATTTAAATATTACAGAAAATGTCTGGTTTTGAGTAAAATGCAACAAAACAGTTTTCTGAAATAAAATCGCAGAGAAAAGAAACTCTGAGGTCAACTTTCTTTGGGAAGAGTTATGTGCAGGGATTTGTTTAAATTTATTGGATTCAGTAGCAAGTTGCCTACAAAAGGCCATTGAAGCCAAAGAAGCTTATGCATTTTACTAAGTTTAGCTTCATTTCTTTATATTTTTAGGTTCAAGAAATAACTATAAATAGCTAACCATTTTAAAGCTGAACTTAAAAATTCGCAATTCTTATTGCAGCTGTTACATTCACTATAAAACAATTTAAACTTCACAACAAATTTTTTTCATAAAAATGCTTTACTAATATATTTTATATTCATGAAGGTAAAAGCATATTTTCCACAAGGCAAAAAGTCAGCATGCATTATTAGAACAAAAAATTAATACTCAAACTTATGACATGTCATGAGTTGATTTTATTGCAAACGCTCGACAATAAGTTGCTCATACGTACTTGTGTACGATTTAGAAATTATAGCGCAGAAGTTGCCTGAATAGTTGCACATATTTATATACATTTGTGCATTCGCAGATAGTTACAGCTGCTAGGCCATGTCCTTGGCCTTCCCTGGTGGCCTGGCTTAATATACATATGTATGTATGTAGATGTATGTAATGTAGGCAGCAGATGTGCATTTATATATTTACATTTCAAAATCAAGGAATGTTTACATGAGTTGCTGCAACTGGTTGAACATTTTTTATTTTTCATTTTTCTCCTGGGCTCATGTTACTACTGTTGATATTATTTCTGCATTCCCTCACTTTTTATACACGTACATTCATATATGTATTTGTAAATATGTGTGTTTATCACCATTTCCATGCAGGAAATAGCAAAAATAACTGTATATAATTATCATCTGCTTCAAAATACACTGACGTAGGGTTTCAATCTTTTGCTACAATTTTTCGCTGACTGCTCATTGAGCAGGCCAAATGGACAGAATAGCGTGATTGAGTAGAAATTTTACAAATTAAGTCAGCAGAAATATAAATTCATAACAATTTGCCAAAATATATTGAGCCTAAATGTCAAATATAAATATCATAATGAATTTGATAGCTGGTTTGACAGCTAGTTTGACAGCTATCCCTAGCTAAGGGTACTTCCTTAGTACTCCTAAAATACTCTTAAAATTAGAGTAGCATGTGTTTATATGCAGTCAGTATAAAGTATTGTGCAGCTTATGGATTGAGTGAAATATAGAACGAACGTAGCATGTTCAAAATTACATTTTCCTTCAGATAACCAACCTACATACATATTTATGTACATAAGTGACACAGAATACACACGAAAAGTGGCGGCGGCTTGTGCTAAATACAGCCAAACCGCAATATCTAATAATAAACCGTGTTGAAAGCTTTATCAGTTGGAACAAATGTTAACCTGTTTGTTGTTGGACTTTGTGCTGTAGCATTTGCATTGGTAAATTGGCATTGGTATCTGAATGTGCACAAAAATAGTTTTAAACTCAGTGAATCAGTTTGAACTTTTTATAACCTCAACGTGATAATTTATGTTCACGTTAGCAGTAGATATTTTTGGAATTACTATTTGTTTCCTGAATATACGTGTTTGTCAATATATACATACATCCAAGTATTCATATATGTATATATATATCTGTTCCATACATGTACGGTATATAGACACATACATGCATATTCCCAAAGTTGATTGTTTTCTTTGCAAACACCCCTGATGTTTCAGTTTTTATGCTAAAAATAAGTATCCAACGTAAATAAACTCTATATTCTCAATTTAAACTTTGATCCAATCATGTTTTTTTACCAACATGCGATTTTTGGATATTTTGCATAAAGAACGTAAATCCAAAACTTTGATAAAGTGATATTCAAATATAAAATTTCCTGCTTCACAAAAAACATAAAATGATTTTTTCAATAAAAACATGCCTTAAAAAGTTATACTCAGTCAAATTTATATATCAAATGACCTGAGCATTCATACAAGTGGCTTACGCATTCTGTGTTGCTCATACGACCTGGTGTACTATTTGACTTCAGTTCATTTGATGCTTAATGTTAACTGCGTGCAACTTTTAAAGGAATGTTTGTATGAAAAAAAGTATGTAGAGGAAAATTTTTTATCAGAATATCGCTTTTTTAAAACTCTAGGTTAAAGGTAAAAAAAATTATTGCAAATCATCTAAATATCATAAATATGTATAATTAAAATCTATGGGAAAAGTACACTGATTTAGTCACTGTTTAAATTGAAAATAATGATCTTGTTTACGTTATTTTAGAGCTAATACGAGAATATTAATAGAATTTTGCAAAAAAATAAATCAACTTGGGATAAAGCGTACTTGGGAAAAGTTCAATATACATAAATCTTCTCGTACGTTCGGAGGGTGTCAGGATTTACCTTCTTATTCTTCTTTACTGGCGAAGACACCGCTTACATGATTATAGCCGAGTTAACAACAGCGCGCCAGTCGTTTCTTCTATTCGCAAGGAGGCACCAGTTGGAGATTCCCAGCGAAGCCAGGACTCTTCCTCTTTCTCTGCTTCCCCCGGCGGGTACTGCCGCAGAACCAAAAAAAAATTATGTGAAACAACACAAATTCAGTAACTACTGATTTCTGAATATGCTGAGCATATTGTAAAAAGATTTTTCTGTAAAAATCGGTCGACAATTTAATAGTGCTGGTGATAATACTTAAATAGTGACCTGGATCAATTCTTTAGCAAGATATATATTTCAAATTATACAAATTTAATAAAGCTTTAGAAAGAATTATTGTTTAGAAAAAATATGGGGAACTTAACAGTCCCAAAGTTGTGATTACTTATCATTGTCTGACCACTTCTGTAACAGCCGGCTTGTAAAAAGCTCTCATGAGCTTGATATCTTTAACTTCTGAGCAACAAAATAAAATACTGACTAAAAAACAAAAAAATTCAAAGTAAGCAACAACACAAACTTAATAATATTTTTCGAGTTTAGAGCATGAAAAATATACATTGTGACAAAAAAGTATCCGAAAATTGTAAATAAAACGCGAAATATTTAATTATTCATGAATATTTACTTTGTCGCCTTCAAAGTAATCCCCATCACATGTAATACAGTTATGGCCATGGTTTTTCCAGTCCTCGAAACACTTTTCACTGCTTACTTTTTGAGATGACCTTCAGCTCCTTCAGCAAATTTCGTTTTATCTCTTCAATCGACTGAAAACAGGTTTCACGGAGAAGCAATTTCAGTTTGGGGAACAAGAAAAAATCACACGGAGCCAAATCTGGTGCATACGGTGGTTGATCGATGGTATTCATTGCGTTTTTGGCTTTAAATCCGGTCACAATCGTGTCTCGACGCTTTGGTGCATTATCATCTTGTAGAATCCATGAATTGTTCTTTCGAAATGCCGACCGTTTTCGTCGGGTGTTCTCACGCAAACGCCTCAATATGGTCAAATAGAAATCCGAATTGAATATAATCAAACCTCGAATATCGAAAAAAGCAATGAGCATCACTTTGATTTTTGGCGTAGTTTTTTGGCTTCTGTTCGATTTTTCGCCTCCGTTCTGATGATTGTTGACTTGCTTGCATGTCAAACTCATAAACCTATGTCTCATCGGTATGGATCCGAATTCGCGCGATCAAGCATGACCAAAGAGACCTGTTTACGGTACTCTTTTTGAAAAAAATTCAGATTTATCGGGGCAAGTCGTGCAAGAACGTGTTTTACACCCAAAACATCTACCAAAATCATTCGAACTAACTCTCAAGAGATGTCTTGCCATCGCAAAACGAAACTGATAAAACTGAATCACCGTAACCCTTTTCCAACATTCGCAACGATTCCGCAAACGAAATTTAATTAGAAATGGAAATTTTGGGAGAAATTCTTTGTTACATATTTTTTTCCATTGTAAAAATCTACTGAGGTGTCCGACTTAAGCAGCATTAGAATCCTTAAAGATTTGGAATATTATTCCCTTTGACTTTACACATACATTAAAAAACCAGACTTGTTAAATAGTGCTCAGATATTTTGACCCTTAAGTGGTAATCAAGAAAGGAAGACCTTACTTCAAATGTTCATATTGACGAACTCTAGAAGTATTTGGAAGTTACATAAAGAGTACAAAAGAATTTGGACTAAAATGATCAAGCTTAAAGTGGCTCCATCAAAAATGGTGTATTAGCTTTTATTTCGATCATAAATTAGTTTCCTGAGAAATATTTCTCTGCTAGCTCCGTTTAAGCAATTTCAACTGCGTATAAGCGCTAGTATACGCAAATACCGTTAGTTGATTATTGTGAGCTTACATTTTCGCTCCCAATCTGCAAACTTGAAATTACCAGCTTAGAAGTGAAGCTAAATGATTTCCATATAAGCATTAACTACCGATTATCGCATAAGGGTTTCAATAGTAGAAAAGCTGGAGCAGAGTAAAGCTGCTTTAACGTCGCACTTAAAGCATATTAAATTCCACCATATAAAGAGGGTGTAAGGAAAATGCGTTTTTAATGTATGTAATGGAATGCATTTTCACGTAACGGTGCATTGCCATGAACTTTTGCTGTTAAAGCACATCTACGACTTTTATTTTAATAATAAAGAGCCAAACTTAAGCAACAAAATACGAGCATACGATGCGAAAAAAAACATACAGGGGGCGTAGCACAAAACCCACGAACGTGCACACACAGTAAATGAATGCAAGGAGAGCTTACAAGCGCAAAAAAAAAAAACATAAGGAAAAATTAAAAATTTACAAAAAGTAGCAAATTGCTCGGTGGTAGAGGCAAACAAGAAAGCGGAAAGCGAGTGGTGACGAACTGCAAGTGTGTAAAAACCAGAAAGCGCAACAAAATGCCAGCAACAACAATGGCTTTCCTAGCGCATTTCCACTTTCCGTGGTAAACGGAAGGAAATTGGCACAAACAACGGCACACAAAAGGTGTACATGCTCATTTAACCATGCGTTGGTATGGGCATACCCAGTATGAGAACTGAATAGAGGACGAGGTTTAGGGGTGGATGGTTTGATGGCTGATTCAGCGATCGTACTTGGACTTCTGTATGCAGCCCTTTGTGATAAAAAAAATATATAGCTCCTTTGTTCGATCTTATAAGTTAGCAAAGTGCCTAGTGGGCAATACAAATTTGCACAGACGTTTAATTTATTACTCTTCTTCTTAATTGGCGTAGACACTGGTTGCGCGATTATAGCCGAGTTAACAAGAGCGCGCCAGTCGTTTCTTCTTTTCGCTACGTGGCGCCAATAGGAGATTCCAAGTGAAGCCAGGTCCTTCTCCACTTGGTCCTTCCAACGGAGTGGAGGTCTTCCTCTTCCTCTGCTTCCCCCGGCGGGTACAGCGTCGAATACTTTCAGAGCTGGAGTGTTTTCGTCCATTCGGACAACATGACCTAGCCAGCGTAGCCGCTGTCTTTTAATTCGCTGAACTATGTCAATGTCATCGTATATCTCGTGCAGCTCATCGTTCCATCGAATGCGATATTCGCCGTGGCCAACGCGCAAAGGACCATAAATCTTTCGCTATTCGAACTTCTTCATGGTCGGGCAATGGAACGTCAGCTCCATCGTCATCGATTGGGGAATCGGGTTCGCCTTCTCCTGGTGTTGTGCGTTCACTGCCATTCAGCAGGCTGGAGAAGTGTTCCCTCCATAATTTATTACTATTTCGGTGAAATATATAAAAGTGCGACTTCATCTATGCAGCTTCTGCTGCTAGCGTGTGGTAAGATTCTCAACCATGACCTGTAAGAACCCCCAAAAACTAAAAAGAACATAGGCTTATTGAAGGTAACTGGTTCTCTTATGATCAATGCTGGGCCAAAAGTATCTTATGATAAGCTCCCACGAAGCCCAGCTATAAAGTAGTGTAATGCCTTTTCTTGGTAGCTTATCAGTTATTTGCAATTCCGCTGTGGCTGGACTGCCATACTAGCCTTATCACAAAGACTGGGCAATACTTAACCAATCATAAAAGCACCATTTTTGCGTTGTAGTATCGCCGCTTTGCTATCAGAGTGGATAGTTACTTCCCTGACGGAGACTGCACTCCGCAGACGTAAATCTACCACTACTTTGATGGAAGCAACCTCGGCTGCAACAGTCAGGAAGTCTAAAACTGAAATTTATAGAGAAATTCTGCCCTCCTACTCCTACTTCTCCAACGAATTTCCACCAGGTCTGTGAAAGAGAAAAACCAGCCAAAGTTTGGTTTGGCGACTCCACGATCCAAAAGATCCGACTTACGAATATTCAGATATGTGATCATTTAAAAACCCAGATTATCTGAGTCTGATAGCAACTTTCGCGGCCATACACCTTCTGGAAACTGGAAAATGGCTTTAACTGCTATAGTTGGAGTGGACCACACATACCGATTAGCGTCGCCTTTGTGACCTTTTCTGAAGCACTCCACTATACAAAGACCCCTCGGAACCAGAGGACTACTTTCGGCGAGAGGCCCCACCTTTTGTCAATGGTTAATTAATGGTTGATCTGCAGCAGTGTAAGGCAATCAGTGCCTTATTTGTTCTCTATTCGATACTAAGTTTCCGTGAAAGCTTACTAGCTAAGACGGCCCTAAATATCTTACCATCTGTACCTCCTAAATCTGAAAGGACGCGTCGAAAACTAAGAAACTACTTTGTATATACAAAGACAGATGCACAGACAGACAGACGAACGTGGCTAAAATGACTCAGTTCGCTAATCACCGTGATTATCATCGCTGAACAAAATTTGGCCCGAAAACGTTGGATCTTCTTGGAACTTTTCAAGAGCCAATAGAGCGCAGCTAAGTCGCTTGGGAAGATCGAGCAGCTTCAATTCTTGCACAAGCTGTGAAGACCCCACAAACTATATATATACATATATGTATATAAATTATCAGCGTGGCAATATGCGAACTAGTCCCTCAGTTTTTGAGATATCAATCAGGAATTTTGCGAGGTCCTTTCCTCTCCAATGATCTGCTCATTATATAACATAGCATATTGCTGTCATATAAGCGTAATGATCAAAATCATTTTCTCAAATGGAACATTTTTTATTTGACAAGATATCTTCACTTCCAAACTATTATGTCTCTAACTGTTTTGAAATAGTGCGCAACTGGCATATATCTGAAATAAAGTTGAGAATTTACATCTCATGGAGTATCAGAGTTAAAATGTACCAGCTGCTTCTATGGAAAAATGTGCTTAAGAGGTATCTGAATAGTTGAACATTTGTTTCGTATGTTACTAGTTATAAAGTAATTCATAACTGGTTGATTGGACTGCAGGGATGTTATTGATGTAGATCCTTACTTACATATTTTGCAAATGTGTTCTTGGAAATGAAAATACACAACTTCATACATATGTATGTATATGTGTGTACGTATTCATGCACATCAAAAATGCAGTTCCGCAACTTGTGCATTTACATATTCTCTTGGGTGCGCTCTGGGTGTGTGCTCGCGCGGCGAAGGTGAGAGTGTGTGTTCTGTATGGGCGTGCAACAGGTGAACGTTTTCGGTAGGGTGAATCAAATTAAATCTAAATTTAGAGGAATTTAAAGAGCACCTATACATGTAGAAAGGAATATGTATGTATGTGTGTGGTGGCTTCTGTGTATTTACTTATTGTATTTATATAGGGATTTCAGTATGTACATACATATGTTTGCAAACACAAAATGTGCTTAACGAGCAGTGTAATAACGCATTAATTGAAAAGTATCGCGCGTAGCGGATTAAACATGTCCGTATATATACTATATATGTATATATATATAGTAGACGTACACTAACCGTCAATAGGTTAGACGCAGAGGTACTTACATTAGTATTCAGTTAATAACCTTCATTTGAAATTCAAGTTTTTTAAAGTTAATGTGAAAAACTTTGGTTATTTAATGATAATTTGAGCATACTAATCAAAAAAGGTTAAAAAAAATTGCATTTTTTGTATTCTTATGCGCTTAACTATATTCATGTCACCGCAGAGCTCATACAGTTCTTGGTTCCATCTTCTTCGATATTCATAGGACACGCGGACGAGTCCAAAGACCTTACGTAAAACTGTTTTCTTGAATGTTCCAAGCGCTTGCTCAACTCGGTTTTAATCGTCCATGTTTCTGTACCGTATAATAGGGCGGCTGAGATGAGAGACTGTAATTTTTGTTAGCCTGCCGATTCCAAATTGGTACACGTTGACAAGAGTTATTCTGCGTTTGATCTTCAGGTTTTCTTTATTAATGGATTTATAGTATTTATGCTGGTCCCAAGACCTAGAAATTCCTTCACTTTTTTACGGCATCAGCACTCGCATCAATTTGAGCTTGTAAGGACGTTGGCCCAGATTCTTTTGCAAAATTCGCCACAATGACGTCACAGAGATGTCAGAAGCTTGAGGTCGACGTGTGACTGATTTGCGTCTTTCTCAATTGATGCGGTAGCGGCAGCAATATTCTCAACACTACAGGCGCTTCTTTGTCTCATAGGCACAGAAACATTTCGTACTGTGCCTGTGGATTCAAATTTTTCCAATAGATGCTCAATTATTAATCTGTCGATTATGAGAACCATTAAAGATGAGGCCACTGACTCCGAATTTCGGTAGTAAATTTTAATTTAATGTTGTTGACAACATACAAGCAAATGACCGGCCTATCATCTACTACGCAGCGCCGATATGATCGTCCGGATGTAGTGAACACAGACAAAACTCTACTCCGTACTCTTTAGAACCGGATGTTGATATATGATGAGAACCGGAAATGAGAAAATAACCGTTTAATACTACCGGTTGATGTGGTGTTCCAGAATGAACCGGAAATGAAAATTTGTTTCGGTAGGAAATAATAAAATAATGCTTATAACTTCCGGTTTAATGTTATGTTCCGGAAGTTGTGAACCGGAAACGGAGGTTGATTCTCGACGGAACCGGAAATGACCTAAATTTTACGGATTGCAAAAACGGAAGTATTATACGTCGGTACCGGATATAAGTTTTGATAAGTGCTAAGAATAAAACAACTTTTTATTTAAATAACATTTCCGTTTCCGATATATTACTTCCGGTAGGATTCCTAAAGCGGAAATTTAAAACCGCAACATTTTTATTTCCGGTTTGAGCTTATTCCGGTGTCCGGTCTAAGAATATGTCCACTTCCTCTATATAATTTTACCCCTTTACATATGCTACAGTTTTCCGGCTCATTAGCCAGCTGCTGTAGAAAAATTGCATTCAATTTGCCAGCAAAATCCCGGATTTTTTTCTATCAGGCGACTAGGAGCACGGCAAGCAGAACAGAAAAATGCTTTTAACTTCTAAACTAGAGCTCGCATAAAAAATCTAAAAATGTGGAAATCTGCAGAATCGCCTGGCCTACCATCCTATTTAAGATAACTCGAATTCGGAGCTACGCTAAATTTTGGAGAATTAAAAATGTATTTGAATTCGCTGGTTTTTACAAAATAATGCTTAAAAGTGCATTGAATTGACTATACCGAAACTCCACGTATTTGTCATTTACCACATAGACCACATCGAAAATTATAGAGTCTTCGAATATCAGCTATATTTTCGTAATGCAACCGGCTATCAGCAGTTTTTTTCGAACAAAATTCGAACGTTTATGAGAAAAATATGTTTGCCAACCAAAACATGTCTGGCAATAAGTAGAACAGTTTATTGAAAACAAAAATTGCTGGGGTCTAACCATTGAACAACAGTGTACGAGTATGTGTGCATGTGTGTATGAGTGTATGCGTGAATGTGATTATGCTGAAATTGCAGTGTGTATTTATTTATATACATCGAGGTGTACGTGAGCTTTGACTTATTTGCGGTTATACTTCATGCATTTATATACATACATACATATATGTTGTAATTTTGTAAGTGTATATAAACAAATATGTGTGCATTAGCTTGAGCTTAATTGGAATTATGCATTTTTTATTTCAATCTGCTGCACATTATTATTTATTAAAATTCTCTATTTCCGCTTACAGGATACACTGATAATCTTAAATGAAACTAAACAACAAGAACAACAATAACAATATGATGAAAAGCAACTGCAGCAGACGCTACTGCGCGCGTTCGCTGCTCTTATCTCCCAAATGCACCGTGCACCAATTATTTACGGAATAATTGAAATCACCCAACAAGCAATGGAAATTACAAATTCACCGATAATCAAACCAAACCGAAAATTAACACTTTCATGAGATTATAAAAAGGACATAATTAATTAGTATTAAATCAGGAATTGATAAATTAGTGGTTAAATATATTTATGTATTTACAATATCTGTATATGTTTGTATATTTTCGAAGTGCACCCAGCAAATACGCTTACTTACATAACACACATACATGCATGCATACATATGCTGAGTGTATGTACTGTGTATGTGTATGCGTGTTTATTAAAAAAAACGAATATGTAACGGTATGGATATTACGGAAAGTAATATAATAATCAATGTACGAAAGTAGTAAATACAATTAAAATAAATTAATTTAAAATATTTTTAAATATTTTTCTTTAAATTTTTTGTTGAACACACTTATATTTCGTGTAGGCATGAAAAGAATTCCATGAATTTTGTTATATAATATTTATTTGATTTATATGATTATGATATTTTATGTGATATTTTATTATTTACATATATGAGAACGATTACACTGCAGTACTGTATGACTGCTGCTCATATAAATTACGGTATTTACTGTGCCCGTTATTTTCCTAGTTGATTTGTTTTCACCCTATAAAGTTTAAATTTTTGCCCTTAAAACAAGGATTCAACTTTAAAAAAGCTCTTCATTTTCGATTTAAACCGTAACAAAATCATATTTCTCTTCTCATGTATTAAATAGCATCGAATTTGTGTATATTTTGCATTACCCAAGTGCACCTACAACTTTCAAAGAATGTTTTTCTGGTACAAAATTTTCTGCTCTACAAAAAATTTTAATTAATTTTTTTCCATAAAAGCAGTCATTTAAAAGTTAAACTCAGTTTAAATTATTGTATCCAATGTACTGAGCATTCATACGAATTCCGTGTTGCTCATACGACATGGTGAACTGTATGCATATATGTATGTAGTACATTTGACAAGTAATTTTAAATGCCTATAACTTTTAAAATGATATTTGTTGGAAAAAATTATTCGGACTTTTTTGTATAGCAGATAATTTTGCAATAGAATATAATTTGTTCAAAGTTGTAAACTCATCTCCTTTCAAGATAAAATATTTTTTGCAAAAGATAAAAAAATTGCTTATAAATTACATGGGAAAAGTAAAATTGTTTAAAAATAAAAATAAAAAAATGTTCTTAAGTTGGATATTTTTGGGGCAAAAACTGAAACTTTAAGGGAAGTTTGCAAAAAAATTTACTTGGGAAATAGCGGACACCCTAATACTATACTTGTATATATATTGCATATGAGTGTAATAACCCGATACTGTCTAAATAATTTACAATTATTCAGCTAAATTATCTCGAATAACTGCAAGATCGTATGAGATTCGCGAGTTTCAGGAAATATTCCTAAAAAAATTTATTAAAGTGAACAGTTTCAATATTTTAACTTAATATTGCGGAAGAAGGCGATCCAATCGTTCCTGAGTTAGAAATGGTGTAACTAAACCAACCTTTTTGGTATATATAGATGTTTATGTAGTAGTTAAGACACCAGATGATCTTTTAAATGCAAATGTTTGTTTTGTAAAATTTTTGTAATATTTGAAATAGTCGAAGTCGGTGTAAAAACGAAAGTCAAAGTAGAGCCAAACGCTTCACTTGATTTTTTTGAAACAGAGAATATTTAAAGAAATGTTTTAACCGGAATGTATTTCGCAGTTAGAAACTGTCTTCGATTGATTAAGCATAGGAAAATATCGAATCGAACAACCGTTCCCACGAAGGTCGGGTCTAAGTAACCGGAAATGTCCCGATTTTTATCCGGCCAAGAACTGTCAACTCAGCAACATTCCTCGAAATTACTTAGAAATATTTTATGTCGCTACAACAACAACAACAAGCGTATACTATACCAGATGCTCAAACAAACGGTTAGTACTTGTGGTGATATTATGTGCAAACATGAACCATAATAATATTTACAATATTAAAACTGATTTAAAATGTGCAAAACAAAATTTGGAAGCATTGAAGATAGCGGGTATAGCGAGATAACCACATATTCTCTTGTACGAATTAAACGCAATAACTTTGTTGTTGTTTTTACGTATACATTTTTGACAAAAGATCAGAAGTGGGCAGAGAAATCGCGAAACGAAGACAGCTAGTATTGAAGTTGATGCTGCTTCCGAAAAAAAACAAATTTTCTGAGAACTTCCAAATTTCGTTTGATAACAGATATCCGTATCGTTTCATCTTTCAACTGTAACCAATGGTCTGCTTTGTTTTTCTATCAATAGGACTAACAGAGCCTCTCGATAGCATTATCAAAAAATAATTTAGCCAAGAGAACACATATATCTAGTATAGGATCTTATTACAGATTTAAGGAAGATCTTAATACAGTTTTAAGGAAGATCTCTAGTGTTCAAATGATCTGTTATACATGATCCCAAAGTTGAAGATACAGTTGTCAATCGATTTCTTGTCTCAAGAAATTTTATCTCTAAGGCTCCAGTAGCAATAGCATCGCTTAAAGCATAAAGTTGGTCGTCAAAACACTCGGTTTTCAAATATACTATACTTTTTTGAAATATTTAATTCCAAACACTGCATTGAATACTGAGTTTGGTGTAATTACATAGTACACACCTCTGAGCTTACTGTAGATGCTAGTTAAACTGATATCGGTAGAATGTAGAGCATGTGGAGTTTTGTGAAACTTTAGAACGTCATCTTTGAGACAAGATATCTTTCACGGCTCTCAAAGTTCCAATCGAAAAGAAGCTATGGTATAGAAAAATTTGTTATTTGAATCCTAATTAGGCAGGTCACGCTGAGAAGTACAAAGTCCTTAAAGAAGGCTTTAATGCGGTCTCTTGGGATGGGTCATACTGTTGACCTCCGCTTTCAATCATCAACCTTCTAATTATTATCCAAATATTTCCTTTTTCAAGATAAGAGTGCTCTACTTTATAGTTGACGGTATTGTGGTATTTCAACGAAGTATTTTCAATGAAGTTCGCGGTCTGAAAACTCGTAAAATTGTAATGATAACCTTTTGATAGACACTCCTACACAAAAGTATGTGTATGATGATACATAATGGGTTCAATAAATTATAATATTGTTTAACAATTTGCGAAGATATTTCTTTGAAAGCGATAACATAATGGGCTGTAAAAAGACTCGAGCTCACATCAGTGTTGTAACACATCTTCTATTTCAAGTGAGATTAGTACTGCAAAAAAAAAACAAAACCAAAATTTTACGAAAATAGGAAATTGCATTTTTTGGTAATTATTTGATTAAAGAAAATAATTAAAAATTATTAATTAATTTTTTATTTAGTTTAATATTCTATACCAATTTTTATCACAAACAATTTTTAAGAATTTGTATTAAATATTCATGAAATGCTAAGTACATACATACGTACTATATATTATAGAAAAAATATGTAAAATAAGCTACATAACCGTGTTATTAACCTTGAAACATAAAAAGGTATAGATTTTAGTGCAAACGTAGCGTAAATATTCCTAGACCCTCAGGTGTTGTTTGTTTAACATTTTTCATATATTTATGTATGTATGTCATTAAACTATGTATTTCATATGATGAACAATTTTGTCAGTGAAAAACAAACAAATTTGAAGTTATTTACTTTTAAAACTAGCGAATTAACGGTGTTTTAGTTGTAAAATAAAAATAATATGTACAATAAAATATAATTGTAAATTAGCAAAACTTTGATTGCATTGAGATGTACCACGTACCTTACCTTAAAAGAGAACATAAATAATTATAAAATGTAAAACAAATGAAATTTACGTAGTAAATAAAATAAAAAAATAATTAACAAAAAAAATGTTGTATTAGAAATAGTTATATATATGTTATTTTTTTAAATTAATTGTGTTAAAGACTTCTTAAAAGTTTTGGAAACTAAATATTTTAAAGAAATATTTATTTCTTATTTGTTAGTTTGTTTAAGAAGTCGACATGATCTTCATACTTTTTTTTAATTTTTGTTTTTTATATAATATATTTTTGAGAATTTTTATTTTTTTTTTGTTTTTTATAGTTTATAACACGATATTTATTAATAATTAGTTGCGTTGTCATACTCAATAATTAATAATTATTTGGCGTTTCTGATTGCCGCCAAACCAGGAGATCCAGTAAACAATCTTTGGAATGCGACTAGACAATAAGCCGTCCTCTATCTAATGCAGAGAAAGCCGAATTGCTTGCCACACAACTCCAAAACAGGTTTACACCTAATGTGCTTACGGATAGATCTAGTAATGCGGCAGTCAGCAATTTTTTGAATGTTGCTTGTCAAATGGAATTTCCGATTACTGACATACTAGTAGATGCTTTAGAAGTGCAGTAGGAGATCAAAGCATTGACAAATAAAAAGTCACCAGGTTATGACAGAATTAATGTGTTTGCACTTAAAGCGTTATGCTCAGATTTTGTCATTACCCATCGCAATGGAAATGTGCTGAGCTTCTTAAACCCGGAAAACTTGAACAGCTGGTTAATTCTTATCGTCCAATTAGTCTGAAGACAAGCATCTTATTCCGAATTATCAGCTTGGCTTCAGAAAATTCCATGGCGCAATTGAACAATGTAATAGGGTAGAACACTTTATAACTGAGGCTATAGAAAATAATAAATACCGCTCTGTTGTGTTCCTTGTAGTCTGCCAAGCATTTGGCAAAGTCTGGTATTCAGGTCTATTATTCAAATTAAAAGAAAAACTACCAATGCCTATTAATTTGCTAATAAAGTCCTACTTGCACAAACGAACGTTCTACTTTAGATGCCGTGATGCTGAGTCGGATATGAGACCTGTTTGTGCTGGCCTGCTTCAAGACAGTGTACTCCCCCTGTGTTCTACATTCTTTATACAGCAGACCAAATAAAACATTGGTACTGAAAAGTCCGGACAAGTAGTATATACCAAGTGGCTTCACATGGTCAGTTGTTACTAACAAACACATGCTGAAAATATTTGGGGATTACACTCTTGGCTATACTGGCTCTTTAGGCCAAGATCCCGCCTCAGTCTGAAGAATAAGTAGCTAATTTATAAAGTAATACTTAGGCCGATCTGGACGTATGGCATTCAAATCTGAGGTAGTGCGCAAGTTGTTTGTTGTAAAGAAAACAATTGAAGAATTTAACAGGCTTGTTGTCTTCGCGATGCTCTTGATTCAGCTTGGTAGCTGGTGATAGCTATTTTCTTTATCAAACACAACTAAAACCAATTTTTTTTATATTTATTTGAGATTACGCTTAATTTTTATATTATTTTAATATTTAATTTTTTTTAGATTTTGTTTTAGCTATAACTATTATCAGTGCTTATAACTTGAACTAATCTATAAGGATACTTCTTCAACGCACAGAAAAAATGAAGACATGTTTAATAAATATTTAAAAATATTTATATAAGAAAAAATATTCAGCAGAGTTGCTCTAACGACTAAGCAAACATACTACTTACGTAAAAAACATAAACGTAACTAGAAAAAATCACATAAGATGGCCGAATGTTATGCAAGAAGTAATAAGAAAAGGTATGTATAAGCCCATTCATGAACACTGGAGCCCCTAGCTGAATGATAAAGCATAGGTTAGCATGTCGAGCCATTCTCTTAAGACACAATAAGATTAATAATAGCGATAGATTTAGTTTCATATGTGTATTGCTCTATATGTATGTATGTAGCAGGTAACATAAATTATGAACAGAAAATTTCTTAGTTTTAAAGTCGCTGGACGACAAAATCTTATAAAATACTGTTTAGCGTTAAATTTCGTGTTTATTTAACGAATAAAAATACAAACACACAGGAAAAAAATATTTAAAATATATAAATTATTTTTAAGTGGACGTAAGAACAATCAGTGTTGCAAATTTTACCAACTCTCCATTAGAAAGTTAAACATTTATATAAAATAATGTTCAAATACACATAATTAAAAGAAACGTTTATGCATTTATAAATTTTTAACTTTCTCCACTTTACAAAGAAATCATAAATATTTTGTGTACATGTGTGTTGTTTTGAATAACATTTAGCGGTAAAAAACACATTTAGCAAGTAAATAAAATATGACAAAGCAATTTATGAACAAAACAAAAACAAAAATTAACATAATAACAAAATAAAAATAAACTAAAAATAAAAATAAATAAAACGATTGCAATATTTACGTAAAAACAAAAATGATAAAAAACAACAACTCTACAACTGTAAAAGGTATTAATATTTAGTATAAATTACGTTAAATATAAAAATATATGTTTATGTGTATAAAATAAAAAATATGCGAATAATTATAAGCAAAAGTACGAGACATACTTTACATACATACAAACCTACGAACGTCAACGTGAGAGTCATAACGGGCATGCTGTCATAGGCAGGCGAACGTCGAAAAACAACAACATCAACAAATACACGAGCAAAATACAGTTGATATATTTTTTAGTATTATAATTATTCAGAGATATTGTACTTATAAAACAAAAACAAAACAGAAGAAAAACTGAAATTGTAAACTCGACAAAAAAAATTGTGGAGTTTCTTTTATTATTAATAATAATTATTAAAACTTTAAATGTGAATTAAATAAACGTAAATGTTGAAACAAATTTAACAACAGTAACTCTATAAATAGCCATAAATATTGATAACCATGGACACTAATGGACTTCTAAGCTGTTAGATCGTTTAGAGCGTATGGAATATTAATGGTGTATAAACAAATAAATATTGCAGCGGGAGGATTAACAATTTCACTATGAAAAAATGTGTTTTATTCATCGAAAAAAATTAATTGAAACAATAAACCAGTGAGTAACATTATTTTGTGGAGATACACTTCTCAACTAGCACTTAATTGCGAAGGAAAGAAAATAATATAGAAATTTACGTGAAACTTATTTAAAAACTGTTTTTAATACAATGAGATTTTACAGCAAAGGAAACTTATGCCTTTTATTTGTAAAATTACTTACATTAGCAATACTCGCCGTAAATATTGCATTTTACTCTCTTGTGATACGATCGGATGATGAGAAAAAATATGGGCTGGGATTTAGAATAGCATCCCCGGATTTCGGGAATAAAATGGGTATCACTGGAAAGGTGGCATTCTCCAGATCACGAAAATATATATATATATATATAGCTGCCGCTGACTTATAGTTTTAAAGATATTTGCATTTAAAGTTGAAAAATTGACTACTTTTACATTGATAATTTGTATATTGTGAAAAACTTTTTCACTTATATTATGAACTTTTCACTTAGTAACACTTTACTATAACGTTTCTGTATATTAATTTTTTAATATTTGTTGTAAATGAAGCTTTATTTTAATTATTTTATTTTAGTTAAATTCTCTGCATTTGCACAATAAGAAAAGGGTTGCCATGCTTATTTTTTTTCGCGCCGCGCTTCATGATCTGAGGAACGTCACCTTTCCAGTGATACCCATTTTATCCCCAAAATCCGGGGATGCTATTCTAAATTTTACCCAAAATAAGTATGTAACAACCAGGCCTAAAACAAAAAATTTAGCATAGGCACCTCTCAGCTGTGCCTTTGTTTACATTGCATCAGCTGATAGTTTTCTACTCACCCTTTACGTTAGTTAACAGCTACTCTAAAAACTCTTGTTTGCCATTTTGAATATACTGACAAGTTATTTATAGAGAACATCATAGATATTAATCGATTGCAATTTTTTTTATATTTTGTAGGCAACTCGAACACGGAAAAGTTAAAAATAGATCAATTCCATTTGTTTGCCATTTGGAATATATCATCATAGATATTAATCGATTGCAGTTTTTATATTTTGTAAGCAACTCGAACTAGATAATTTAAATCATACTTCATACTATGTTCGGACCGACATTGAAAACATTTTGAAAACACATTTGGATGTTGTGGAATCTAAGTCGTTCGGACCAACAATTTGTGTTTTCACTGACAACTCACAAATCTATTTGTTTGTTTACATTTGAGCAACGAGAATGGTAAGTTTTGAAATCCTTAATATTTGCTTATAATTATTACTAAAGATCGTATTTTTTTAGAATTCTGAGAAAAAGATATTAATTGCGAAAGCATTGGCTTTGAGAAGCCAAATAAATACCCTGCTCAACGACAATTCTTCAAAAGAAATATTAGATAAAAAGATAGCCGAGTTAAAGAAACAACATTTAATCGTATTTAATTTAATAAAGGACCTTGGGATGCCGATTAATTCATGTTGGACAAAACTGTGTATATGTTCCTACTGGCGAAAAAGTTTTCAATTATACATATATTATTAATTCCAGCAACGTAAGAATCAGTTTTGGGAACACGATTGCCAACGAAATGCATCTGCTTTTTTTAAAGAAAACTTTCGTATGGACAAAAGTTCCTATGATAAATTATGTGACATCCTCCGCCCGCTACAAAAAATGGATACGAATTACCGAAAAGCTATTCCTGTAAAGAAAAGAGTGGCTATTACATTATTTGCTTTAGGGTCATCTGCAGAGTATCGGAGTATCGCCAACATGTTCGGTGTGCAGTGGCGTAGCTACAACTTCGGGCACCCGGGGCCAAGGATGTTCTGCCGCCCCTCTTTAGCTACCTACCTACAAGTTTCATGAGGTTCGAACAAAAGTCAATTTTTACAAAATATCTTCGATACTAAGTATATAAAATTTAGGAACTAGAAGCCATGTAAATTCTGATGTTCCAAAATTCTCACAATACGGTTTTTGAGGAAATTGATAGTAAATTTACAAGACATCTTATTAAAAGCCATAGAAAAAACCCATTTTCGCCCTATATCTTGTACACTTTTGACACAAAAAAGCTGTGATTAATATATATTAAAAAACAGCGAAGATCGTTTTGCCGCCCCCAAGACATTGCGCCCGGGGCGACTCTATATACATGTAAGTACAGAACTAATGTTTGCAATGTATTTTCAGATACCGTTTTACTTATATAAACATAGGAAGTCCCGGGCGATGTAATGACTCTCAAATTTATGAGACGTCATCACTTAAGAAAGAAATAGATAATTGTCTTTACTAAGCGAAATGTCTCGAGACATTTCAGGAATACATGTGCCAGTATTTATTATTGGGGATTCGGCTTTTCGTTTTAGCAAACAAATGATGAAGCCGTATCCATTCGGCGTAAATAAAAATCATCATGAGAAGGTATTCAACTACACTCTTTTGAAAACACGTAGAGTGGTCGAAAATGCTTTTGGACACCTCAAGGCCCGCTTTCGGCGCATCGGAAAAGGAATTGACAACTCTGTACAGAATGCCAACTCAATAATAATATCATGTTGCGCTCTTCACAATTTTTTAAGTGATAACAACGACACGCTAAACGCTAGATGGTTACGCGCTTTGGAAGAGTTGGAGACTAGACGCCAAAATCCGTGTGATGTTTTATATGCATCTGATGATGTGTATATTGTATCACAATGTCTACATTTTACACAATTACATATGCATTAAATCAATGATAAAGTTGTACACACAAAACTAAATTTAATTTTATTTTCCATATAAAAATAATTTTAATTATAACTTAATAGGCTGAACTAATTCATGTCAACGTTAAACATCTTTCAAAAAGAAAATATATTAATTTATTTTTTTATTTATGTATTTAGAAATTCAAGCAATCGTTTATTTGTTTCTTTAGAGTCTTTCAGATATTCTTCCATCAGTTGGATTTTTTTATTGTCGTTTTCAAGAAATTGTTCTGTTATGTCCATAATGTTTTTGCAGGTTTCATTGAATTGCTGATTTGCTTTCTCGAGCTGTTTTTCAATTCTTTCACATTTTTTTAATATCAGGCTCTGAAAATGATTCCTCTTTTTATTTCCATAATCACTCGGCTCGGGAGACGATATTGTTAATGAAGAACTATCGGTTGGCGACATCGGCATCGCTGAGGGCGAAGGTAGGGAAACCGGTGATGACAATGGAGATGCAGCAACAAATGTAGAAGGCGCAGCCGTTTCCACCGAAATTTGAAGTGGTTCGAAGCCAGTAAAACCTTTTTAAAAATGTATAGATGTATGTAAATATAAATATTATACTGAATTACAAACCAAATGGTTCTTACATTGAAAGCTTTCCTCCACTAAGCTCTCGGTGTTGTAGCTGACGTACGGCAACAGTACAGCTCTCATTTTTTCATACAGTGGCCACTGCGATGGAGAACCGCCAGTTGACCCAACTGCTGTCTTCTCTTTCCTGTAAAACATTATATTTATGTAATAACTCTATTATTATTAATTTTATTTAATTACTTATATCTCAGTGAAAGATTGTGCATTTTTGATTTGATTTCACCCGCCGTGAAATGCACACCTTGTTGCTGCAACTCCCTTGCCATTTCCTCCTCTATGTGGTTATTTTTCCTTGGCCCGCGAAGAGCACTAATTTTATTTTGCCACAATTCAATCAGTAGGGCTTCTGCCCTACCACTCCACAAATTTCTTTTTTTGTATTTTTGTTTTTCCATTTTTTAATATTAATATCATTACCAACTGACAACTGTATTTGTATATGGAATGTAAACAAATATCAAGTGACAATTTAGGGTGGGCAAAATATGTCTCCCAAAAACATCGATTAAACTAGAGCAGGCACCGATATTATGAGTGGAATGCAAGTTTTCAAGTAGTTTTCAGCGAAAACAGTTTTCGTTTGACAGATTTTACATGGACGAAAACACAAGTTTTCGTACGAAAACCAGTTTTTCTCACGAAAACATGTTTTCGTTGTCGGTCCGAACATAGTAGCGGAAATTTATTTTCATAATAGAGATAAAAATCAGTTACTTGAGTTATTGCAGTTTTCCCTTACTATCGATGATTTCGCTATCGATTCTAACCCAAACTGAGGCTGGTGACAATATTACTACACAGCGATTTGAAAATTACTTGTCACAACAAGGTCTATTAAACAAATAACATATGATTAATATTTAAGAATATATTTCTACATAATCTTTCATTTCAATGGAGGTATGTACTATCAAAAATTCACTGTAACATTCTCTTAGATAAAAAAATGGTATCAAACAGAGTTCAACGTAAAAAATCGATTTATTTAATTTTTGCCTAAAAAACTGAAAAGGTGTGTTCAGATCAATATGTATAGTTATTTAAATATATATGTGTATATTAAAACCTTGAATACTTTTCTCAGTAATTACGATCAAACAAAATATATAAGCATAAGTGCTTCCACGAAATTTATTTTTAAATTTTTAATATATATGGAGGCTACCCTCTGTTCCTCATATTCGCTTCATTCCCATATCCTATGTTATTTGCTTACTACTATTTAATTCCTATAATTGCTATTATCTGTCAAAAACATCAGTTCGTCTGGTCGAGGTTTGGCAAAATTTATTTTTTCCCTAAAAAAATCGCAGTTTTAGTTTACAAATCATTCGAAAATGCATTCTGCTTAAAATAAAATAAACGAAAAATATATTATGTAAGTGCATATGCGGTCAATGTATCAAATAATTTGTGAAAGTGTTGTGCAATGGCAAGTGGTGGCTGTGTGCTGTGAAAAATGCCTGTTTCGGAAATTGGTGTCCAAGATTATTGAGAAAATTACATATGTATATAAATTCGTTTATCACTATAATACATAAGTTTTGTTTAAAAACTTGCAAAAGCTTTGGATGCATAACAACATAAAAAAATACATAAAAATATATACATGTATATATGCATATAGATTTGAAATATATTTTTATGTATTTCCCACAACAATGCATGTATATATTAATAAGTTCATTCATAAGTCGTCATAGTAAGACATTTTTACAAATATATGCACTGCGGTTTATTGTGTATTGCACAATCACACAGCATTCGTTCAAGAAATCCAAACTAGTTTTTGGTCTCCCAACATACATACATATATATTTATGGAATTCAATTGTTTTGTAAGAAAAAAAATCAACACTTGGTATACAAATAATGACGTTGTATTTGTAAATATTTGCTTTGTTGTATGTAAATGCATATTTAGCTTGGGTGTCATTTGGCCTACAACTGCTAAAGCAGCAAATTTCTAATATGCTAATACCAGTTAATAATTTAAAGTTATTTAGTGTTTATAGTAAATAAAAACAATGATTTAATACAAATATCAAAGTTTGAAACTAATTATAATGCAAAAGCAAAAAGTTTTCATTTCTTTAGCAAAAGGTTTCAAAATATACTTCGTTTAATCCAAGATTATTGCTTTTAAGTAAATGTATTCATTTATGTTCTTGTGTGCTTTTTAAAAAGCCTTACATCCGCATTCCTGTTCATTCATGTTAGTTCAGTGGTTATTGGTATTGACCCATAAATATATGAGTGTGAAATCTTCGAGTAGAGGTCATAGTTTTATAACCATTTAGGATTATTTACATTTCTCAACAACATAAATCAAAAGGTCAAAGAAAACTGAATAGTAATAATTCATTTACCTAATTGCATTCTTTACTAATTATAAAATACCACAAAATTAGCCAACCGTGAAATGTACATTTGTTTGCCGACAAGTAAATTAATTTGACTTTTAGTTTCCCATAAAAACAATGCGAGAAAATGTGTGTTCGCGCATATGTATATATAGTACATATGTAGTTTAATGTACATATATATTAGTCGTCAATTGCTTAAATTTTCCACGTATGTTTAAATAAATGCACATAAGTTTACAAACTAAGCAGAATTAAAATTGTATTCGACATTCAACAGATCAAAAAAAAATAAGATGTTATCTACAATGAATCATGTGAAAACTCTTGAGAAAATATATTCAATACTTAAGCAAACAGAAATTATCAATGTGTCAAACATACATAAGTATATCTAAGGTTTTGCTATGTTATTTACTTTATCCATAATTTTTTGTTTTAAACATATGAATATACGAAAATTTGTTTACAAACAAAGATGCTAAATGTGAGTGGGTACAACTTTTGGTGAAATTTTTTAAACTATGGTAACAACTAAGTTTGAAGGCTACGTTGTTTGCCACACGAATACGAATGTTCAAGTATATTCTAAAAATATAAGTACATACATACATATGACTGAATATATATTTGTTTAGCAAATATTTATTGATATCTGACTTATTCTTCGTATTGCAGATAATTCAAAGTCACGAATCGGTGTGAAACAAATTATTTGTTGAGTAATGAGTCGTTCATGTAATTACTCACATTCTTGGTATTAGTAAACTAGTCTTACTTTTCCTTAGAGAATATGGTGTTATCTGTATATAATGACGCAAATTTAAATTTTTTTCTGCTCCAAGGTTGCTAGGAAAAAGAAACTCTCGCAGCTTTATATCTAAATGATAATATGATGTTACATATAAATATTAATACAAACAAAGTATAATATATACTTGTATGTATACATTGGATATAAAACGATAAATAACGGGTTTTACCGTCACTTATCAACGACCTTGTGAATAAGTTTTCAAACATAAAGTTCTTAACTACGACTACCAACGATAGGTTACTGTTGCAGACATTGGTAACAGTTGTTTAACAAGTATTATACTTTATATTTTGAGTAAAAAATATAAATACATAAGTAATTGAATGCTCGCTCATACTACACTAAAGCAAATGTAAGCAATTGAAGCGAGAGTTGTCAGCATTCCTTCAATTTGTTGTGTTCAAACCAAAATTCTTGGTAAAACCTGTGCAGATAATTTATTGCTTTACACATATTTATGGCAGTCGACTTTGCTTAGTCGGAACGAAGTCGGAGTTCACGTATACTGTGTAAGCATGTTGGTTTGGCTTCCTAAGTTACGCTGCCACAACACCAACAATAACTTTTGCCTTACAATTTTGGTATACGTTAATAGAAACCAATCTGTCAAAAGTTTTTGGTCTTCCAATGTTGCAGATATCCAATCCTATTCACTCTATAATCTATATATAATATATTAATGTGTTCTCCTGTCTCACTGAGTATAATTCCCTATTTGTTCAATCCAATTTTAATCCAAAACTTCAACAGCAGTTGTGCTACAATTCTCAGATGTGCTTATACTAATTCGAAAATCAGATTAAAACCATTTTATAAACAATAAAGTACACATAAAATATATATAAACATTTTTAATTCACTTACATACATATAGTGTATACACTTCCTTATTTCTTAACAAAGACGCATCCGACACATATAATATTTAATTTTTCAATAAACAATAATTACAAGCTTGCATATATTCATACAAAAAAATGCGGTCGACTTCCCTTTACTTGACATTATCAAATTTATTTAACCTGTGGGGTGTCAGCGTGTGTTTTGGTGCCTATCCGAGAGATAACAGAAGCTGCTTTATCACTTTGTTTATATGCACATACATATGTATGTATTTATGTGTGTGCACTTCATTCATATTAAAAAATTGTGTGGGCGTTATGCAAGTTTCCTTCTTGTTCATAGCTGTCATACATATATAACATATTTCAAGTTCAGTTAAACACATTGTTTCACTGCACAACCATAAATTCCCAAATAGTATGATAAATTGTTTAGAGAATTGTACAAATTAGCTAAAAATATCAACCATTCTGTCAAATTTAGCTATCTATGTAATGGGAGTGTACGGCGACTAAGAAAAATTTAAATTGACTGGATATTTATACAAACTTACTGAAAGCAACAAAATATAAGACAATGGAACCGAATTCGGAGGACAATCTCTTGGAGATTATGGATTTAGCGCGCACTTTGCGCCAAGAACAACTATTCATACAACAAGAACAAGCCGCCTTTGCGCAATTCACAGAATCACTATCGGAGAACTCGGCCGCCATAACAAAGGTAAAATCATAATTTTATTAACTGTTGTTGGCACATCTGCTATTATTAATTAATGTTTGCATAACATACATATTTGCAGTTGGCATATATATGCGCACAACAAAGGCAGAATCTTAATGATTTGATCACGTCTCGCCCAGAGGCGGGCCCCAGTATTTGCTGTCGGCGAGCAAAGAACTATGAAAACGCTAAATATATTGATGCGAAGAAAGTGCTGGACTATGAGGTGAGTTAAGTGGCTTAATTGTTTGTTTAGCCCATTAATTTGGTTGCTAGTTAACGAGAAATTAATTTTTTTCTTACTTTTTTTCCTGCAGCATGCCATTTCTTATGAAGAGCTGTTCAATCACCTCTATCGTTCACCCTATCTGCTTGCACTTTCGCTAGCCACCGGCGATCGCATTGCTGAGATAACACCACAACACCTTAGCTGTGTAATACACACCATATCGGCGGGTCTCTATGGCAATGCCATCAATACCAAGGATGTAGAAATGATTTTGAAGCTTTTAAGAGAATTAATTGAAATACAAATTGTGGTTAGCGATAATCCGCGTAATTTGCTACGTGCTAATTCATCGGCTTTTGCTCGTCTCTATCACCGTTTGAATGAGTCAATGTTTTCGGCGAAAATCTTTTTAACGGCAGCATTGTTTGAGCCAATAATGGGCGTATTGAGTGATATTGACAGTGTGCTGGATGTGGATCCCAGCAAAGTGGTGGAGAATTTCAGCAGCAAAGAGCGCTTGAAAAGGTAAAATTAGTTGTAAGTTTAAATTTAAAGAAGAATTAAATATTTTTAACCAGCTGACTATATCGAATTCATTTCTTTATTACCGTTATTTGTGATCATAAACAATTATTGTAATCGTTATCGATTTCAATAATCAAATAAGTATAATTGCAACTAAAATTAAATTTTTACGATTACGATTCCAATGTTCGCGCTTTTTGCCATTACTGTTTTCGGAAAACGCTTTAGTATCATTAAACAAGGTTTTTAAATTTGCAACGAAGTTTGTAACACCCGGATGGAAAAGTAGGAGTACCCACAAAATATATTTGTATATATGTAAATGGTATTGACATTGCCATGTCAGTTTGTCTGTCGATCCGTCTGTATATACGCGAACTAGTCCCGCAGTTTTTGAGACATCGGAATTATGTTTACATCTTTTTCTCTCTAAGAAACTGTTTATCTGTCGGAACCGCCGATATGGGACCACTATAGTACTATATATAGCTGCTTTACAAACTGACCAAATCAGAATCAAGTTCTTATATACAAACTTTTTTTATTTCTGTAGGGTTTTTTTCTTGTTTCGATTACAGTTACAGTAATTCTATCTCAAAATGTTCTAAATGAAATCGTAATTATATATCCAGAGCTCTGCTTAAAATTAATCCTCCTTTACTTTAACCTTCTAGATTTGGCGCTGAAGACTCGAATAACTACCAAGATAATATCAATAAGTTCCACAATGATACCATAACAAAGCTGCATGTTATGGCTAAATCATTTATTGACAGTTTAACTTTCAATTGGTCACTTTTTCCATCAACCCTACGCTGGCTGGTACAAACCATGTCACACCAACTAAAGCAATCACATTTCTCGGACAAAATTATCAATGAAATAATCACTGATATGGTTTTCACACATTTCATTTGCCCAGCCATAGTCAGTCCGGATATAATGGGCATCATCGATGCACCTATACCCGAACAGGTGCGCTTCAATCTCATACAAATCGGACAAATCATACAAATGCTCGCCTTGGCCAAACACGATGATGTGGATGCGAAATTCGCGCAGGTTCATGCTAAATTTGAATCGAACATGGTTTCAAATTTGATCGATCTATTGCTGATGAGTCAATCCGGTGAAGACGTGGTAGCCATACTCTCACAACAAAGTGATTTTGATCGCTCCCATTTGCTGAGTACGCAAAGTGAACTCGCCTATTTTATACAATTTTATCGCATACTCATGGCCAGTGATGAATTCGAGCCGCCACCAGAGGAGCGAAAGAAACTACAGAAAATACTCTCGCATTTGCCGGAATCTACAGAGCTGAATCAGCGTTTGCAGTCGAATGGCGCGGAGGTAGCCGGCGCATTGCCTGTGAATGGCGAGGCAAGTGGACTCAAAGAGCGCTCCAAACAAGGTTTCATGGGTCTAAGTAAAGTGACAAAGAACAAAATTGCCAAAAGTATGAGCTTTAGTACAAATAGTAATGCAGGCGTGGATGGAGCAGCAGCATCAGCCAATGTTAATGGATTTACAAATGGTGGTGGTCACGCGGGATTGGGTCAAGGTAGGTTTCGTTTCGTTTAAGTGAGGTTATGTTAATTGTGTTCTTGTTAATCACAATATTTTTGCAGTACTAAAGAAGCGGATAACCTTCTACAGACGTAATGAAACTTTTATCTTTATTGTAATCACTTAGTTAGGATTTAGTTAGCTAAGCTAAGTAAACACTGACTAGTTTTAGTATTGAAAGTTATTAGTTATTTAGTCGCACACACTTTCCTTGTATTAATTGAAATTAATTTTCGTTCGTAACTCTATTCCACAGCTCCCATACATGATAATCATAACGGTAATAATGGCAGTGCCGGCGCATCTACGAATGCATCCGTCAGCTCGAATAGTTCGTCGCCAATACGCGCTATAAATATGAATGAAGTTCTCGAAAATGAGCCAATACTTGTCTTCAGTATTTATAACGGTGACGAGCATAAATTACAACCGCTCACCGAAGAGGAAGTGTTGAAGATGAACTGTATTGGTCAGGATATATCCAACGGTGAGGCACTGCTCGTCGATACGGGCAGTGTTAATTTAGATAACACCATTGACAAATCATCCTCCGTGGCCAATGGTTTCGACGGCATGGATAACATGAGCGATGTACTGCGTCCCATGCATTCGAAAACCACACGTTTCTCACTGTCACACGACGACGCGTCGATAGGCAATTCGGACAATCTGGAAGCTGTTAGCGAGGCGCCGTCAAACCACTCCGTCACTAGTTCACTTGAATTAGAAGAGGAAAACGATCAAAATGACAATTTGTCCGACATGGTGTCGGCAAATGTTTCTGGGCGGGGCTCGCCCAATATCAGCGGTCGCGACACACCTTCATCACAAGTGACCGACGGTGAGTCGGTGCATAATGCGCTACCAACACCACAGATGCAGAAGCTAATATCGAAAGCACGTTCCGATATTGAGGATAAATTTTGTAAATTCGAAATAAAGAAATTCGAAGGTGATGAAACAGTCTCGATCATATCGGACACTTGGTCCACCGATGTGCTGGCGAGCGATTCCGAAACTGTGGATGCCAGTGAACGTGAACGCGATCGCCATTTCTCTACACCGCTTATTCCATCAGCTGTCGTATTACCTGGAGACAACAATTTTGACGTGCTAACTGGTGCGGGCGTCATGCGTCCCGTCTTCTTGGATGTGTCTGATCAACGTTCCGAGTCTAATTGGAGCACCGATGTGTTGGCCAGTGATTCTGAAAAGTTTGCCGAAGTAGATACGGATGATAATTTGAGCATTACCGCCAAATCGGATATTACAGATTCGGGCGCACGTTCGGAACAGGAGCGCGATCAGTTGGCTGCCGCGATATCTGCAGCGAATACGCGACGCATACCGAATTCCCCGTACTATACAGCGCGCAATGGAAGGACATTCCGTGCTGCGACCTCCACAAATTACAATGCCCCAGCGGGGGGCAGTTCAGCGCTTAATGGCGCTGGGAAGGTGCCACGAGCAGCTATTGCCAATACAAGTAGCGAAGATGGCGGCGCTGTGGTGGCTGATGGCAGCCACGGTAGTGGTAGCAGTGATCACTCGCAAGATGACTCAGCTTTCTATGATGCGGCAAATTTGTATGATGAGGCGGCAGCTGCCGTTAAGGCCGAACAAGATGCTACAGCGCACTACGCCGGTCTTTCCTCGTTGGCGCGCAGCTCAGTGCGCACTACCAATCAGTATAGCGGCGAAAATAACTTTCAACAAGATTATAAAAGCAGTAGTGGCAATTCTGATTGCAAAGAACCGTTTTTGGGTGCACCACGCATGCGTCGCCAAACATCAGCCGAGAGCAGCATCTCAAATCAGAGCGTCACATTCGAAGATGCAGCTGGATCAGCGGATGTGATTGCATGCAAACCGCCAAAGTCGCATCATAAGGGTGGTATGAAAAAGAAGAAGCAACATAACAGCGGGTCGAGCGGTCACAAAGATTTAATAGATTTTAGCGATTTCGGAGAGGAAGAAAAGCCACCAGTGTCGGCAAGAGCAATCGCACATGACATTTCAGCAGTTCCAACGCAATCGCCGCTTATCGATTTGTTCGTCGACGAAAACGTCGAACATCGGCATACAACGAGTGAGGCGCGCAACGCCAGCTTCGATGGTCGACGCAACGGTATAATGGCAATGAAGGGCAACGACCACACCGACTCAACGGTGCCAGTGTTGCGTCGCCATCAGAGTCTTAATTATGAAAATCACGAGCTAATGATTAGTAATGTCGTGAATTCCACGAAACGTTTAACTATGATACCGAATTTGTCACAAACGGACGACGCCAAGAGTCAACAACAACAGATTATGTTGCTTTGCGCGAAAACCGAAAAATTGCAGCTGAATGACACCGACAACGGCACGAGCGACAGCGTCACGATTTCCACATCGCGCACCGCACTCTCGAACAACACGTCCGGCATCGCCACCGCCAGTGCTACGACTTCGAGCTTAAGTATTGCTGCGGGCAGCATGAGCAGCTGCCAGAAACCGACCAAATCCACCGGCGCCATACCGAAAAGCATCAGTTTCGACGCATCGGCCGATAAGAATACGAATAGCCATAATGATGGTGCCGCAGGTACCTCTAATAGTGCCGGCGTTAATACGCGCCATTTACCCTCGCACCGCAAAGCCCGTGTACTACACCCTAATTTAGGTGCACATATCTCCACTAGTGCCAATAACAATTCCGGTATATTCAACAAGTTGAAGCAAGGTATTTTCAAGCATAGACGTGGCAACAAATCACACTCGCGCCATTCGACGCATCTACATAACGGTGTTGAAAGTGTGGATGCGGGCAGCGCGAATGGTGAGTACGCGTTACACACGACCAGCAGTCGCAGTGTTTCGTTCAGCGCCAACACTTCGGAAATGTCGTTCGACATGATTGGCGTCGGTGGCTCGGCTGGTGCGCGCAACACGTCGGCAGCTGCCGCTGACAGTGCTGTTGCCACTGGCGGCATGGCGTCCAGTTATTGCGATATTAACGAGGATATTTTGGCGAAATATCGCCGCAAAGTAAGCAGCTCTAGTGAAGCGACAAACTCCGACTCAATGGGCAACTGTTTGGCGAGCGCAGTGGGTGGAGCTTCTGCGAATGAACGCAAGCTTTCAGATGCCGAGGCGAAGTGAGAAATTTTCAAACGTTTTTTTTTTTTCTTTTATACTGAACTGTTTTTCTAAATCTCACAGATCACCAAACACCTTGCTGCATGATAAGACGCTTGCCTTTAATGTGATCAAGAAGAAAATACGTACCGTGCTGTCAAAGACTGATTTACACACCGGCGATTTTCGCCATACTACTGTAAATATATTTAAGCCATCAGTTGCATTCTCTTTCCTAAACTTTGTTTTCCTATTTCAGTACACCAATGCCTCACCTTTGCTCACATATTTGCAAATCCAGTTGGCGCAAGCGCTGAATCTGCAAAATTTCCAACAAATTTCCTATGTTTCCGAAGCCATTCGTTGCATTTCCACACTCGAACGCAGCCAGCACAACCAATTACTCGAAGAATTGCAGCAGGACATACAAAAGCGTCAAAACTACTTACAGTATTTAATGCGTTATCGCCAAAATCAATTGCTAATGATGGAGAATATCGAACAGTTCGAGACGCGCTTGCGCAGCGAAAGTGCCACATGCAATCGTTACCTAATGGCGGTTTGTGTGCGTCTATTCTTTGAGAAACGCCAAGCGAAGTTGGCTGAGTTCCAAGAGGAATTTGCACGCCTCACAGTCTCGGATGATAAAATCGACTTAATTGAGGAATTCGTTGAGGGGCTGATGGAGGAACTACTAACACCGGGCGCCATATTGCATGGTATGCCAGAGTGGCAAGCACAGGAGGCCCGCCTATCCATCGAACGTATACTGCTAACACGTCTGTACCAGCAGGTGATGTTCCCCAATGAAGATGCCGATTTGTCGCGAGACACGTAAGTGCACGAAGCTCATCTGCAAACATTTTGTTTTACCTGTTATCTTCTCGTTTGTAGCGTACTTTCGGAGCATATCAGTAAGCTGCAGCGTGTGATTAGCCCTTCACATCCGGCACTTTGCATTCCACAAGCATATCTTTCCGAGGCACCTTGGTCCTTTTCCCAGCAACAGCTCTCCTATATATCGGCGTATAAAACACCGCGAGAAAAATTGCAGTGCGTTATTAGGTAAGTGAGGTTTTTGTAGTTCTGGCTTTATGTTATTATTAAAAAACCGTTCACAACAACAAAAACACGAGAATGTGACCAAAACCTAATCCACGACGTGAACGTTATTGTTTTTGTTGCTGTAGCGTCAGAATTCTGACGAGTTAACAGTCTTGGCCGAATAAAAAAATCCGGGTCTGTTCCGGTTACGTAGACCCGGCTGTCGTGGGAACGCACCTCCTGCTTAACTTATTGCTTTCCCCCAAAACGTGTCTGAATAATCGTTACAATCTTTTTGTAACCACGAAGTTGTAGTTATTGTTGTTGTAGCTGCAGGAAAGATTCTATTAGTTTGGATTTGACAGTTCTTCTGGAGAAATTTCGGGTTCACTGTGGTTACGTACAACCGACACATAATATTTCCGTGTAGGGCAGTGAGCTTCTTTACGGATGGGTCAAGGGTTGGAAGGAAGGTTGGTGAAGGGGTTTATTTTCAGGAGTTCTCTATCAACTCCAGCTTTAGACTTCCTGACTATTGCAGTGTCTTCCAAGCCGAGTTTGCAGCCATTAAGGTAGTAGTCGATTTACTGCTCCGGAGTGCAGCCTCTTGCAGAGAAGTGACCATCCACTCAGATAGCAGAACCGCGATACTAGCCTTGAACTCATTAACAGTGCGTTCAGGGTTGGTCAAGGAGTGCCTTTCCTCACTATTAAGGGCATCGAGTGTCTTTGTGATAAGACTGATATGGGTAGAAGATCCGCTGTGCTTAATCGCAGGAATTGTAAAGCTGATAGTAAGGAAAGGCACACTAGAACCGCTATCGGTAGAATGCGAGCGGTTCGATGCTTCCGTATCCTCTTGTGTTCTCCTACTAAATACGTGAGCTTCGCCAACGCTGGGCTACCATCGGTACATGGGTTGTCGCAAAGGCCTTTTGGCCCAAGATCGATAGAAAGAGATGTATTGATCTCTTTGCCCTCAGTAAGCCTTTCCCTTGTTGCGGGGCTTTTAACAGTCCATTGCCTTATAGGTGACCATGCTGTAAGGCTGAGAATCTTACCAGACGACATCAGCAGAACCGGTATGGAAGAAGATGAGGTGGAAACAACTCGACACTTTCTTCTTGACTTTCTTGACTGTCCCGAGCTTGGGAGGTCAAGGCTTAAACATCTTCTTCAGACATCCTACCGAACTGTGGGGCTTGGAAACTAAGTTCGAACCCAGTTGCTTTTGTCTATGGCTTCCAAAAGGACTAGCCATCTAAGCTAACCTAACCTATAATAAAATATAAACGTTGTTTAGCACTCTTCGTCTTTTTTACATTTATTTACTTTTAATAATAGTATTTCTTTTTTAATTATTTGTTTCCCCCTTTTATCCAAAAATGAGAATTATAAATTGAAAATGAATTTTGTAATCCCAATTTTTCAAATTAAAAAATCGTAACCCTGTTTTTAAATTACACTATTTTAATTTTATTTGGTTTTAATTACATTTTTTTTCTCTCAAATTGCAGGTGCATTTCGAGTATTATGAGTTTGTTACACATGTCGAGCGGTCGCGTGCCAGCTGCTGATGACATTTTGCCCGTTTTAATCTACGTCGTGATTATGGTGAGTATTTCGTCAACAACAAACAGTAAAAACGGAATATTAAATTTATCTTAATTCTGTTCGCAGACAAATCCACCCTTCTTGCTGTCAACAGTCGAATATATTACTTGCTTTATTGGCGAGAAGTTGGAAGGCGAGGAACAATTCCATTGGACGCTCTTCTGCTCTGTGGTGAAATTTATCAAAACAATGGACTACTTGGATTGAGCGAATTCTTCCATATGTAAGCTATAACTAGCTTAACAAGGTTTCTGTTATAAATTTGTTGAAAATAGTTTTTTTGTTTTTAACTATAAGCTCTATTCCAAATTGATTATTATTTTTATTGTGAATGTGTTGTCTCAATTAGTCGACTGGTCGAAATCAAGAGAATCCTTAAAGCAATATTAATGTAATATACATACATACATATATGTATCGAGTTGATAATTGTTGAACTGTTAAGTTTTTTCTTCTGTTGTTTATGCACTATATAAAGGCAATTAGTTTATAAATGTTTGATTGGTATTAAGTACACAACATTATATCGAAATATACCATAAATTTGTAAACTTGCATGTTCTTCGTTTATCTCTTACGTTGTATTCGTTTAATGAAAGCGTGAAAGCGTATGTGTAGTTTGTTTTTTGAAATCTGCAAACATACCTCTGACGATATGCATAAGTGAATAGCTTAAGTTGTAATTATTGTATCTATTTTGTTATAATTAATTAAAAAAAAACAACATAAATAAAGGCTTATTATATACCTACGTACATAAAATATACTAAAAACAAAAATATATATACATACATATATAATATGAACTATTTTTTGATATTTATTAAGCAAATATAAATACATATATACATAGTATACTTTACCTATACACCATATGTATTAAAAACTAACGGCATTCATTAGTATACTCTTTATAGTAGTGTGAACAAAACTTGAATAGCAAACACAGGGTGACAGTAAATGTACTTCATACACACATACATCCATACATATATAGAGTTGAGCATTTTAATTACATATTTTCTTAATTACATAATCATGAACTTAATATAACATATGAAAGTAGTACAATATTCAAAGATATAAATAAAAGAGATACATACATACATATGTATATGGTACATTCGTTTGGCTACTCTTTTGAAACTACAAACACCTATGTGTGGCGAACTTTCATTCGGTAAGAATAAGTAACTGAAGACACTCTAATATACCCTTCACAGGTGCATTTATTTTAGTAACTTTGTGTTCAGTTTGTATGGAAGCTACATATATGCTATAGTTAACCGATCTGAACAATTTCTTCGGAGATTACATTGTTGGCTTAGAAAATATTCTATACCAAATTTGGTGAAGATACATTGTCAAATGTGAAAGTTTTCCATACAAGAACTTGATTCCGATCGTTCAGTTTGTATGGCAGCTATATGTTGTAGTGGTCCGATATCGGCAGTTCCGACAAATGAGCAGCTTCTTGAAGAGAAAATGACGTTTGCAAAAGTTCAAAACGATATCTAAAAAACTGAGTTCGTATATATACAGATAGACGGACATGGCTAAATCGACTCTGCTCAACATACTGATCATTTATATACATATATACTTCATTGGGTCTCCGACGCTTCCTTCTGGGTGCTACAAACTTCGTGACAAACTTATATACCCTGTTCAGGGTATAAAGAGGTCTTTACGAATTTTTGAGATCTATGCGTTTCCATGACAGACGGGCTTAATACAGAAAAAACGTTAATAAAGGGTTAGAATAGCTTTCACATATACAAAAGCTTCCTTACAAGAACTGGCTATCTCCTCCGGAAAGAAGGCCGATTCAAGGACGAATCAGAACCTCTCTTGTCCTTCACCTGCACCGCCACTAGATCCTTCGTTAGAAGCAAAATAAATCTAAATCGTTTCTAACCACTACACAAGAACAAGGTCTCTCGCTAGAGAGATTCCAAATTACATTGCTTCTGCTTGAATTGAGGCTTTTTACATCTCCTCTGAAGATCCATGATTCCTGGATTAATGGTTATCCGTTTCAAACCTCCTCGTGATGACAGCCGAGGCTGCCTCATTCGAGAAGACTCATTCATCTCTCGTTCAACGACAGCGGCAGTAGCGACTTTCTAGACTGTGTTGATGCCGGAATGAGTAGGTAGGTCTCTAGGGCCGCATAACCACCACGCTGAATTTGTAGTTCATCCAGAATCTCTGCTACCAGATGCCCTCGTTTTGGTTCCTGATTAAACTGAGTGCGAACTCGTAGAGTCTTACTGTGGTTCTGGGAAGAAATATCTCTCTACCCCTCTTGGCGCACAGGACTGGGCTTTTCCAGCTTCGGAGCTATCTCCGCTAGCCAGTTGGCCGTGTTTTCGTCTTTACAGTCAACTAGGAGCAGATCTGAGCTGAAATAAACACCATGGAATGAACCGGTGTATCCATCATGATGTTATTCTGTAATACTGTAATCTTCTTTGACCCCAAGACCTCCGCTGATAAGTTCCGGGGCAGCATCGCCATCCAAATGCCTTTTAAGGAATTTGAAGCGGAGCGTTGTCCTGCGATCGCCTGTGACTGGTTCCCCTTTAGCCTTTTAGAACTCGGAGGTTCTTGAGGCGTTATCTGTCCGCTCTTCCACTTCGCGATGCTGAACTTACGTCTAGCTCCTCAACCGCTCTTACCTGCAATTGGCATCTTGCAGTCAGTTAATTTAGTTGTTCTTGTTGATTTTGTGATAGGTTGCTCATCTTACGACCATCAGCATAGGTCGGTGAGCGTATTGGTCTACTCTTTATATGGGGAACACAAGAGCCAGAGCCGCTTAACGCGGTAAGGCCACCGTGACTTCCCCAGGCGGCCCGGTGTTGGGAGACTCCGCTAGAATACAGCCGAATTTACCTCCTGGCTGCAAGTATGACTTGCGACCTAAGCCCCTGCACCACGACAAGGTTTTAATGACTACATCGTCAATGGCGTTCAGTGCATGACTGAAGTTTGTTGCGTCCATAGACTGGTCGGTAAAGTGCGTGTAATGTTTTCGACATAATCAAAGAATGATCTTTTGCTGCTCCTAGGCACTGAAGGCTCCGCTTCAAGCAGATGACTCCAATAATAGTTTTTACAAAAGCATCCTGGTAAAAAGTGGCTTGAGAAGTGGGAATTGTGTTCATTAGACATCAATAGGCATCCTGTTATTGTACGGATTGACGTATTCTGACATGCCGAGGCTTTTTCGTTTGTGTGCCGGGCCTTGTAAATTGCTAACAACGGTTCTTTGTCTTTTCCCTATCTTTACTCCAATTCGTGAATAAGGGCGCTGTGGATTTCGGGAGAGATGTAGATTGCAAAAAAGACGCGAAAAATATCGGGGAGATAGGTGTCGATTCCCTTTCGTAAGCACCTATCAATAAAAGTTGAATACTATTTGGATTGTAAAAGTAACTTTTTAATAATTATGTAAGTAATTCATCATTTATTGAATTTCACAGAATAAATTTCAACAATTCGAAACCAAATATTACATAGAAAGCACGGAGTCACATTTTTACACATAATTTGTGTGCCACTTTCATTTGATAAATTCACTCTATTCAGTCTATAAAATTTTAATTTCGTACTTAGCTGCATCTACATCCTCGCCATACATTAGATAAGAGTTAATGTACATCTGTGAGTAGATCTGCACACCCAGCGTACGCAGATAATCGTAATCAGCGCGTGTGATCGGCGCTTTCTTCACGTCCACGAAGCAATGCGTGGCATTTCTCGACGCAATGCAAGCGCTAAACGGCGACTGCACGCTCAACACTTCACCATGGCCGGCACGTAAGACATTCTTCACGGCCTCCGAGTTACGTTCGGCTATGTGTAGTATAACGCGAAAACCACTAAAAGCGCCAAGCTTTTTGCCATCGGCTGTTGTGGCATCGTTGAGCTTCTTACGCCAACGGTGCACCGCCGAGGCCAAAAGCTGCTCATCTGCCGTTAATTGTGGCAAATTTAATGCTCTGGTATTGCCCCATTCGTAGAGCTCTTCATCAACAAAAACATCCTTGGCGTAACACTCTTCAATATACTTGAGACTGAGCACCCATTTGCCCGATGACACACAACCGAGCATTTTTTCACCACGATTCGGACGTTCGCAAATGAAATGCGTGCATTGCGGATCGAAGTTGACGAGGTTTTCAGACACCTAAAGATATGATATAAAACATATATGTATTAAGTGGTGTAGAAGTTTGTGAAATGAAACTCACCGTTCCGCCGAGCTTATGTATCTTGTTGATTACATCATTGCGCACGTCTTCGTCCACGCATGAAATACTGAAGCGCGGTGTGCCTTTGTGTTGCATGCTGGGCGAAGCTTTAGAGCGACGCTCCTTACCAAATTCGACTGGATCACGCCAACCGACCATATTCTCAGTGCCCAAACCGAATTGTTCCGATTCGAAGGGTTGAACGTAATTTTGAGTTTCCGTCTCAGCTGCGCCACAAGTTGGCACATCCATGTCCATGTCGTCGGTGCCAGTATCCGTGCCGTCAGAGGCGCCACTGCCGGTTGCATTGTTCGAGCCGCCTGTGCGCCGCGCCTGCTTCAGACTCTGCCTGCGTGATTCACAATTTTTCAGATACTCGGTGATCTTTTGCAATTCTGGTGATGAAGCGGCAAGTGCAGATGTGGTGCGTGCGCCGCTTTGTTCGCGGTTATCGTTTACTGACGCAACGTTTGCCAAAGTGTCTGCTTCGGTGTTTTCGAAACTGATTTTATCAAAATCCAAAGTTGTTTTGCCAAAGCTTGCCTGCTGTACCATACGCGACGGCTCGCCGCCCAAGCTACCGCCTCTGGTAGGGGTTTGTGTGCTCGGCACGAAAGCGTCAGCATCCGAAATGCGTGTTGTGCGACGCTCGCTTGTGTTCATAGTGTGGTCCATGCTTGTGGCGAAGATTGCACGTGGCACTATACCTTTTGTTGTTGACTGTGAGGCATTCAGCGTGTCGTGTGGCGACCTTCGTGGTGTATTTGTCATTGGTGGCGCTAATGCTGACATTTCCGCTGTGGCAGCCATTGCTTTCTTAGCCGCCTTGGCGCTGGTAGTGGGCGTGTCGTCCGTATCATTATATGGTATGCCTAAAGCCTCACACGTGGAGCGCAGCACACGTCGTCGCAGCTCATCGATGGGTGTGTCAACCTTTAGCTTTTTAGTTGGTAAACGCCAACGACGCTCAAAGGCGTCGGCCATACGTTTTTGAAACTCGGGCGTTGTGCAAAAATCGGGTATACCTTTCGGCGTGGGTAACTTACGATTGATGGGTGTGCAAGCTTGCCGGCGTATACGTTCCAATTCGGGTGTTTGATTGTTACGCATCTCTTCGATTAGTTCACGCAGACATTCGCGTGCATCTTCGTTATCCAGTTCGGCCACTACACCTTCTAGGTACTCGAAATTGCAAGAGGAACGACCATATGCGTTTGTGGGTGTATGTGGTGAGTCTGGTGTTGTAACGGACGTATTATTTGTTGGTATATTGGAAATTGACGTGCGATTGCTGCGCGAAAAGGATCCCGCCAATTCGGTTACACGTTTGTTGCGCAGTGGCGTGAAATCAGTTGCTGCGGCCACACCGTGCGTGAGCTAGTAAAGTTAAAAAATGTAGTATGTAATAAAAAACGAAATGCGTGTACAATTCTTACGTCGTTTTCTGCATTTTCTTGCGTCTCCATTGGTTCAACGATTGGTGTGGTGGGTGGACGCGCTACTGGGTTGGGCAGGTTTTTCTCGCGTAAAGTGGGTGATATTGGAAAATCTGATGGGCTGTTGCCAACTAAGTACTGTTGGAATGGTAATTTTTTGCCCTCGACTGCGCATTGCACCAACCATGCAGAGGTTACCACCGGATAACCCCATTTGATAGCTCCCTCATATTTGGAACCTTCGGCGCGTGGGCAAATCAGTAGTGGACGCTCTTTTTTGGCCAGTATGCGATTGACAGAGGCACCCAATAATTGCGCGACGGAGTCTATGAAGTCATATTCCAATGCTGTATATATAGAAATAACAATGGTCATGCCCTCAAGTGGCTGCGCGCTGGCAGTATGCGGCACAGGACGATGGAAGTATTCTATTGGCACAAGTTTATTCTGTTTCATGCAATTTTCCTATAATAAACCAAAAATTATTTATATATTAATATACATTATCTTGCCTGTATATACAAGTATGTGATTGCTTACCACATACAAATCCGTTACGATATGCCGCGCCGTGACTGGCAACTTTTTTGCATTTAATGTGCGCTCAAACGATACAATTGCATAGTCAACAACATCGACGAAATTAGCCGGCACTATATCACCATGTGCAGCTTCACATTCACTTAGCATTTGTGTGTAGAACTCTTCTGGAAAGTGTTCGCGGTCGATATAAAGCGACATGCCGTCAAAGAAATCCAAATTCTCAAAGTCGATTTCACTAGTCATCTTTGTGGAGTTCTCATTCTCTGCCGTTGTAGGCGCTGCTGGTGGTGGCAACTTACCCACCACCGGTTTTAAAGTTGATGAAGCCACCGGTCCAGATAAGGTGTGATCTGCTAGCGGATTGTTTGTTGTAACTTCAGCAATTGGAGTCGGTACTGGAGCAGCCGGTTCATTTTCCTGTGAGTACTGCGCGATCAGCTGTTGCTCCTCTTCGACGAATGGCGAATCTTTCGGAGATGTGGGCTCTGATTTGTCGTCCGATTCGAAGAGTTTCTTTTTCGGCTTCTCTGGCTGTTTAAAACTGTGATTCATAGAACGGAGCGTCTTTTTGCTAGATGGAGATGGTGCATCAGGCTCACGTGCATTGGGTAGTGACATACGATAAACTACTTCGCTGGCCGGTTGTTTCAACTTAATGCTTTGAAGCAACCAATCGAGACGGACGATATTAACCGCTTTAATTAAAACAAAAAAGAAATTTATTGTTAAAGTGTATGAAATAAATAAAATTTGTTTTAGTTATGAAAGTTGCTTAAACAGGTGATATACATACATACATATTTGTGAATGATGTTCTTACTTGTTAAATATCCATCACGCTTCCAGGCGCGCAGCTCGGCGTCATCTAGTTGGCCCACAATAATATGCGTAATTTTCTCATTCACAACATCGTAACGCGTCGCGCCGCCTACATTTAAAATTCTATTTAATTTTTCTCTTTCTTCCAGCCGAAAACCACTCAAATAAATGCAACATCCATCCAAAAAATTGCCCGCCTTCTTTGCCTGTTTGGGACAAATTTCTTCATAGACTAAACGATAATGATCTGAAGCAACTTGTTTTCGGTGTATTTCCCTTTGTAAATCCTTAGACGTACTGGCGCGGGGTATTGGTGCAACAAATGTGCCATCTTTTTGTTGTATAGCTGTTTCATTAACGCCACTGCTTACTGTGTCATTAACGGTTGTAAGTTCACTTCGTCCGCTACGTCCTGAGCCACCCATAACGCTTATTCGCGATGTGTCGGAGAGTTGCGTGAAATCTGCGATAGTACGATCGCCTTTGATGGGCGTTGAAACCTTTAAGGACTTCACTTGATAGCCTTTTGTAGGTAAGGCGAAACCTTTTTCTGCACTATCAAATATCCACTCTGGGCACAGTATGTCCTTTTTGTAACGCACAGCTGCTTTATACTTATCCGAATTGGTGTTTCCACGCTCGGTAATAACAATATCAACAAGAGCTGAGCGAAATGCAGAATGATAAGTGCCACCATTCTCATTCACAAGGCGCATTATCTGCAATTTTTCGTCTATTTATTATCTAGACAAAAGAAAAATATTAAATTCTATATTTACCTCATTTTTCTTATCAGTTTCTAATCCTGTACAAGTGATGTTTGTACCAAAAAATATCGGTAACTTATACTTGTCGAACTCTTCGTCAGTTGCGGCCACATTTTCAACAGAACTGCGTTCCCAGACTCGTTGCACCCAGTCAACATGCATCACCGGTATGCCGTTTAATGTGGCATGTTCGTATTTTGTGGACTTAATTGTATTTGATATAAGATGTGTAACTGGACGACTTAGATTCTGAAAATAATAACCACCCATCCATTGAATGTAAGTGCGCACTCGTTCCTTTTGATCTGCCGGTATGCCTGTAGCACAAATGTGTAAATCACGCATTGCCGTTGTATAAATTGGACTAGGGCCAAGAGGCACTGGTTGCGAGCTTATCAGGCAAGTAATAAGACATCGCGGTCCTATTATAAGTGATTTCGTTAACTGAAGTTGCTTGAAAAAATCGCCTTCAAACTGGTCGAAAATGAATACATCCTTTTTTGTAAGTTGCCCTGAAGCTATAAGTGGAAACCCATCGCTGGCATTTATATGCCTTATGTTTTCTTCAGCTATATGCTCACGAAGATGGGAAAATGCCGTTTCCAAATCAGCGCATTTTGTGGAGTTGCGCTCATCCACCGTTCCAGTTGTAACGAAATATGCATTTATTGTATCGTCAAAACTCATGAGTGCAGAAAGTATTTTTCTTTAAGTAGGAATTGCCAAAATTTTCGTGCGAATTGTTTTCTTTCTTTTTGCAATTGCGCCAAATCAAATTTACAACTGTCAAGAGAAAACAGTGTTGTATAATTGGTAGTTATTGAATTGGCAATTGGAAGTTTATTTCCCTTATTTGCTATCATTTTATATATGCAATCGAAAGAAAACCGGTTATTTTAGAAGTATAACCTGATATTACAATTGTTACAAAATTATGTTGAAAAGCTTATTGTAAAAGTCATGCAGAGTTAACATTGGAAAATCTATTAAGTTTAGCAAAGGACTTTAGCTTTGAATTAAGTTTGAAAATAATTACTTTGCGTTTTAAGCAATGAAATTGGCTTTTGGTTTGTTATCGGTAAAAAATATCGATCCCTACTAATCGTTGAAATTTTGACATTCTCATTGTACATTAATCTAACACGTCAGCTACCAAGGGAGAGAATTTCGACAAAATTTTGTAAAAAATTGTCTTAATTATTGTTGTAGCTCTATTAAAGTGTTCTAAATCGTTTAAACAAATCTAACAAAATGGTAAGTATAAAGAAATAGAACGTTAGCTATGATATGCATTAAAAATACACTTTTCTATTCGTCATATTTGCAGGTTTTGATAGCTGCGGCGGTGTGTACAAAAAATGGCAAAGGTACGTATCTACATATATATTCCTACCTTTATAAAATAGTTGCATTGTATACTATACACCTGCCAATAACTTAAAGTCCTATTTTCTATTAACAGTGATTATATCACGACAGTTTGTCGAGATGACTAAAGCACGAATTGAGGGCTTGCTTGCCGCTTTTCCAAAGCTTATGACATCAGGAAAGCAACATACATACGTGGAAACAGAGTCAGTACGTTATGTGTATCAGCCAATGGAAAAGCTTTATATGTTGTTGATCACAACAAAAGCAAGTAATATTTTGGAAGATCTGGAGACACTGCGCTTATTCTCCAAAGTGGTAAGTGTTCTCTTTATGTCTTTATCATGCTTAATTAATATAAACAATTCGCAACAGATTCCTGAATATTGCCACAGTTTGGATGAAAAGGAAATTCTGGAGAATGCATTCAATTTGATATTTGCTTTTGATGAAATTGTCGCACTTGGCTATCGCGAGAGTGTCAATTTGAAGCAGATCAAAACATTTATTGAAATGGATTCACACGAAGAGAAGGTGTATCAAGCAGTTAGGCAAACGCAAGAACGTGAGGCGCATCAAAAAATGCGTGAAAAAGCTAAAGAGTTGCAGCGTCAACGCTTGGAGGCGGCAAAACGTGGTGTTAGTTCTTCGCTGATCGGACGAGGTGGTCATGGAAGTAGCAGCAGTGGCATGGATGCTTTTGGCATAAGTTCTAATTCGATAAGCAGTGCACCATCAATTGAGTCCGATTTAAAGCCAGCCGTAACCAAGGCACAGTAAGTAGCAATATTAAAAAAATTATAATAATTTGTTTTAAAAAATATTTAATTTTATAATAGGAAGCCAGTTGCACGCAACGCTTTAAAATTGGGTGGCAAAACGAAAGATGTAGACAGTTTTGTTGATCAACTAAAGAGCGAGGGTGAGAAGATTTCTGCTTTGACACCTGTAAATAGCCAAAGCAGCGCAGCTGTTGCCAAAACTAAAATTGCTTCGGATGTGCACACTGAAAGGTAACATTTAATAATAATATTTTTTTTTATTCTTGATTAATATATCAAATATTTGTTTTTCATATATATAGCGTACACCTCAAGATGGAAGATAAGCTAACTGTGCGCCTTGGTCGTGATGGTGGCTTGCAACAGTTCGAACTATCCGGTTTACTCACACTGCGTATTTCTGATGAAAATTTCGGACGTATTAAGGTTCAATTACGTAATAATGATACCCATGGCATACAGCTACAAACTCATCCCAATGTAGATAAAGAGCTGTTTAAGACGCGCTCATTAATCGGGCTGAAAAACCCAGCTAAACCATTCCCATTAAACACAGATGTTGGTGTATTGAAATGGCGTTTTATTACACAGGATGAAGCTGCCATACCACTGACAAGTAAATATTCTTTTTCATATTTTCTTATATTGTGTACGTGTAAATATATCTTAATTAAATACAGTTAATTGCTGGCCGTCTGAAAACGGGGAAGGTGGTTGTGATGTAAACATCGAGTACGAATTAGAAGCGCAACATTTAGAATTGCAAGATGTAACCATCTCCATACCATTGCCGTAAGTAATGTTTTAATTTTATGCTTTTCTATATTTTCTTTAATTCAATTTAAATTTTTTATAAACAGCATGAATGTGCAGCCGTCTGTCGCTGAATATGATGGCACATACAATTATGATGCACGAAAGCATGTACTCCAGTGGAATATACCCATTATCGACAGAAACAATACATCTGGCTCGATGGAGTTCAGCTGCAATTCATCTATTTCAGGCGATTTCTTTCCACTACAGGTATGTTATATTACCAGCAGCATTAGTTTTGACGACACTCACGCCAACAATGCGTTTGTTTTTAGGTTAACTTCGTATCGAAAACGCCATATGCTGCTCTGAGCGCCACAGACGTGCTTCTTGTTGATGATGATAGCACAGTAAAATATTCTACCGAAACGATGCTTTTTGTTGAAAAATATGAAATTGTTTAAGAGTTAGGCGTATATAAATCACTTACACTTTCCACATCAAGAATTGTAAACTGCGTGTAACGGAAGTTACTAATTATCATACTACATGAATTCTTACCATTTTACTTATATATACTGTTTGTTTTCACTGGCTCAAACATATACAGGTTCGTTGCGTTGTTGTGTTGAAGAATAAATAAGCTGGCTATCTTTGCCATTGAAAAATGTAAACATTAAAATGGTATAATCTCGGTATTTCTTGTTAATAGTCTGTAAACTAACAGTATATTGTAATTCTAAACTTATATTACTACATAATTTTATATATATCTGATTTATAACTTTAAAAAATGATTTTTTGTTGGCCAAACATATATAAATATAATATACATATGTAAGCATTGATTGCAATGGTTTATTAAACAGATAAAATCATAAATAAATATTTAGGTTATGAAATTGTGTTGTATTTCTTATTGGAATTGGAGATTTAACAAATTTTAAGAAGACCCTTGCTAACATAAAAAGACTTCATTTTGATCGATCAGTTTATATGGCGGCTATACGATATAATGGTCCGATCTAATCAATTCCTTCGGGGTCTGCACATGGTACCGAGTTGATAGTGCTCCGGATCCGTTCCGGTTAACTAGACCCGACTGTCGTGGGAACGGCAGTTATATGCTATAGTGGTTCGATATCGACGGTTCCGATCGATAGTGAGGCCGCAGAGTTCGTTAAAAATCGCGTTAAGCGCAGGCATCCTAAAGGATGACTACTTCTTGGACCTAAGAACTGAACTCCATGTGGTATCGAAAAGGACCAAAACTGGTCTATGCGTGGCTTATTGCCTACCAGCTTAAAATAACCTAGCATTGTGTATACACATACATGTATACAGATGGACGCACAGGTTATGGGTTCCATATTTCCAAATAGGGATCAAATCGTCTCAATAGAATCTAGCAGTATATTGGAGTATTTTCAAAAAACACCGTTAATACAGTCTACAAAGCTATATACACACAGTTGTCATATTTCTTATCGATTGTTATTGTTTATTTGAATATTACCGATAACTGTTTTTGCTCTCTAACTAGCAAAAGATGACATTTGCAAATTGAAACAGCTGTTTGGGAATCTTCAATTTGTTTACGATTTTCTCAGGACATACATTTAGTAAAACTATACAGTGATTCTAATAAAACATGGAACAGCAATTGGAGAAAGCACTTAATGAATTGTAAGTTCGAATTGAATATGTTTAAAATAATTGTTGTTGCTTTACTATATTAATTTCCACACAGTGCGTCACAGCCGGAGACAGTGGGTGTGTTGCTGGCCAATCGTCAAGGTCTCTGTCTGGGAGGTAAGCAATATAATTTAAGTGTTTGGAGGAAAGCGAAACTGATTATACGTCTTATTCACCGTTAGCAAAAGGTCAAATTAATCCTAATGTATCGGGTATTGGTATGGCTATCTCAGAGCAAGTGTGCAAACTGGAACCCAATTTGAATCCACCAACTATCTGTCTGTACAGTGGGAACAAGTAAGTGAAAATGCAATAAATACAAGTTTTCACACTTTGTTAGATATATTTTATTGTGTAGAAAATTAATTTATTCTTTTAACAAAAAATTTGGTTCCATTAATTTTTAAAGTTTTAGTGCTTTGTTTGTTATAAGTTTGCCACTAAGTTTATAACACTTTAAAAGAAATGTCTGCGACTTTCTTAAATACTTATATACACTTTATATATAGTATGATTAGCGTAAAGTGATGAGTCTATTCATTTATGTCCGCGCAATCGAAGTTAACGTTTTCTATTGTTTTAATTGAGATTTTTGCGAAGTATTGTTTTACAAATAATAGACCTTAAGTCGCGGTGCAATCCTCACATATTTATCTTATCTTATCATATTGTTTTACAAAGTAAACTGTTGAAAGAATACAAAAAAAAAAAAAAGATAACAAGAATTTGCATCTAAACGAAAGTATGACATCATCTTGTAAAATTGTAGTATTGCATATAATCAATAGTAATGCTTCTCTTTCTTGCTATATGGTAGAAATTCATTAAGATTGTGAATTATATTTTGAATTAGGTTGTCAAAAAAGTCTTGCGGTATTTTTGCCAGTTGGCGCTAAAAGCGCGTAGTTCTAGTTTTATTCGTCGCATCGGGTCATGCTACACCTTTATGGAAAGCTCATTTCACGCGCTAACACGTGTTTAATTGATTGTCGTTTCTTTTAAGTCGTTCGTGAGTTATAGCGTCGCAAACATGGAGCAAAATAAAGAGAAAATACGGCATATTTTACAGTACTACTACAATAAAGGCAAAAATGCATTTCAAGCCGCCAATAAAATTTGTGCAGTTTATTTACCCGATACAGTTTCCATTTCCACCGCACAACGATAGTTCCAACGTTTTCGTTCAGGTGTAGAGATGGTCGAAGATGCGCCACGCTCCAGAAGGCCTGTCGTCGAAATTGGTCAAGAGCTGGGCATGAGTCATCAAAAATTCATTTCAATTTCAATAAAAAAAAACAAAATTCAATAAAAAATACCGCAAGACTTTTTTGACAACCCATTATATTTATGAATTCTTACAATTCTCGTTTTCCAGGCGTTGCATCATAAAGAAGGATGGGGAATTGACCGGTGTTATATACAAACAGAAACCTAATTGAAAGCGAGCTCCAAAGTACCCGTGCTGTGCCCTTTTTATAAACCTACACATACCTACATATGTATATGCATAAATAAACCAAAATATCTATAAGAGCGTGTGTAAAATTTAGCATAAACTTCTTTTGTAATTAAAACTGTTAGCGAAGTATGTATGTATATACAATATAGCTTATGAAATCAATTCAAAGTTTATTTGTTTAATATTAATAAGTTTGTGAAATTTATGCTCTTAGAACTAGCTACAAAATAAAAATATTTTTCAAATTTCGCTAATTAACTGTTTTGTGAATGTATGAATTTTTTTAACTTTAACAAGTGGCGTTACAGTAATGGGTGCTTTAGTTATGCCTACCAGACAAGTTTTTTTTTTATTAAAGTGTTCGAAGTAATTTTTCGTATTGAATTTTTTTATCAATTTTAGATCATATGCAATGATAACAACAACAACTGAAAATATATTTCAGCGAAAAATTTCAAAATGTGCGCCGTTATGAACGCCTTTGGCTCTGATTTTGTTTTTGTTGTGTCTCATTTTCGAGTGTAATTAGAAATTCCAATGTCACAGCGTTCTAAAAATGTATATAGGTTTGAATACACTTACATATGTGTGTTTGTAATAGCATCAAAGGGTTACAGTGGAGTGGAGCGTAAATGACATGCGGCAAGCAGAGAAAACGCAAGTCAAAGCGACAAGTTTTTCAATTTAAGGCTAACCATTTTTTCCCATTTGCGCGCTAAATGGAGAAATTTCAAAGTCGCTCCAACGTGTGCTGCATGCAATTCGCATACGAAACCTAATGTGGACACATATGATGCATACTTATGTTCAAGCGGATGTAAAGCAAGGAGCTACACCAAGACAAAACGCCGAACTGAGAAATATTGAAAAGGAGTGTAAGCAGTGTAAATGACATGAAACCCTTTTTAGCGGAAAATCGAGAGAATATCTCCGAGAGTTAGAAAAATTAATGAATTTTTATTACACTTAAAATTTTTGGAGAATATTTTCAAATATACATATGTACTTATGTACATACATACATACATGCCGTATAACATTTAAGCAAAATAATCGATTTTTTGAAATATCGAGCTTTAAACTTAAGGATTCCTGGTATTTTTGGAGCAGCGATCATAACGTTCCCACGACAGTCGGGTCTTAGTAATCGGAGTGGACCCGGATTTTTATCAGGTCAAGGACTGTTAACTCGGCACCAAGTCTCGAAATAACTTCGGGAATGTTTTTTGCCGTTACAACAACAACAAGCAGAGATCATTTACCGTTAGAGGTTAGATTGCTGAATATTGAGCTTACGATAGTTTGATAAGATCTTTAAAAAAATGTGGACGAGTATAAAAATCATTATTTTTGCAAAACCTCCTCTTTCAAAAACGTTTAATGATAGAAATGCGTGGTTTTCGTTCACGTGCAACTGCCACATGTGCATGGCATACACAAACACAGAAAGAAATGTTTGCATACGCACGTTCATGCACAAAACGAGGGTTTGGCAAATTGGGTCACGCCTTCACGCCCGGTTTGATTTGTGTTTGCGCCTTTACCTCGCGTCATGGGCGGCAAGAGTTCGCGTCCAAAACACACGCTTACACATGACACTCGCATGCATACATATGTACATACATACAAATATATTAATGCATTTATGTATATAGCTCTATGCAACTGTGGTTCGGTTAGCGCTTCGTTACATGCAAATATGTCACACATGCGCGCACATAACTGTGCATATGTATGTTTGTTTGCATAATGTGGTAAAAACAAAACAAATGCACATGCGTGCACGCGTCCTACGGTACCGTTAACGAGTTTATTGTAATTTTTCTGCATACGTGGCAACAAGTGCACGTAGACTTCGCGTATTTCTTTGCGCGCACTAGTGTGCGCGTGTTTGTGTGGATGTGCGCGCATATTCCATTTAGAGGTGGTGATGTGGCATTTGCATCACGCTTGCCAAAGCGTGTAAATTTCCATCGAACATGTGTTTGTAATTGATAGTGAGGCGTAAATATGTAACTAGGCGATTACCTGTGTGTACCTTCTACATGCAAACATACATACATATGTATGTACGTATACATACACGCACTTAGTGATAATAATGAGTGCTTTTATGGTATTCGCCATAATTTCATATATAATCGAGCCGAGTGGGATTGCCTCATATTTTACTTATATAAGCCGTCATCGGATGGCTGATGGAATTTTGAGATATTATTTTATACCTTTAACAGTGTACATGTATTAAGTTTGCAAGGAAATTTCTCACACCCAGAAGGAAATGTTGGATATCTTATACTATATGTTTGGAAATTATCAACGTGATGAGCTCATTCGGTTCAGTCATGTCTGTCTGTCTTGGTATGTTTGTATGTGCGAAATTGTCTCTAAGTTATCTTGATATGGTTCTGAAATTTAGTACAAGTCCTTTTCTTCCCAACGTCGAAACCGACAATATCGGAATTCTATAGCATTTAGCTGCCATATAAGCTGAACGAGCAAAATCATGATGAAATACCTCCTGTCATCAAACAAACAGTCGTCGCATTCTCCACGCCACTGTTGACAGTCATAACTTCGAAGTTGTAGATAATTTCGTCTATCTTGTAACCAGTATCAACACCAATAACAACGTCAACCTCAAAATCTAACGCAGAATACCTCTTGCCAACAGGTGCTTCTTCGGATTGAGTAGACAATTGCGAAGTAAAGTCCTCTCTCGACGAACAAAGAGCAAACTCTACAAGTCACTCATCCCCGTCCTGCTATAAGGTGCAGAGGCAAGGACGATGACAACAGCTGAAAAGTCGGCGTTACGAGTTTTCGAGAGAAATGTTCTGCGGAAGATTTGTTGGCAACGGCGAATACCGCAGTCGAGCGATGACCTGTATGAGATTTACGACGACATTGACATAGTTTAGTAATTAAGGGAGGGTGGCTACGCTGGCTAGGTCATGTTTCGGAATGGATGAAAACAGTTCAGCTCTGAGAATATTTGACGCAGTACCCGCTAGGGGAAGAAGAGGAAGAGGAAGACTTACACTCCATTGGAGCTGCACAATGTTTCTTAAGTTGAAGCATTGGTAGCCGCGGAATAAATCCCGTCTTATCCGGCTGAAAGCAGGGAATACGTATAAATTATGTTCCATCGTCTCATCATACTTCGCGAATGCTCTGCTTTCCGCAGAGTCCAATTTTCTGAAATGATCCTTAAAATATTACCAAGTTCCCTTTTGCCAAGAAATAGCTGCTTTTTGCTCAGTCCACAATCAACACTAGTCAAAAGCAACTTTGTGGTATGCCCTGAGCTCCTAGTATTCCAAGACTTAAGCTGTTCCTCTTGACTCTATTGCTTCAAGCAACCTTTGAAGGAGCAGGAGGAATGGTCTGGGACAGCTTAGCGGAAATACATATGTTTCGAGTTTCGGGCCAACTGGTCTGGCGTTTGAAAGACTGAATTGCAGTCATTTAGTTTGAAGCTACGTATGGATTACTACATGAAATGTCCGCTCTTGTGTCTATTCCACTCCTCTGAATATGTAGATTTCGCCGTTGGAACTATGGATCACAGAACTATTCTTCTCTACTTGAGAATGAAAATGTTGTGTTTAATTTTTCATGGATCTCCTTCTCGCGACCGCATTGCCATGTCGGTAGTGACGCTGAGTGTGACTCCACTCATGAGTCGGCTAGCCGTAAGGATTCCCTCATACTTGTCTTGACTATATATTGGCCGGATATCGAGGTTAATCTTCAGTGTTTTTGTTGACGTAGTTATCATTGCGCCGATAATCCTCAACAAGCAAAACCGTTGCGCCTGTTCCAGGGTTTTAATGCACCGCACTATACATATATTATTTAGTATGGAGCTGATGACACTTGTATAAACCCAATAGACCAAGTGGCACTGTAAACGTCACTTTGAGGCAATGGCTCTTCTGAAGGAATTCAAGATTCGAAGGGTTTTAGTAGATTTTGGACTATTCCGAAAAGTTCACACCATCTTCAGAACGTAATTGGGCAAGTGCTCCTCGGCTCTTTTTCAGGAGGTCCACCTCGTGTGAAATAAAAAAAATTTAATTTTGTTATCATATTTCAATAGGTTAGATCTTTAAAAATAGTATCCTAATTGTCGATATCTATTAAGAAATATATAGTTTTTGAGTTACAGCTATTTAAAGTGTAGCCGCTTTGTTCAATCAGCTGCATCAGTTTATCTTTAAAGCGTTTCTCGAAAAAATTTTTTTTTAAGTTTAAAATTTTAAAGCAATTGATACAGCCAGCTTTTTTAATTCCAAAAAATCGTCTTTTTCAGACTGTTACGCTTGTGCCCCCCAACTTACTCGCACGTCACTCATACGCACCGTCCTACCGCTAACAAAATACACCGTTTATCCACATGCCAGTCTGTTGCTCATTACTATTTCGTTTTCAATTAAATTTTCATTTCATATTACAAATACATGCAAACATACACACAAACACGCTGTAAGTAATGAGCTTCAGCGCAATTACCGCAAAGGGATCACTATGCCGATACTACCGGTGTAATGCAACACTACTTGCACTCGTGTGTGTGAGCGAGTGTGTATTGGTGTGCAATAGCTCAACGTGTCTCTAAGCAATATTTCCGTTAATGCAATGCGGCAACAAAAACAAAAATGAAAGGAAAAGGGAAAATGTTATCATTTGGCTGGGCGCTATTTTCATTATATGAGCATATTTCAGCAAATGCATTCCAACTGAGTGTGGTCAAGCGTGAATTCGCGCTGCTAAATGTAAAAACCGCAGCGTACAAAACGGAAAACCGCATCGGGGCCATGAGCCAAAGGATCAATAGTTCGCTATGCGCGAGTCTGTGTGTGTGTATCGGCGCAGAGCCGCGCGTCGAATGAAAGTGAAATTTGTTGGCTGGTTGCTCAGTTGGTTGGTTGGTCTAGTCTAGTTTTGCTTTTATTTTTGTAAATTATAATTTCGTACCTGCAATGAATGATGAAATGGCCTATACACTGCATCAATAAATGACCTATAAATGGGCAGTAGGCGCGCCATAGGTGCAGACATGCAAATGTAAACAAGGACGTGGCATACAACATTTGGCGAATATTCATTTGCATTGCGGACATCGATATCAGCTGTTATATGTGCCCTAAATATGGGGTTTTAATGGATTTTAACATTTTGTCTAAATGTAAAATTAAAATCGAATAATTCATTGCTAAATTTTGCATTTGTTGCATACCACACTTTATTCATTCTGGAACTGTCGGATGTTTAAAAATATTTATAATTGGGCAAAATAGTTTTTTTCTAGTTTGGTATGACTGCCGGTGACATCTGTGCCAAACATCACATCAAAATAATCATTATTGTTTAACTTTCTGAAGTACGTACGAAGTTCCATTAAATTTTGTGTGGGGAATCAAATTTCTGGTGCAAAACGTTCAGTATGTTAGAAAAGGCCTTCGATGATAGTTGATTATTGCGAGCAAATGCGTTTGATTGGTACAAATGATTGAAAGAGGGTCGAGAACGTATGACTGCTATAAATATCAACTGTTGATCAACACGTCAATAAAATAAAGGAAATAGTGCTTGAGAGTCGATGATTAAAAGCCAGAGATCTTACTGGCATCATTGGAATATCGGAAGGACCAGTGAAAATCATTTTGAGGAATGATAAATTTTTACGTCGCGTCAACGTCTGTGAAACAATAATTTCCGAATGCCAATATGTCAGGAAACGAATTATTACTGACGATGAGTCTTGGATCTAAGCTTATGAACAAGAAACAAATGATCAATCGGCCGAATATCATGGCAAAGGTGAGCCGAAGACAAAAAACCTCGCAATGCATACTGCACTGATTCTTCGTGAAAATTTTCAGCCATTATCGTACCGCAACCACCGCCTGACTTAGCGCAGTGTGACTTCTGGTTATTCAGCAAACTCAAATAAAAGGTCAGGGGAAACCGTTTTGAGTAAATTGAAGACATTAAACGTGTATCGTTAACCGCATTGAAAGCTATTCGGGAAATTGGCTTTAACAACCATTTCGAGGATTGGAAAAAACGGTTGGTACAAGTGTATTGGGGCCAAGGGGGATTACTTTGACGACATACATTTTGTAGAATAAATAAAGTATTTCAAAATGATGAACAAAGTTTTAATAGATTTTGCTCATAGAGTTTGTGACACCAACTCAACTAAAAAGGCTAAATTAATTTATTGAGATGATTGGGAAAAGATCACTAAAATACGGGAATATGTACGTAATAGTGATATGACGATTTCATCAAGGTCTACATACACTAATTTCATTCATGCTTAGCGCTAAACTATATTATTCAGGAAGATACTTTAGTGGATAATGCGCACCGCAAGCGCTATTGTTGCTGTGGAGTACAGTATCGAAGAAGATCCGAATGAGTTCATCTAGTATGTGGAACGTTTTGCGAAATGATCTTGGTTTGTGAGTTTCCAAAATCCCATTCGTGCCAGAAGTGCGTCGCATGTTTAGTCCCAAGATTGGGGTTACCGATTCCAATTTTCACAAGAAAAGTTTGTTCAACGGTGAAGCTCACATTTAGCTGAAAACGTCACTGTTTGGTATGCCCTATGGGCAGAGAGAAGCATTGATCTATATTTCTATAAAAATACATAACATTACAGTCAATTGGGATCGCTTAAGATCCATGATTAATGACTTTTTCGTGGGTGAATTGGAGGATATTGATATGGACGAGCTTTGGTTCTACCAAGAGTTGTTAATTTTTGGTTGATAAACCGCTATGTCTGAACTCGATATTTGCGTAAAACTAATACGGCTGTGTAAGCTTACGTTGAGCATTACCAAAAGCTCCGTCTGGATCGGGAAAGACCTCTCCGAGCTGTTTGATACCAAACGTTGTTTTAAACAAGGCGACTCTCTATCGCGCAACTCTTCAGTTTACTGCTAATCGAGCTGGCATACGCCGATGATATTGATATCATTGGCCTCAACAACCGCGCCGTTAGTTCTGCTTTCTTCAGACTGGATAAGGAAGAGAAGTGTATGGGTCTGGTTGTGAACGAGGGCAAGACCCAAACAAACATCAGCCTTGAAGTCCAAAACAGAATAATTATTGCGTGGAATACAGCGAAACGATATTGATATTCCATTGTAGGCAAATTTTCCTATATTTCTTAGAACCTCCAATGCCACCTAGCAAAGCTTCAAACCACTATAGTTTTTGACGAATTTATCACTCCATATACATATATCTCACTCCACATCCGTCGAAAATAAGAATTGATACTACCATATTTGATTCTTTTAATTCGACTTTTTTACCAGAATTTTGTTGCGCTCTTTGAGCCCTTTCGAATTTGTATGATTTGTACATAAAAGGGCTTATATGAGTGCCATTTTTTTGGGTTGTGTGTTGTATGTAGTGGAGAAATTAATGGCTTCGCCTGTGCCACAGTTGACATATATCGAAATTATGCCGCGCAAAATGTTGCAAGCCGCAAGTGCCCATACAGACACGCAGTAAATCTATTTGCTGTCATATCAGCGAAAGCGAAAAGTGAAATGCATCACCAAAAGCAAAAGCAACGAAAAGCTGTCGAAACTAGTTTTTCACAAAATGTTGTGGATGCAAAACAACAACAACAGTAACAAATATGCATAGTACCCAAAACTAACAGGTAGGGGAGTTCTGAATTCGAGTGAGAGGCAACACGGTAAGTTTTAGAGGAATGTGATTCTCTCTCTTGTTCGTCATTGATGCTGTAATTGTTCGAGCGATGAAAAATTAGATTTATGATAATTTTTATTCAACAAGTTAGTATCTATTCGAAATTTTGAAATACATTAAAAAGCCAAGGCCTTCCTCTTTCTTCGGTCTTCTTTACTGGCGTAGACACCACTTACTCGGTATTAGCCGAGTTAACCACAGCGCGCCAGTCGTTTCTTCTTTTTACAATCCGGCTGAGATTCCTAGCGAAGCCAGGTTCTTCTCCACCTGGTCTTTCCAACGGAATGGAGGTCTTCCTTATCCTCTGCTTTCTCCGGTGTTTTCATTCATTCGGACGACATGACCTAGCCAGCATAGCCTTAGCTGTCTTTTAATTAGCTGAACTATGTCAGTGTCGTTCTATCGAATGCGATATTCGCCGTGGCCAATGTGCAGAGGACTAAAGGTCTTCGGCAGAACCTTTCTCTCGAAAACTTGTAACGAAGTAGCACCTTTTGGCGAGAGTTATTCTGAGTTGGGTTTCGTGGCTGACAATCGTGACGGGGGAGCCTAGCCGCGAGTGCGACGACTGTTTATTTGATGGCAGGAGATATTTCGTATTGCTCTCGTTCACTATCAGGCCCATTTGTTTCGCTGTAACGGGTGATCATGTTATTTTTGTTCGGTATGATTTGGCATTTCAGCATGGACATGGCATCAGACTTATGCCTGAACAACGTTTACAAATCCTTAAACTTTATTACGAATTAATTTCGCGCACATCGCTCAACTGATGGTCAACATAATCGGCCTACTAAGCATACTATTCGCAACACCATCACCCGTCTTGAGACCCAGCATTCATTATTGGATAATATTCTACCGAATAACTCACGAACTGACATATGAAACAACTTCGCGCATTTTACGTGGAGATCTAAATTGAAAACGTACAAAATACAGCAAGAACTGAAGCCGCTCGACTTTCCCCAGCGACATCGCTGATCTATGGGCTCTTGAAAAGTTCGAAGAGGATCTGAAATTTTCGAGCTAGACTTTTTTCAGCAATGAAGTTCATTTCTGAATCAATGGTTATGTAAAAAAGCAATTTTGTCGCATTTAGGACGAAGAGCGACCTGAAGAGATTCAAGAGCTGCCTTTTCATCCAGAAAAAACAATAGTTTCGTGTGATTTATTAGTCGGTAGAATCTTCGGTCCATATCAAAAAAGGGGCCTGGGAAGAACGTAACCGTCAATGGCGACCATTATAGCGCCGTGACAATCGACTATTTGAAGCGATATTTGTATTTATTGAGAGAACACTTCGGTGAACAGATGATTTCACGTTTTGGGCTCGTCGATTGGTCACCAAAATCGTGTGATATCATACCGTTAGACTTTTTCCTGTTGGGATATGTAAAGTTTAAAATCTATGCGGACAATCACGCTTCGATTCAGGCCTTGGAGCAAAACATCGTGAGTGTCATTATTCAGTTATAAGTCGAAATCCTCGAACGAGTCATCGAAAATTTAACTCAACGGATGGACCATTTAAATTAAAATAGAACTTTCTGTGATTTTTCTTTTAAAAAGTAGCGATCCCCTAAATGGATCACCCTTTATTACACGAAGCGTGAGGAATGTGAATCTCTTTACAGGAATAAATGAAAAATTTTGTTGAAAATTTTTTAAGAGAGCATAAGTGAGAGAGTTGGTTGTTTCATTAAACGAGCGTTCTCTTCGGCATAGAGCCAACAATTGGCTGGAGTTTCTAGTAAAAGTTGGAATATCATATGGCAAGTCTAAATTAACCATTATTTCGAATTTATTGCCCGGATCCACCAAATTTAACATTTCTACCATTGCTAAATAGTCTCTCATTGCCAGGATATCCTTGCGCAACACGTTGTGCGCCGGTAAAAGAGGTAAAACCGCGATTTTTCTATCGTCAAGCTGCAGTCCATACATTTGCGACGGTGTTCGCATGCATGGCCGCGTGCTGCACTTGAAGCTTACACCAATTGACGGTGTTGCCGATAGACGGCGGCCACCTGCCGCCCACCCCGACAAATATCCTGCGCCTATCTATCACACGCTCACACACACACGCTTGCATACATTTATTAATGGTGATATTCGTGCATAAATTGCTATCCGGCATAGCTGTGGCGTGTAAACGTTGACATAACGGTAATCTTGCTTATGTATCTGTGCATGCCTTTCATGTATGCATGTATCCACATATGTATGTGTGTGTATGTGTTAGTTGCCCAATGCAATTTCCACTAGCCACTAGTTGTTTGCTAAGCTACTCGCTTTGTGTTGTTTTTCTTGTTGTTATTTTGGTGCTAGAACGGCTGGTGAATGGCCGCATGATTACTCGGGTTGCCGTTGATGTATTTGTTAGCGTCGAATATGTTGTCAAAGTTGTTGCAACGCCTCGAAAATGGATGGCAATGTCAATAATAACAACAACAATAACAATGCCAACAACATCTAAAACAACACTAGCTGTAACATAAGTAGCAACGTCTGCAACAACATGCTTAAAACACACAACAACAACAAGTAAAACAAGTCTAAGTGTAATATTGCACTTGGCTGCTGCACGCCAATTCCAACTGAGCATGAGCGTGCAACAAACAGCAAACTAACGCTAAACACACTTGTGTTGCATGCAAGGAGGCGCGAACTGTACTCGACGTACACCCCAACCTGCTCTGACAGACGCCAGTGCAGCAAAGCAAAGCACATGCAGTTTGTTGTTGTTGCTTGTTTTGCATGTATGTATGTATGCCCTGTATTTGTGCGTGTGTATGTGTGCGCATTAAAACATGCATTTAGTCAGCGCCTTGCAAACACCGCTTCACTGTGCTACAAATGCACACGAGTGTGCGTTAACGGATATGCTTATTTGTTGCCCAGTGTTTGCCCTACTAAATTTCAAAACACGAATACAAACTGCTGCGCCAACAAGCAACAACAACACCAAAAAAATAGTAGTCGTACTCGTCCAATTGCCAAAGTAGAAGGCAAATAAACAACAAATTCAAATCACTCGAAGTATTAAGTACGCGAAAAATTGTCGCTGACTGACACGACGGGGCTTCCATACAGAACCAAGTGAATCAAACTATCACTTATCCGTCGTCGGAAAAAACTTTCACTGGTAATTATTGAGTACAGAATTATAATGGATATCGCGACTACATTGCTGAGTTAGCTGATTATGGATATTATATATAAATGATGGATCTTGAGCTCGAGAAGTTGACTGTTCTTTGCAGAAACAAAGAGTTGTCTCCAGTTGTTGTTGTTCTAACGGCAGAATTCTGCAGAGTTGTCAATCCATGGTCGGAAAAAAATCCGGGTCCGTTCCGGTTATGTAGTCGTGGGAACGGAGTTGTCTCTAGTCGGAAAGGTTCTCACTTATTGATACCGAGAACGGTCATAAAGACGCTCATTACCAAATGGACCGGTAATTTCCTGATTTTGTGTGGTAAGTTTTTTACTTCTAATTTGTTTTTTTGTCAATTATCATTTATCCAAATTATCAGAAGAGCTGCCGATGTTGCAGTAACTATATATGTACATATATGAAAGGAACCTAAGACCTTTGTGACGAGACTGCTTTAAAAAACCAAAATTGGCGAAAGGCGAAAAAGCTTCAACCAGCGAGACGTAAAACCGAAGCAGTGCTAATTACAAGCAGGACGGAATAATATGTTAATTATGAAATGTACAAGTTTGGGTGGAAAGAAAGCACGGCGAGACTGACTACTACAGGGGTCTGTTTCTGGTCGGACACGGCTGCTACAGAGGATATTTGAGTGTTTATATCGCAACACATTTTCTATTCTTATATATTTCTGCCAGAAATATGTACTAAAGAGAACAGACATAAAGTCTCTTATAAAAGAACTTGCGACCCTAGAATATTTTGTGCACCACTGAGAACAAACGAAATGCAACGCCGTAGGAAAAGCAGAAGAACTAGCGAAGAGTAGTGTTGAAAAGTGTATATGAAGACCCAATATTAGGTAAGTTTAGTTCTGGAAGTAATACCTAAGGATGGTATCGTAAGACGAGTGAACGCAGTCGGTGTTAAAGATTTAGTACGTTAGTCCAGCATAATGTGATAACCCTTAGTAGTTGTAGTCCCGAAAAAGGTTTATCCTTAGCGTACAGTACACACCATGCCTGCCGTTTGGGAATCGCGATATCTATCAAAGATTCCTTCTTCATTTTCATTTTGGCCTGTCCCTTACTTTATTGTGTTGAACGTTTTGGCGTTAACCGTTCTTTTTTGCGCTCTTTTAGTGTCCATTCTTGTTAAATAACGTGCCCTTAGATTAAATGCATAATGCTACCGCCTTTCTTAAATTCGTTCAGCTCATTGTTCTATCTTATATGACATTATCTTTGACTGTTCCACATATTTATCTTAGTATAATCAAAGAGATATAGAAGAGAAGGGGTTATAACACTTTAATTGGATATTTACGTGTTCTATTTAATAGTAGATAATATCTCCAATGTTTTTATATAAGGGGCTCTGTAAGCCAAGAAACATCGGGCGCTCATCCTCGACTATAAACACACCTGTACTATACATTACCAGCTAATGCTAGATTTACATAATTATGTTAGAGAACTTTTCAAAATGGCCCATCCATAATTCGCCTATATTAAAATAGTTAATCAGTATCATATATTCTCTCTCTCTCTGCATTGAACTTGTTTGGTTTATTGGGTAATATCCCAATTTTTTTTCACTATTTCCCAAACATTAAAAAAAGGAAGTACTTCAAACTTTTATTTGCACAATTTTGTTTAACACTTTCGAGTGTTTATATTGTTGTTGTTGCTATGTCTTTGATAGAATCCTTTTATTAGCATTTGATATTCGAAATCAGTTCACATTCTGTAGATACAAGCTGTTAAAACATAAATATGCATTGAGTGACGATAAGTACAAACTTTTTATATGCAAACATGTCTGTAAATCTAAATCAGAGGTAACTTGGTGTAATAACTAAGTCCGGCGTAAGTTAAATAGTTTGTTATATGTACCTAAAAGGCAACGTCGGAGATTCTATAAAATATTTACATAATATATATAAATGATCAGCGTCAGCCGATTTAACCACGTCCGTCTGTCTCTCTGTATGTATGTACGCGAACTCGTTCCTCAGTTTTTGAGATATCGACCAAGATTTTTACAAACATCCTTTTCAATCCAAGAAGCTGCTTATTTATCGGACCATTATAGCATACAACTGCCATACAAACTGAACAATCGGAAACCACTGCTTTTATGGAAATCGTTGCTATTTGACGAGATATCTTAACGAGATTTGGCATATATTTTTATTGAAGACAGCGGAGAAATCTCAGAAGAAATTGTTTAGATCGGATAACTATTGCATACATGTATGTATGCAGCTGCTATACAAACGAACCTGAGTTAACTGTGACTTCAACACACATCACTTCACGCCGTGAGCGTCACTTAAGCACTGGCCAGACACGGTCCTGCTTTTCTTATATGGCTGGCAGCTATCCCTGAATACACCTCGTGACTCTCAACACACTTAATTTCGCGCCGTGATCGTCGCCTAAACACTGGCCAGGCACGGTGCCTGCTTTTCTTATATAGAGATATTTGGTAGCCAGCTTTCCGTGAAATCATCTCGTGACTTTCAACACACATCACTTCGCGCCGTGATCGTCACCTAAGCACTGGCCAGGCACGGTGCCTGCTTTTCTTATATAGAGATATTTGGTAGCCAGCTTTCCGTGAAATCATCTCGTGACTTTCAACACACATCACTTCGCGCCGTGATCGTCACCTAAGCACTGGCCAGGCACGGTGCCTGCTTTTCTTATATAGAGATATTTGGTAGCCAGCTTTCCGTCAAATCATCTCGTGACTCTCAACACACATCATTTCGCGCCGTGATCGCCATCTAAACACTGGCCAGGCACGGTGCCTGCTTTTCTTATACAGAGCAAGCTTCCCTTGAAGTCACCTTGTGACTTTCAACACACATCACTTAGCGACGTGATCGTCACCTAAGTACCGGTCAGACACGGTGTCTGCTTTTCTTATATAGAGACAGCCGTAGTCAGCTATCCATGAAGTCACCTCATGTCTTTCAACACATATCACTTCAGGCCGTGAGCTCACCTTCAAACACTGGCCAGGCACGGCACCTGCTTTTCTTATATAGAGACAACTGGCTGGCAGCTATCCGTGAACTCACCTCGTGACTTTCATTTTCTTCGCTAAGTTGTTGCAATTTGGAAAATTATTTTATACTATCATTTCACTCTCATAGAAACTCTCGTCCTCATGGGAAATACTAGTGGACTGTAAGCTTCTTTTAAAGCCAATTTTTAACGAGCAGAATCATGCCTCATAGACAGGTGCAGGTGGTCATCGCTTGGTGCCAAGTCCGAATTATGAGGTGCATAAGAAGTTTCTGGCGATTCACTGTCGATGTGTGTGGCCGCCGTTGTTCCATTGAAACACAATTCATCTCCTATGGGCCAAATCTGGCTGCTTCTGTGCGATTGCTTCCTTCAGACAGTCATATTGTTGCGAGCTAGTTGGAATTAAAGAATACTCTAAAATAAGAACAACTATTATTATTTTCTAGCCGTCTTCACTGCAATCGTGAAATGATATTGATAATTTAAAAAAAGCAAGAGGATGCCCCAGTAGTCGTATTGTACCTGGTGTGGCACACCAAAAATAATTTTTAAAATGTTGCATGAGATCTGACTTTAAATTTATCACTGCATATTTTCATATATGGACATATGTACATAACCCACATATGCAACTACAACAACAACTACATAGGCTCAAGCATTAATTGCTATTTCAATGCGACACCAAATAAAGTGCAACAACGTTGTTGTTTGCGGCTTGGCTGCTCGAAGTGGTCGGTGTCGATCTGCGCAATTGCGGCCGTAATGCATGCAAATTTTCGACCACCACGCAGGGGTGTGCGCGTATACAGTACTTGTGGCATGTGCCACATAACTATACTGGTAATACGTGACACGCACTGATGCGCCGTTCGACAGGCCGTTAAAATTTGCTGCATAATTCCAAACAAAAATTACGAGTTCTACTGGCAATTATGTATGTAAATGTGACACACAAAGAACAAACATTCACGCTTCTGCCTTCACGCAAGCACAATGACCGGTGCATGTTGAATATGTCGCGTGTGGCATGTGGCATGCGTACAGGCGGCAAGCAGCATTATGATGCAAGCAACAATTTGCTATTAGCATTACGTTAGCTGCATAAAGTGAATATGCACACAAATGCGGTCAGACAGGGACATGCACACACAGACACACCCACACCGACACAGGCATTCATATAAACACGTGTTACATAAGTGCACATTAAGCGTAAACGTCACAAATAAATTTTGATTTTGTTGATATTAGCGACTAAGCGGCATGTAGCACACGTGCGTAGCGATTTAGGGTTTTGAAGGGCCTGGGTTGCGCTTCTTGAATTGTGAGTGCTTTAACCGTGATAAACTAAGCCTCAGAATTGTTTCAAATCAAGATTTTGAGTCGCCTTTGTTTTGCTGAAATATACTTCTTTTCGGTCTCATCGATGCCACTTAGAAGTAGCTTCTTTCGTACAGCTCAAGCCCACAGTACAACGTGCAACGTATAATAAGTCCTTGGTTCTTGTCCTGCCATATCTGCTTTGCTATCTTGCATTTGGTTACAGCTTTCCATCTGCTTTGAGCTATTTGTTAAAATTTCGTATGAGGCGTCCCTTGATCTTTTCTAGTGGGTACGGCATTGCCTTAGTCTCAGGTTCGGTTCGAGAACGCATATTATGGATCAGTGTAGTTGATCTGCCAGTGAGCTTGAAGCTATCTCTGTGGATATGGTAGCTTTTTGTGTCTGTCCGTAATCATTTAGTAGGCCTTCTCTATGTCTAGTACTTCCGCTTGGAGGGTGCCAACTGTGTTTGGTAGGTAGATGGAGAGAAAGATATTAAGGTTCTAGAAGTATACCCCCGTCCATTTTGGACCTGCCGGTATAGATTCAGATATTAATCTCTCCCACACAAAGTCCCTATCCTCAGTTGAAAGTCTCTATTGAAATCCTTGCAAATATACATACATATACTTATATAGTCTAATCTATTTATATTTGTTTCTAGCTGGTTTAGAATATTACTTTGCTCTTAAATTTTGAAATTCCAATCACCTATTTCCTTGAATCTTATAGTTGCAAATGTTACTACTTTCCGTATGAGCAACTAGGAAAAGCATTGATTTTGGGAATGGTTTTGTCTCCAGCTAGATACTACGAGTATAAGATCGGAAGAGTTCTGAAACTCTGTTCGTTCGTAATCAGCCTGGCATGGTGATAGCTCTGAAAGTTATCAATACCATCAAATCCAAAAACCTTGCATGCACAAATAAGCTGTTTTATAGTATCCTCTTCTTCTATCTCCTAACAGCTTCTTCAACATAATAGTCATTATATGGCGTTCCGAGTCTGCTGGCATGTTTCCCAATTAAAAAATGGCCTTTTAGCACTCTTACTAGAGTTCTCACAACATTTCTTTTGAATTTTAATAGTCGGCATGTGAGGCCACTGTTCTCAGTCAGACTCAGCTAAATTTATAATTTGTTCATCGATTAAATGTTTACAAGTGGCCAGAGGTATGTATACACCCTCTTTTTCGGGGATTACATGCAGGTTGGTGTCTATTCTGGTTAGTTCACCAGCTTCAAAGTTACCAAGGATATAACTACGCCCTGGGAACCATTAAAGGTTTATCGTGAAATATGATGTTAAATCCACTAAGAGATCAAGGATTCTTTCACAAACTCACTTTCTATGAGGAAGAAAGAGTTCAGAATTCAATTAAGATGTATTTTCTTTCGTGGTTAACTTCTTTTTATTTGAAACCGCTTGGTCCTTCTTATTACGAGCATACATATGTCCAGTATTCATAATACTTACAGTTAATACTTACAGCGTAGCTTTAAAGCATTTGCTGGTGTTTTATGACTCGATTCAAAAACTCATCAGATTGTTGGTGACATTTCTATTTATATGTTTGTGTGGAACAGTCGAGTTTGCTCTCAAAACAGTGTCCTGATTGGCGTATATGTCATACAATGGATCAATTTACAAGAATCCCAAACAGATGTATTCCTAGAAGGCAACTAAAGATAGTTTCTGGTTCCAAATTTTAAAACATACTTTTATAATCAGATTGATAATCATTTTTTCAATTCTTCCTCATCAGACTGTTTTTTATATACCAATTGAACTAGCGCCCCAGCTAACGCCGTCCAGAACTAATGCCTTACCCGCTGCGCTCTTAATTCACCCCTGATGAGCTTACATACATTACATACATGCATTAGTACATAATGACCGATATACAGTTTCTCTGTCATTCGAATTTTATTTATGTCATTTGTATGACAATTTGCAACATGCAACATGAGCCACATACAATTGCAAATAACAAACTGTCAAAATTAAATTGCGCGAATTAAGTGTCAGCAAACGTGATTTGACATACCGGTGGAGGATGGGGGATGGTGTTTGTGTGAGTGGGTGCATGAAAAATGATGTGACATTGGCTTTATTGCTTTAAATAGTGTGCGTTTCGAAGGCCTCGGCAAATGCGTAAATTTACATACATATGGAAGCTATGAATGGAAAATCATATACATACTTATGTAAATGAGTATCACGTGTAAGTATTATAAACTGGTATACCTTAATCAGAAATTTATATCGTATACCGTTGGCTTAACTGCCATTTCATTGTTTAAACGAATTGTGTCAAGCTAAGGCTACGCGAATTATCCCCCGTTTAATTTTTTTGCAGGCAAATGTATCAGTATATATACAAGTTATGTGTCACGTTTTGTCCGAGGTAAACTCCTGAACTACTGAACCGATTTTAGTAAAATTTAGCACACGGTATTCAGTGTGATCCCACTTAAAAGATAGGATAGTTTATATCGCAATTATGTTAAAAGTTAAAACAATACATAAATCAAAAAAATATATTGCTAAACATAAGTATCTGTTCTAAATTCATAAAAATATACATATGGATATTTTAGGGTATTCCATTTAAAAATTTTTGTGTTTCTTCAAAATTTTGTTTCTTATGTTGAACTACAACTTGAGCTTTTAGTTTTGATTTAAGTATTTCTACAAGCGGTTTTATCGAAAAATTTCCAGCGCTCCATAATCGTTAGATTTTCTATCGACACATTTTTTACTACGCCGGATAATCGTTTCGGGTTTATCTGCTTAGATCTGCGACTTCACATAACCTCACAAAAATACTTGTAGTCCAGCGGTGTTAAATCGAACCATCTTGAAGACCACACTACACCCCCATGACGCGGGATAATCTGCTGACGGAAAGTTTCTTTCAATAAATTGATTGTTTCGTTGACTGTTTGACATTTAACGTCGTCTTGTTAGAACAAAAGATCGTCCACAACAATATCCTCCAATTCAGGCATGAAGATTCGTCAATAATGGTAACTTAGCATTCCCCATTGATTATAACATTATGGCCGGCTTAACTATGTCTTGAAAATAGTTTATTAAGTTTGCCACGAAGTTTGTAGTACCCAAAAGGAAGCGTTGGAGATTCTTTAAAACACATATACATGATCAGCGGGACGAGCTGAGTCCATTTAGATACTTATTTCCGTCGGCCTATTCGTTTGTCTGTATTTACGCGAAATAGTCCCTCAGTTTTCGAGATATTGTTCCAAAATTTCGTAAACGTCCTATCTCCCAAAGAAGCTGGTAATTTGTCGGAACTACTGATATCGATAAAGTTCTTGTAAGGAATCTTTTGCATTCATTAAGGGTTTCTATAATAACCTAAGTACGAAATATGAACCAATAAACAGTTCTGTCCGTATAGGGCACTAACCAGTGACTTTTTGAGAATATAATGCAACAATTCTGTATCCTTAACGTACCCAACCGGTGGCCAACTCCTTTTGGTCCCATTCACGAAACGTGTGACCCGCTTGATGGTTATTCGGATTCAGTGATTGCACGATTTGGATTTTGTGAGCCCACAAACCAAGATCTTTAATTAAAATCTTGCATAAAGTGGATGAGTATAGTTCCAAATGTTGCGCACAACAGGGGCTTCTTGGGCTTGGGCTTTACTAGAGATAACGTGATGTGAAACCGATCCATGGTTGCTAGAATTGCTGGCTCTGCGGGCGATTCGTCGCGTCGCGTGAACCGAACCATTATTTTGGTAATGAATTTGTACGACTTGCAAACACTGTATCCGGAGTAAGTCTGTACATTATGAATTGGTAAACCAAACTGAGCATAAATCAAGTGACTCGGAAAATAGTATTGCCTCAATGTAAGACTAACGGGTTAACGGAAATGCGTTTAGACAACCAAAGATCAAATCAGTCCATTTCTATACCAAGTGTTTCCCTAATCGCTGTTATAAGTTTTTGAACTAAAATGGGTCTCTAATAATGGATGAGAGAGATAAAGTTACTTATATGAAAAACATTTTTTTGAGAGTTCGATATAAAAGTCTTTAGATGATATCTTAAATGACACCCGAATTAGAGTAAACTCATCTTTTATATACGACCAACCTTTGCACAATATTTTACTTTTCGAACTTGCCTTCTCCATATTTTATTTCATCGCGTTAAATTAAATTCATTAAGTATAAATAATCAAGCCTATTATGCAAGATTAAGTTCAAATGAAAGTTAGTCAAGGGTGATTTTCCAAATAACCCCTCCCTCTCTCTCTCTTCATCGTTGCAAACAGAAAATAAATTCAAAAGGAAATGAAATCACAATACGAAGCGAAGAAATATTCCACCGTCAAGTTAACGAACTTGAACAAATAATAATGATGTACTCATTTGAATAAAAGTTTAACACCTAAGACCTTAATAGCGGTGCCATGGAAACTTAGCCGGCGTGATTGTGAGCTAAAGATGCTTGCTGCCTGAGTAAAGACCCGCATAAAGGTGGGTGAACTTAAAAATGAGCGCAAAGAAATAAATATATAAGTATGTGCGTATAAGTAGAGGAACGTATAAAGTTGGTGGTCCTTATGCCAAATGACAAGTTCGTACGCGTCCATTTCGCTAAATAATTGCCATCATTGACATTAAAAGCGTACATTAAATTTTACTTATCTGCGCGTGTAAGGTGAGTACGCGAGTGTATATACGAGACGGCTCTAAAAAAATGTGTATTAAAAGTGTAGCGAAAGAATGTTTGTTAAGAAAATAAAAGAGAAATGAATAAAATAAAATAATGCAATGAAAACGAATGTGAAAGCAAAAGTTTTGTGGTGTTTTACTTCATTCCATTGAAGCTCTTGTGTTGCAAGGTTGCCACACTCGGTATTTTGCTACCAGAAGTGGTAGTATTTATATCCTGAACATGTTGTATCAATTTTGTCACGTTATTTGCAATACTCAGAAGGATAGGTTGGAGATCACATTAAACATATAGCTAAATGATCAGCGTGCCGAGTTAAGTCTATTTAGCCATGTCTGTAAATATGCGAACTAGTCCCTCAGTTTTTGAGTTATCGATCTGAAATTTTGCTCTTTTCTCTCCAAGAAGTTGCTTATTTGTCGGAATCGCCGAGGACGGACCAATATTGCTTATAGCTTTCATACAAACTGAACCATCGCACTAACCATCATCAATTGCTTGTATGAAACCTTTTTTTTGACGTGATATCTCCACGAAATTCGGCATGAGTTATTGCCGAAGACAATGGTGCGATCGCCAAAGAAATGGTTCACATCGGATCACTTACAACTTAACTGATCGATAATAGTTCTCGGCAGGAATCTTTATGTATATGTGTAGTCTTTGATGTTATCGAAGTTAAGCCTTTTTCTTGTTTGTTGATTCATTCGAAGTGAGAATTGTTGGAGTTTGCATTGTTGTTTTTTATGCATTTCGATCTTATATGGATCTCAGACCATAAAATTATGGAGGGTAGAATGGAATATAATGTATGTAATATATATTGATGTTATCACCGTGACTTCTGGTATTTTTGATCTCCTCTTAATATTTTCTCATCCAATCCCAGCGCTCTAATAAATTCATAAGTATGTTTGGGCAAAGGAAAGCAACGTTCTCCTTGTTGATTTCGGGGATACCAGGGATCCCCTGGGATATTAATTGAATCTGCAAGGCTAGTTCATAATGCTATACAGGATTTGTCCGGAAAGTAATAGGACTCCGTCGATTTAAAAAAATTTATTGAACCAATCGTTATAATAAACTTTAAAAATAGGCTCCTTCTGCGTCGATACAGGGTTGCCCGCACAATTTCTAAGCATTGAAGGCGTGCCGGAAGGCATTCTCCGGAATAGCCTTGAGAACCGAGGTGCATGTTGCTTGGATCTCATCTGTCGTCTCAAAATGCTTGCCTTTCATCGGACTTTTCAGGCAAAGAATCAAAAAAGAGTCCGGTCGGGTCACATCTAGGCTTAGGTTATGTGGCTGTTCACAAAAAAGGCGGTGTAAGTCCAGGCGTTGTCGTGGTGCAACTTTCAATCGGCTACGATGATGTGACGGACTCGATTGATCCTTCGTTTGAGTCTCTTGAGGACTCCCACGTAAAGTTTGGCGTTGATGGTTTGTCCATGAGGACGATGTCTTTGATGTTAAAAAAGACAATGAGCATCGTTATCACTTTGGATTTGCTCCCAGCACGATCTTCATCAGCGACCTCTTTCCGGTCACCAAAACACTCTACTTCTTGCTAAAGCAACAACTGGGTAAGCCTTTTTGATCATATCAATCGCGAACCTCGCTCTAACGAATGCTGCATTTTAAGCTCACAGAAACACGTCGCGCGAAAATGTTTGTCCTGATTCTCCAGGTGCTCGGTGACAACTGACCAGGTGGTACAATGGCGCATGCTAGTAGCCTCTGTTTCCGCTCTATCTTTTTTTCGAAGCATTTTCTTGGTGGTACGAGGACTCATTAAGAAAGCTTCTGGTCTTCTTGATCTTATTACCGTTGGATGGTTTTTAAGTAACTTAAATATTAAAGACTTTACACCAAATCTCAAAATGCTCATGTCAACTTAAGACAGTGAAAATTAAAAACTCGAAAAATAATTTCAAATTTTTACATTTTAATCACAACTGCAACTCTTTGGTTAAATATTCGGATTTCATATTTTTTAAAGTGGCAACTTTGGACGCAAAGTCCTGCTTGTTACTCTTACAACACTTATTTGTGTGCATGTGTATGTGTATGTTGGCGTGCTCGTGTGAGTGCTACAAGCGCCGTGGTACGTGCGACATAAAGTGCAATAACAGTAAACACGACACAATGGTGTATAAATACGACAGCAACAACAATGCTACTACTGCAATGGCCGCAACGGAATTTGCCAATGGAGCTGACTTGACTTGTGTTAAGTGTAGTGCATTTGCACTTGAATTTAAAAGTTTTCTATTTGTTGTATATATTTTGCTCTTTTATGGCTTTCAATTGCTTTAATAACTTCTTTTATATACATAGAATTGGCTAGCGTAAAGTACACTTTTAATGACCACTTATACAGATAATACAAGCCAAGGTAAGTAGTAAATAGTTGCTTCTTGGACATTGGGAACTCTTGGTTTAAGTGTCAATTGGTTTTAGTATCAAAATAATATTGAAATTTTTGTTCATGAAAAACTAATAATAAATATTCACAAACATCCTTTTTTGAACTTGATTTTTATCGGGCAGTTTGTATGGCAGACAATTTCTTCGGAGATTATAGGTGTCGTCGTCATGCTGTCATGTTATTTTTGTTCTGTATTGTTGGGCATTTCTTCATGGAAAGTCTTACACTTGAACAACGTTTACAAATCGCGCAACTCTATTTTGAAAATTCATGTTCTGTAAGGAATATGTTTCGCGAACTTCGCTCAACTTTTGGTGAACATAATCGGCTTACTGAGCGTACTATTCGCAACATCATCACCTATCTTGAGAACCAGCATTCATTATTGGATAATATTCGAGCAAATAGATCATGTCCAGCTCGCAGTGAAGAAAAGTGTATACAAAGACCGTGGGAGAGTCGGTTCGGCACCGTTCGCAGACACTCGGACTGACGTATAGAACGATTTGCGCATATTACGTCAAGATCTAAAATTGAAAGCGTTCAAAATACAGCTTGTGTAAGAACTGAAGCCGCTCTACTTTCCCAAGCGACATCGCTTCGCACTATGGGCTCTTGAAAGGTTTCAAGAAGATCCGACCTTTTTGAGCCAAATTTTGTTCAGCGTTTTTTGTCTCAATGGTTACACACTCACAAGGAAAATTGCCGTATTTGAGATGAAAAGCAATGTGAAGAGATACAAGAGCTGCCACTTTATCCAGAAAAAAAACGGTTTGGTGTGGCTTATGGGTGGTGGAATCATCGGTCCATATTTCTTCAAATATGTTGCCAGTGAGAACGTAACCGTCAACTGCGACCATTATCGTGCCATGATTACCCGCTAAATTCGGTAAACAGATCGTGTGATATCACACCGTTAGACGTTTTCATGTGGGAATATATATATATATATATATATAAGTCTAAAGTCTATGCCGACAATCCTGCTTCGATTCAGGTCTCGGAGCAAAACAGCACCCGTGTTATTCGCCAGTTACTCGATGTAGCCGCGGCCAATATTTGAAAGAGATTATCTTCAAGAAATAAATTTCTAGTCGAATTTCATTTAGATGTTTATTTCTATTTCCTTTTTGCGTTACAGCTTAAATATGTCAAAAGAACTTTACGAACGTACATCCAATTAGGCTCGTTTTTTACGAAATACAAGAGTTGTACGAGTAGCAAGCTCATCTTAGTTCGGATTTCAAGTCTTAATATACTGCTTCTAGAACTTTTTAATAAACTGTCTAACTGACTTTATACTAGTTCAGAGATTTGAAGTTCCTGAAGCTTCCGCAAAGTGCACCCAGTTTTCGTAGTTGAGTTTCGAGCTCAAACTTCAATTGGCTCGTTGTGAATTTTACAAAACTCTGCTTTAGGATGCAAATAATGTGAAATATTTTTAGAATGGTCACTTTGTTTGTACATCACTTGATTTAAGGCAGCGATCTCAAACTTTCAGCAGCTAATTGCTTGCTTTTAGGGTTGCTTTTTGATGGGGGCAATATTTTTTTATGGAATTGGGTATTTTCACAGCTGTTACTACAATAAATTTAAACTCAGTTTGTGGTTTCCAGAGGGAAACAGACTTACTCTGGAACAACATTTTGCAAAATCGCTCAAATTTTCTATTGCTAAAATAATGTTTCGATTCGTGGACGTATTTCATACTGGCATTCAATATTCGGTCCAAATTATCGCTCAGCAGGGGCCGGTAATTCAAGCGACCACGGAGCAGTATCAGCGAAGAAATCTGAATGAGTCACTCTCAACAAATGGAGATGGAGGCCATCCACTATAATGGAAGATTTTGCGGAAGGACTCCTTGGCTTCATGCAGTTGAACAATCATCAAGGCGCGTCGGATGTGACTCAAATTTTCACAAGAGATTTTGGTCAGTGATGAAGCTCACTTTCTATTGAATACTGAGAAAAACAGACATATAATATTTGACCAGAAAATGAAAATCTGACTTGATTTTTTATTTTCAAAAAGTACTGTTTGGTCTACTAGCAATATATGATTTCCTGCAATTTTTGATTTTCAGCATTTTAGTTTTTCGGTGCAGATAAATATGACTTTGGAAGGTACTCAACAAGCACTTCTTCCCTATGATCGTTTATATATTTTATTTTATAGCCGAAAAGTAAGAAATAAATTACTTTTAAAATCAAATGTTCATTTAATTAATATTGTTTAATATATACTCCTTTTTAAGGCACCTTGTTATATTATGACATTTTATAATGCAATAAGTTCTTTAATATAAATCTCAGAACATATAAAAAATCGCATGCGAGTTCTTTCATTTGACACCTCCTATCCTTAGGTTGCTAATTCACAAACATTTCTAAAGGAGAAGCAAATAACTACTGTAACAGAAGTAGACATGCAGGAGGCATATTTCTTCGCTATGGCGTTACGATGTACAAAACGCAAAGAAAGGTGGACAAAAAGAACGGACTCCACCACATACAACAAACACAACAGCATCCCCTCGTGTCGTAGGAGACTCTGCACACTCACTACATTTGCTCAGGCCAGTCAATGGAATTTTCAGTCGCGATCAGGTGGTTTCTAATAGAAGTGTGTTTTAAATTATTTTGTTTCAAGGGTTAAAAGCTTAAGTCAGGGTTTGTGCAAATTAAATTAAAATTAAAGTGAAGTGAAGGACTTAGTTGTTGTGTTCTAGCAAAAAAACAAAAAAATATTGTGTAAAAGTGAAATAAAATAGTGTGCATAAAAGTAATTTGTTTTCTATGACATGACATGTGTTTGCTGATGGTGTTAATAGCGAAGTGTGTGAAAGTGAACACAGTATGCATAATTATCCATAACCAGTGTTATAGTGCAGTAGTATAAGTGGTGGAATTAATTACTTTTTAGGGCGTCTGGACATGGTGTTCGTCTATCATCGTTTTCTTAATTGACTAAAAACGTCGTTCGTATAAACAAAACAAATAATATCAATTCAGGAGAGTGATAAATTGTTTACTCTAAAACTTAAAAGGTAAGTACAGGGTGTTTGTATACAAAACTACTTTGTATTTTAAGTAAATTAAATATATATTAAGAATTCATGTTTTGCATAAACTCAACACATGGCTTTATTTTTAATTTCTGAATTCTATTTGCTTGCTGAAAAGTTTAAGAGAAATTAGAAAATCTCTAAAAGTTTACTGAAAAATAAATTTGTAAATTTTCTTAAGATATATAATTTGGAAAACTGTTATGAAACAAAATGTTCACTGACTTGAGAAAATTTGCGTAAAGTTGTATTAAATTATGTTTTAAAGGGTATATTCACTTCACAGTAAAATAAGTATACATAAAATTAATTAAACTAAAAAACTTACGCTTTTAAGGATGTTTAAGCTGGCAGTTAAAATAAAATCTATATATTAGTACCAAAGTAAGGAAAGGCTAAGTTCGACAGGAGGAGAATATTTTATACTCTTGCAACTTGAAATAATCAAAGCCAGGGAAATACTATAAGGTGTAAAAGGTCGACCAAAGTAAATGGTAAGATAAAAATTAAAATTCATTGTTTATAGTATATGGGATTTGGGGCAGTATCGATCCGATTTTACCCTATTTTTCCCAATACTCACATACTATTAACATGCCGAACTACCAAATACGAAAAACCAACAATATAGAGTAAAGTCGGATTGAGTCGGGTTTGCCGGATATGGGAGTTCGCTTAAAATTGGACAGCAGTGCCACGCCCATCGTCCAAATATGACCCCGTCTCCCTTTAAATCTCTCATACCGTCACTTGAAATAAAACTTAATGTCTCTGGCATATTTAATTATTGATTTATTGCGCTTTTTAGTAGTTTTTAGCAGTACCGTTATATAAGGACTGTCC